>NW_016811820.1:4289361-4352958 GCF_001698545.2 Rhinopithecus bieti
CAGTATTGGGGTGGGAGTTACCCGATTTTCCAGGTGTTGTGTGTCTCAGTTCCCCTGGCTAGGAAAAGGGATTCCCTTCCCCCTTGTGCTTCCCTCGCCCTGCTTCAGCTCTTGCTGGTCGGGCTGCAGCAGCTGACCAGCACCGATTGTCCGGCACTCCCTACTGAGATGACCCCAGTACCTCAGTTGAAAATGCAGAAATCACTGGTCTTCTGTGTCGCTCGCGCTGGGAGTTGGAGACTGGAGCTGTTCCTAATCGGCCATCTTCTTTTTTTTTTGTATTTTTTAGTAGAGACTGGATTTCACCATGTTGGCCAGGCTGGCTTTGAACTCCTGACCTCGAGTGATCTGCCCACCTTGGCCTCCCAAAGTGCTAGCATTATAGGTGTGAGCCACTGCGCCTGGTCTCATTTATAATTGTTAAATTTGCGTTTTCTCTCTCTTTCCTTGGTAATTCTAGCTAAAATTTGCCAGTTGTATTTATTTATTTTAAATGACTTTTACTTTTATTAAACTTTTGTTCTTCTAGTCTCTATTTCATTTATTGTTGCTTTAATCTTTATTTCCTTCCTTCTGCTGACTTCGGGCTTACTATGTTCTTATTTTTCTAGTTTCTTGAGATGTAAATTTAAGTTGTGTATTTTAGGGCTTTCTTTTTTTTTCACATAGGTGTTTATCACTATAAATTTCCCTCTTAGAACTTCTTTTGCTACATACCATAAGTTGGCATGTTGTGTTTCCATTTTTGTTTGTCTAAAAGTGTTCTTTGATTTACCCTTTGCTTTCTTCTTTAACCTACTTGTCCTGGAATATGTTGTTTACACATATTTGTGAAAATTCAAACTTTTCTCTTGATACTGACTTTTAGTTTTATATCAAAAAAGATAATTGATATAATTTCACTCCTCTTAAATTTGTTAAGATTTGTTTTGTGCTTGACATATGATCTATACCAGAGATGGTCTGTGTACACATAAGAAAAATATGTAGTCTGCTGTTATTGTATGAAATGTTCTGTACATGTCTGTTTGGTCCACTTGGTATGTAGTGTATTCCAATCTGTTGTTTTCCTACAGAATTTTCAGTCTGGATAGTCTATTCATTGTTTACAGTTGGGTGTTGAGGATCCCTACTATTATTGTATTGTTGTCTATTTCTCTCTTCAGTTCTATTAATATTTGCTTTATATATTTATGTGTTCCAGTGTTGAGTACATATATATTTAAAGTTAGCATAACCTCTTGATGGATTAATCCTTTTAGTATTACACACTGAGCTTCATTAGCTGTTATAACACTTTTTGATTTAAAGTCTATTTTGTCTGATATAAGACAGCCAAACCTGCTCTCTTTTTGTTATGATTTGTGTAGAATAACCTTTTCTATCCACTCACTTTCTGTCTATGTGTGTCCTTAAAGGTGAAGCAAGTCTCTTGCAGGTAGTTATAGTTGGATATGGTGTTTTAACCAGTCAATCACTCTGTATTTCTGTGAATTAAATCCATTCACATTTAAAGTGATTATTGATAGGTAACAATTTACTATTGCCTTTTGTTAATTGTTTTTCTATTGATTTGGTGTTCCTTCATTAGTTATGCCCCTCTTGCTGTTTTTCTTTGTGATTTGATAATTTTTTCTAGGGTTATGCTTTTATTCCTCTGATTTTTTTGTGTGTGTATCTAAGTAGAGGCTTTTTCTTTGTAGTTACTATTAAGCATATATAAAACATTTTATAGTCATAACAGTATATTTTAAGCTGATAACAACTTAATTTGATTACACACAAGAACATATTTATTTATTTCTGCCAACATTTTAAGTTATTGGTGTCACAATTTACATCATTTTATATTGTATATCCTTTGGCAAATTGTTGTAGCTATAGTTACTTTTAGCTTTTATTCTAGAGTTTAAAGTGATTTACACACCACCATTAAAGTATTAGAATATTCTGAATTAACTATATACTTACCTTTACCAGTGGGTTTTATATTTTCTTATGTTTTCATGTTACTAGTTAGCTTTTTTAAGTTTCAAGTTGAAGAATTCCCTTTAAAATTATTTTGTAAGGCAGATAGAGTGGCAGTTAACTTCCCCACCTTCAGTTTGTCTGGGAAAGTATCTCTGGGTATAGCATTCTTGGTTGACAGGTTTTGTTTTTCCTTTCAGCACTTTAAAATGTTATCCCACTCTCTCCAAGCCTGCAATATTTCTGCTGAGAAATTGACTAATAGCCTTATGGAGGTTCTCCTTCTATGTGATCATTTGCTTTTCTCTTGCTGGCTACATTCAAAATTCTGTCTTTGACTTTTGGTAATTTAATTATAATGTGCCTCAGTAAATATTCTTTGTGTTGATATAGTTTGGCAGCTTTGAACTTCATGAGCCTGAATGTCTATATCCCTCTCAAGATTTGGGAAGTGTTCAGTCACTATTTCTTTAAATAAGTTTTCTACCCCTACCCTCTTCTTCTTAGGTTTCTGCATATATATATATATATAAATATATATATATATATATATATACCATACATATAATACACCACACACACACTGCAGCGTTTTTTATATATAAGCCTATATATATATAATATATATGTTTGCTTGATGGTGTCTCTTAAATCTCATAGGTTTTCCTCATTCTTTTTTATTCTTTTTTTTCTTTTGTCATCTCTGACTGGATAATTTCAAATTATCTGGCTTTGAATTCATGGATTCTTTCTTCCACTTGGTGGAATCTGTTGTTGAAGTTCTCTATTGCATTTTTCATTTCTCCTATTGTATTCTTCTCTAGATTTTGTGTTTGGTTCTCTTTAATAATTTCTCTTTGTTGAACTTATTTTGTTTATGTACTGATTTCCTGATTTCATTAAGTTGTTTATCTGTGTTCTTTTGTAGCTCACTGAGCCCTTTAAAACAATTATTTTAAATTCTTTGTCAGACAGTTTTGAGATATTCATTTCTATAGGGTCAGTTAATGGAATATTATTGAGTTTCTTTGGTGATGTTTTCGTTCACTGATTTTTCATGTTTCTTGAAGTCTTGCATTGCTATATTCACATGTGAAGAAGCAGTAACCTCATCCAGTCTTTAATAACTGGCTTTAGAAGAGAAAAACCTTCACCAGTCAGCCCAGCTTGTAATTTTGGGGTCTCTCAGACATTTTCATTGATATACTCTAGTCCTCTTGCTGTCTCTTGAGGAGAAGGTCTTAGGATTGTATGCCTTCTTTCAATTATGCAAAGGCAGGCTGGGTGCTGAGAGTGTCCTGTTTATTTTTCCCTGGGCAGTTCCCAAAAGTATCCAAGGTTAAATGCATTTTCCCAATCTAGCAGGGCTGAGACAGTTGTCTATCTGTGCTTGTGCATGACCTGCAGATGCTTGAGTGTGCTATCAGTGGGAATGCACTCAGGGTATCAGCTGTGGGAAAAGAAGGGTACATGAAATACTGGGTGAGTGCATGAGTTAGTTGGGGAAATCTCCAGGTGCTGCATCCTAACTATGTTCATGGGTGGGCCTCTTGCTGGAGAAAAATGTGAGGTAGTTAGCAGAAACAACAGCCTTTTGTTGAGTTCTGTGTCCCAGATGCTTTGAGCCCCTGTCTCTTATTATTGCTCTTATCTGGTCCCAGACTATTCGGCTGTGCCAATCCCCTTCATGTTCTGGATGAGACAAAAAAGAAGTGGACATCTTGGACAGCATCCCACATGGTTGGGGAAAACAGACACTCACTATGTTTTTGCTTTCCCCTGTGGGAGAAACTAGAGGCCAAGGAGTTCTCTTGGCACTGAACTGTGCTGATTTGGGGGTGTGGTGACATGAGTAAAGTGAAATTGTTCTTCTTACCCTTTTCAGTGCATCTATTTGCAGTTTTTTTGCTCCAGTGAGGTGCTGGGACCTCTCTGCTGGACTCCCAGGCTCTCACAAATGGACTCTCATCTGTGGGTGGTTGTCAAAATCAGTGTTCCTGTGGGTAAATGAGTGCTGAAAACTCCTATTCTGCCATCGTGCTTGTGTCACTCCCCCTCACCATTTTTTTTTTTTTTTTTTAAAGACATTACTTTAGAGCAGTTTTAAGTTCACAGCAAAACTGAGTGAAAGGTACAAAGATTTTCTATTTATCCCCTGCCCTCACACATGCACAGGCTTTCCTATTATCAACATTCCTAACAGAGTGACATATTTCTTACACTTGATGAACTTACATGGACACATCATTATCACCCGAAGTCCATAGCGTATATGAGGCTTCATTCTTCGTGTTGTATGCTCTATGGTTTTGGATGTTTGCCCTAAAAATCCTCTATGCCTTCCCTATTCATTGCTATCTTCCCTTTAATTCCTGGCAACTACTGATCTTTTTATGGTTTCCATAGTTTTGCCTTTTTTTAGATTGTCATATAATTGGAATAATACAGTATATAGTCTTTCCAGTTTTGCTTCTTTCATTTACTATAGTAATATGCACGTGAGGTGTCTTCATATCTTTTTATGGTTTGCTAACTCATTTTTTAAAATACTGAATAATATTGCATTGCTTGCCTGTACCACAGTTTATTTACTCACTCACCTATTCAAGGAGATCGTGGCTGCTTCCATGTCTTTCCAACTATGAATGAAGCTGCTATAAACCCCCATATGCAGGTTTCTGAGTGGACATAAGTTTACACCTCCTTTGGTTAAATTCCAAGAAACAAGATTCCTGAATCATATGGCAAGAGTATGTTTAGTTTTGTAAAAAACTGCCTAACTGCCTTCCAAAGTGATTGTACCATTTTACATTCCTACCAGCAATGAATGAAAATTTTTTTCCTTCACATTCTTTATGTTGTCAATATTCTGGATTGGAGCTGTTCTTATAGGTTAGTGGTATCTCATTATTTTAATTTGCAATTCCATGATGACATACGATGTGAACATCTTTTCATATCCTTATTTTCCATCTGTATATTTGCTTTTGGGAGGTATCTTTTAAGGTATTTGTCTCTTTTTTAATTGGGTTGTTTGTTTTCTTATTGTTGCATTTAAAAATTCTTTGTATACTTTGGATAATAGTCCTTTATTAAATGTCTTTTGCAAATATTTTCTTCTAGTCTGTGACTTCTTTCATTCTTTTGACAGTGCCTTTCACAGAGTATCAATTTTAATTTTAATGAAGTTCAGCTTATCATTTCTTTCTTTTATGGATTGTGCCTTTGATATTGTATGTAAAAAGTCACTGCTAAACCCAAGGTCATCTAGATTTTCTCATATGTTATCTCCTAGGAATTTTATAGTTTTGCCTTTCACATTTAGGCCTGTGATCCATTTGAAGTTAATTTTTGTGAATAGTGTAAAGTCTGTGACTAGATTCTTTTTTGTTGTTGTTTTTGCATGTAGGCGTCCTGTTGTTCTAGCATCACTTGCTGAAAGACTATTTTTTTCCTTCATGTTAATTGTTTTTGCTCCTTTTAAAAGAAAGGTTGACTATATTTATGTGGGTCTGTTTATGAACTCTCTATTCTGTTCTACAAATCTATTTGTCTTTTTTTTAGTTAATACCATACAATCTTGATTATTGTAGCTAGGTACTGCCAGTCCTCCAACTTTTTCTCAATTCACAATGTGGTAGCCACTATGAGTTTTTTGCTTCTTCATAATAAATTGTAAAACCAGTTTGTCAACATCACAATATAATTGGCTGTGATTTTGATCGGAATCGCATTGATGCTATAGATCAAGTTGGGAAGAACTGACATCTTGACAGTATTTAATCTTTCTGTCTATGAACATGGAATGGCTCTCCATTTATTTAGCTATTATTTGATTTCTTTCATTAGAGTTTTGTAGTTTTCCTCACATTGATCCTATACATAATTTGCTGTATGTATTCCCAAGCATATTATTTTGGGGGGTAATAATGAAAGTGGCATTGTGTTGTTAATACCAGTTTCCACTTGTTTATTGCTGGTATATAGGAAAGTGATTGATTTTTTGTATATTAATCTTGTATCCTGCACCCTTGCTATAATCATTTATTAGCTCCAAGAGTTGTTTTGTCAGTTATTTCAGATTTTCTTCTTAGACTATCATGTCATCTGTGAATAAAGACAGTTTCATTTCTTTCTTACCAACCAGTATACCTTTTATTTCCTTTTTATGCTTTATTACATTAGGTATGATTTGTAGTATGATGTTGAAAAGCAGTGGTGGGAAGGGGTATCCTTGCCTTGTTCCTGATCTTAGTGGGAAAGCCTCATGTGTCTCATCAGTAAGTATGATGTTAGATGTAGGTGTTTTGTAGGTAGTATTTATCACATTGAGGAAATTCCTTTTTATTTCTAGTTTACTGAGAGTTTTTATGATGAATAGGTATTGGATTTTGTCAAACGCTTTCTCTACATCTACTGATATAAACTTGTAATTTTCTTTTTTTTTAACATTTAGAATGTAGTTTATTTAAACACTATAAATAGAGCCTATAGTAAAAATATTTTATTTAATAATAATAAACTAGTTGTTACCAAATGGATTTTATTGCTATCTATGAAACTCGAACTAATAGTTATTGTAATGCTGCCTCCCCCAGACAAAAACCCCACATACGACATATTTGTAATAAGTCGTGTTGTGAGGCTGAGGATCTGGTGGATGTTGAGAAATTAGAAATGCTTTGACCACACTGGATCTCCTAATAGCTGGCCATGTACAGGAATAGGTCTTCATCTATAGGTGAAAGGTAATTCAATCTCCTGGTTTGATTTATTTTGTTTTATCATTATTGTTTTATAATTTAAACTTTTATTTTAGGTTCAGGAGGTACATGTGCCAGTTTGTTACATGGGTATATTTCATGAAGCTAATGTTTGGGGTATGAACGAGTCTATCACCCAGGTAGTGAGCATAGTACCCAATAGGTAGATTTTCAGCCCTGTCCCCTCCAGTAGTCCCCAGTGTCTATTGTTCCCATATTTATGTCCGTGTGTACCCAATGTTCGGCTCCTACTTTTAATTGAGAATATGTGGTATTTGGTTTTCTGTTCCTGCATTAATTCACTTAGGATGATGGCCTCCAGCTGCATCCATGTGGCTACAAAGGACATAATTTCATTCTTTAATGCAGCATAGTATTCCATGATGTATATATATCACATTTTCTTTATCCAGTTCACCACTGACAGGCACCTAGGTTGATTCCGTGTCTTTGCTATTGTGAATAGTGCTGTAATGAACAAACGGGTGCAGATGTCTTTCTGGTAGAATGATTTATTTTCCTTTAGGTATACACCCAGTAATGGGATTGCTGGGTTGAATGGTAGTTCATTTTAAGTTATTTGAGAAATATCCAAAGTGCTTTCCACAGTGGCTGAAGTAATTTACTTTCCCACCAATAGTGTATAAGAATTAGCTTTTCTCTGCAACCTTGCCAACATCTGTTTTATTTTAACTTTTTCTTCTTTAGAAAGTGATGTGATGGATTACATTAGCTGATTTTTCAAATACTGAGCCAGCTTTATGTAACTTGGATAAATTCCACTTGATTGTGATGTATAATTCTTTTTACACATTGGTGGATTACACTGGCTAATTATTTTGAGAATTTCTGCATCTATCTTCATGAAAGTTATGAGTTGGTCTTTTTGATTGTAATCTCTTTGCTTTGTTTTGATATTAGGGTGATGCTGGTCTTATAGAATGAGTTAGGAAGTATTCCCTCTGCTTCTGCCTTCTGAAAGAGATGGCAGAGAATTGTTAGAATTTTTACCTTAAATATTGGTAGAACTAACCTGTAAACAAACCCATCTAAGTCTGGTCCATTTCCTCTATGCTGTTATTTTCACAAATTACACCTTTATATTTTATGTGCCCATTTAACATAGATTCATAATTCTCACTTTATGAGTTGTGTTTTTGATCAGACAGAAAAAAGAGTTACAAACAAAACATGCATTTATATTGACTTTAGTTTTACTCGATATAAAATTCTTGGTTCACAGTGTTTTATTTCCTTTCAGCATGTTGAGTATGTCATCCTAACAGCTTTTGACCTTCTTGGTACTGATAAGAAATTAGCTGTTAGGCCCTAGGCTGTGTTCCTCAGATGAGGTCAAGGAAAGAATAGCGGATATCTCTAGGATAGAGGACTTCTGATTTCCCAAAAACTACAGACATGGGCAGTAAAGGAAAGAAAAGGGCACTTACTATATCAGAAAGGAAAGATGTAGGCTGTTCTATTTTAAGCTGGCTGTAAACTCCCCATTGGTTGTAGCTTGGCAGAATTACTATGGTTCAGAAGGTAGCATTTAAGTTAATCATCCGTTGAATTTCTTTCCGGTTCTGTGGTTATCAGAAATTTTCTTCTAAACTTTTATCTTTGGTTTCCAGTGTTGAATTTTGTCCCTCTATTTGTACATCTTCAAGATTATTTTAATGGAAACATAGGAAAGAAAAATAATATATAATAATAATATAATGAAGCATTATATTTTAACTTCATTTATTTATTTTACAGACAGGGTTTTGCTCTGTCACTCAGGCTGGAGTGCAGTGGTACAATCATAGCTCATTGCAAGCCCTAACACCTGGGCTCAAGCAAACCTCCTGCCCGGTCTCCCAAATAACTGGAACTACAGGTGCACACCACCATGCCCAGCTAATTATAAAGAATTTGTTTTGCAGAGACAGAGCCTCGCTATATTGCACAGGCTGGTCTTGAATCCCTAGCCTCAAACAATCCTCTCACCTTGGCTTTCCGTATTACAGGTATGAGCCACCATGCCCAACCTGCTTATACCTTCTTGAATGGCCTTTACACCACAAATAAATGATAAAGTAAGGAAAAGCATAGAGAAAATTACCACTGATGGAAAAATAGAAGATGGTTCCTGAGAATAGCTGTCCCTCTTTGCTTCATGGAGTGGCAGGCAAGAATGGGCTTGACAGGAAGAGCCAGGTTCTAATCCCTGTGGGTATATAAATCTCTGTGGTTCTGCTAAAATATATTTGGAAACTAATCAAGTTGTGTTGTGAGGCTCTCTCATATGTCTCATCAGTTTTTACACTAAAGGTTTCCCTTCTGACAAGTGAGTATAAACTGATTCTCAGGTCTTTCAATATGGTGACAGGTGTTAATATGTAGTTACACTTGGAAAATAGCTCAATGCTGAGACACTCTCATAAAAATTCTGAAGCCTCCAAGCTTGCTGAGAGAAGGCTGGGGCAGTGGTTTTTCCAAAGTGATTCAACTGAAGACATTTTGCTTTTATTTTATTTTTTTTTTAATTTCCTCCAGTAAAGGAGTTCAAAGCATATTTTATTCTGAAAGCCAAGCAAAGAAAATTCCCTCCATTGACATGGATATTTGATTTTATACTTCTCAGGCAAGATAAACTATTCTTTGGTAGGGGCTGATGCTAAAACTCTTGCCAACATTCTATTTGGGTTTAATAGGATAGATTACCTTAAAGTTTCCTAGAGTCAAAATAAGCAACCAGCAGAGATTGCTGAAGACAGAGCTATGAGGTCTTCTAGAGATCTTAGAGAAAACTCAGGTTAAGGAGCAAAACCACATGAGTTAAACTTGGAGAGATTCTCTTGCCTCAGCCTCCCGAGTAGCTGGGATTAGAGGTGCCCGCCACCATGCCAAGCTAATTTTTCTATTTTTAGTAGAGATGAGGTTTCACCATGTTGGCGAAGCTGGTCTTGAACTCCTGACCTAGTGATCCACCTGCCTTAGTCTCCCAAAGTGCTGGAATTAACAGGCATGAACCATTGCACCTGGCCTCACATTCAGTTTTCTAGACTGGACACTTCATCCTCAGAGGAGAATGCTAGTGGAGGGACCAGAGACTGGCACTGGAGAGACACCAACCAAGAAGAAGCCATTCCATGGGGTTATCAGTGCGTAGAGGCTTGTACAGAGGGAGGAACAAATGCACAAACCATTCCATGTGGTTTCTGTACGTCAGAGGTTTAAATACATGGAGGGTCAAGTTGGGTTCTCTTTATTCCAGAAGGCTGGGAAGAGTTGAGGCTGAAGGAGACACATACTGAGCCCTTCTCTGGGACGGTGCACTCATGCCTGGTCTGACACTGCCTTCTGGGATGCAGGACTTTCTGCCCAAGACACCTGGAGAATAGCAGGACTCTGCCAGCTGCCCCATCAAGGTTCACATATGCACAGGAGGCTCACCATCTCCATCCCTCCACCTCTTGGGGAATCTTGCTGCTTTTCCTTTGCTTTTTGAGGGTGCTGTTTGTGTTTTCTTTTCTTTCTTTCTTTTTTTTTTCTCTTTTTTCAGATGGGGCCTAGGTCTGCCACCCAAGCTGGAGGGCAGTGGTGTGATCGAAGCTCATTGCAGGGTCAAACTCCTGGGCTCAAGCAATTCTCCTGACTCAGCCTCTCAGGTAGCTGGGACTATAAGGGTGTGCCAATGCAACTTTATTTTTATTTTATTTTTTTGAGATGGAGTCTTGCTCTGTCACCCAGGCTGGAGTGCAGTGGTGCAATCTCGGCTCACTGTAACCTCTACCTCCCAGGTTCAAGACATTTTTCTGCCTCAACTTCCTGAGTAGCTGGGACTACAGGCGTGAGCCACCATGCCTATTTTTTATTTTTTGAAGACAGGGTCTCACTATGTTGACCAGGCTGGTCTCGAACTCCTGACCTCAAGCAATCGTCCCACCTTGGCCTCCTAAAGTGTTGGGATTACAGGTGTCAGCCACCATGCCAGGCTATGCCTCCTTTCTTTTCTTTTCTTTTCTTTTTTTTTTTTTGAGATGGAGTCTCACTCTGTTGCCCAGGCTGGAGTGCAGTGGCACGATCTCGGCTCACTGCAAACTCCGCTTCCCAGGTTCATGCCATTCTCCATTCAAATTCAGTAGGTTTGAGGTGAGCTCTAGGCATCTTTACATGTATAAGGCACTTGGTGATTCTTATACTAATTGCAATTATGTATTGATCTCAATGTCCATCACTCTGAAAAAGTGTTACTAAGACAATGGTCCTTAAACTTGAGGAACATCAGAATTACCAGGGACTTGTGGCTTTGGGCATCTCCAGAGTTTCTGATTGCATAGGCTGTGATGTGGCCTGAGAAGATTAATTTCTAACAAGTTCCAGGTTCTCCTTCCCTGGAAAGCACATGAATCAGAAAGAGTAGGAGGAACTCACTGCCCTAGTTCTTAACTCTGTGCAGTTAGAATCTCCAGGTGAGCTTCTAAAATCTGTGAGGTCCAGGCTGCATCCCAGAAAAATGAAGTCACCCAGAACAACGGAATATCTGGGGGTGAGGCCAAGATAATTTAGTATTTTATTTTATTTTACTTTACATTTTATTTTATTGAAAGAGTCTCATTTCATTACCCAGGCTGGAGTGCAGTGCTGTGATCATAGCTCAGTACAGCCTGGAACTCCTGGGCTCAGAGATCCTCCTGCCTCAGCCTACAGATTAGCTGTGACTACAGGTGCATGCCTGTACATTTTTTTTTTTTGTTTTTTTGAGACAGAGTCTTGTTCTGTTGCCAGACTAGACTGCAGTGGTGTGATCTCATCTCACTACAACCTCCGCCTCCCGGGTTCAAGCGATTCTCCTGCCTCAGCCTCCTGAGTAGCTGGGACTACAGGTGCATGCCACCACGCCGGCTAATTTTTTTATTTTTAGGAGAGACAAGGTTTCACCATATTGGCCAGGATAGTCTCGATCTCTTGACCTCGTGATCTGCCCGCCTTGGCCTCCCAAAGTGCTGGGATTACAGGCGTGAGCCACCGCACCCGGCCTACTATTTTAAAAACATTTTTGGAGGAAGGAGGAGGTCTTGCTGTATTGCCCAGGCTGATCTTGAACTCCTGGGCTCAAGTGATCTTCCCGCCTCAGCGTCCCAGAGTGCTGGGATTACAGGCATGAGGCACTGCGCCTGGCCAACAGTGATATTTTTAAAAAAAATCTCCCCAGGCAACTGTATGTGTAAGCATGGTTGAGAACCACTGCCTGGAAGAGGTCTTTGAAGCTCAGCTAACTTCGAGATACCCCGAGAGCAGAGAAGAAAGATGGGGAAAGATTGAGAGGCCGAAGTCCCAAGAGCCAAAGTGGGACTATGAACCCCAGAGAGTCCGAGACAGCATGTCATCTTAATGCGGCTCTGGAGATTCCTGGTGGTTGGTACCTGCGTCTTTCTTCTTGGTCCTAGGAAACTCAGAAATGAGAGCAGGGTTCTTGCCTGGTGCAGGCAGCCAGGTCCGACCACAGCTGCAGGACAGATTACCAAAGACCACTGAAGCCACAGGAGCCCTCTGGCCACACACTGACCTATGCTTGGGAGCTGGAGCATTGCCCCAGGTGCAGAGCACCAGGAGCTACAGGTGTGTACTTGGGAGGCTGGAACGTAGCTGTTTCCTCTGCTCAGGGCACTGCCTGGTGATGAAACCCAGGTGTCCTGGGCCAGGTATGGTGGCTCATGCCTGTAATCCCAGCACTTTGGGAGGCCGAGGTGGGTGGATCACCTGAGGTCAGGAGTTCAGGACCAGCCTGGACAACATGGCGAAACCCCGTCTCCACGAAAAACACAAAAATATTAGCCAGGCAGTGGTGGTATGCGCCTGTAATCCCAGCTACTGGGGAGGCTGAGGGACAAGAATCACTTGAACCCAGGAGGCAGAGGTTGCAGTGAGCCGAGATCATGCCACTTGCACTTCAGCCTGGGTGACGGAGCAAGACTCTGTCTTTAAAAGGAAAGAAAGAAAGAAAGAAAGAAAGAAAGAAAGAAAGAAAGAAAGAAGGAAGGAAGGAAGGAAGGAAGGAAGGAAGGAAGGAAGGAAGGAAGGAAGAAAGAAAGAAGAAAGAAAGAAAGAAAAGGAAAAGAAACCCAGGTGTCCTGTGTCATAAAACCAGGGAGTGCAAGACAGAACTTGGCCTCAGGTCTGCAGCAGTCAAGGTACTGATCCTTTGTCACTCAAAACAAAGCCCCTTGCTACGGGCAGACCTTCCAGATTCAGCAGCGAATCCACACATTTCTAACTGCGAATGTGGCTGAACCATAAACTTTTATATGCAAGAAAAGCCTTTGAAGTTCATTTTGCTATGAAATCATGAAAAAATTTTGGCCGGGCATGGTGGCTCACATCTGTAATCCCAGCACTTTGGGAGGCCAAGGCACGTGGATCACCTGAGGTCGGGAGTTCGAGACCAGTCTGACCAACATGGAGAAACCCCATCTCTACTAAAAATACAAAATTAGCCAGGCATGGTGGCACATGCCTGTAATCCCAGCTGCTCGGGAGGCTGAGGGAGGAGAATCGCTTGAACCTGGGAGGCGGAGGTTGCAGTGAGCCGAGATTGCGCCATTGTATTCGAGCCTGGGCAACATGACTGAAACTGCGTCTCAAAAAACAAAAAAGAAAATTTCAATGGGATTGAAAGGTAGGTTCACATCTTAAGGGAAAATTTTGTTTTACTTTGGACATTATCCAGTTTGGGCCCACATTGGACAATGAGTCTTTGGGGTTCATTGTCCTCAGCTCAGTGTGTCAGGACTCGGAGACACTGAGTTCTGTGGTCAGTGCTCTGGTGAGCAGTTTGTTATACAGGAAACTCCTGGGGTGAGTTGCCCGGAAAAAAAGAATATTCATAACCAGGTGCTAGATTATAATAACAAAAATGAAAAACGACAGATCAGAGAGGATAACCTCTAAGTCATCATCTCGCTGGAATTTTCCAGAGGCCTCTTTAATGGGGTGAAAAGCATAAAGAAAAGTGTGCTTTATGCCTGAAACATTCTATTTTTAGGATTTGTAAAACAATAACAGATGCTTAGTGAATTCACCTCATAAGCTACCCCTGAGAAGGTATATAAAATGGAATATTTAAAACAGGGTGCCCGAGAGGATCCTGGAAGATCCAAAACCCAACTGGAAACTCAGTTTTTTTGGCTAAAACAAGACATCTGGAAAAATGTGAGATAACATTTTTGAGAAGAGAAAAAAATATGAGATGCTTCATGGTTCTTGGAAACAGGAGGCCGAGTTCTGGTCCAAATTTGGGCAGTGAATCTGTAGTCCCAGCTAGCCGGGAGACTGAGGTGGGAAGATCACTGGAGCCCAGGAGTTTGACACCAGTCTGGGCAATAGAGTGAGACCGTGTCTCTGCCAAAAATTAAAAATAAATATAAGCTGAGTGCTATGGGATGAGCCTGCAGTCCCAGCTATTCAGAAGGCCAAGGCAGGAGGATCACTTGAGCCCAGGAGTTCAAGACCAACTTGGCAAAATACTGAGACCCCATCTCTAAAAAAATTTTTTTAAATTAGCCATTCATAATGGTGCCCACCTGTAGTTTCAGCTACTCAGGAAGCCGAGGTGGGAGGATCTCTTGAACCCAGGTGTTTGAGGCTGCAGCGAGCTATGATTACTCCACTGTACTCCAGCCTGGGTGACCCTGTCTCTAAAAAAAGAAAAGAAAAAGAAAGAAAAATTAAAAGAAAAAAAAGAAAATAAATTTTGGGCATGATCTCAGTTAGTGCCCTTAATCAAGTCACTTAACTTTTTCATACCCTGCGTTTCCTTATTTAAGGAAATAGGTGTCATTTTCTATTTCTAAGAAGCTCAAGTAACATTAAAACTTCTAAAAGCTAAAGTAAAAGCTATACAATGCCTTAAAGTAATGTTAAGAAGAATTTGGCAAACGGAATCCCAAAAGGATGACACCATTAGCTTGGGTGTCTGCAAAGTTTTTAAAATGATAATATCTGCTTCCTAGTCAGAAGATGCTTCATAATTCTCACCATATGTTCGACAGTCCACTTACTTGCCCTAACGCCGGTCATCTCTCTTTAGCATCCCAGCAGACAGCGAGATCCCGCGGTAGCTTTCTCACCTGTGGCTTCTTGGTGATGCCAGGCTGTCATTGAACAGACTGGTTGCCCCTTGGGGTCCCAGGAATGAGTCTCCTGACCCATTTGCAAATCAAACCTCACATAATGAATGGAATCTCTCGTCAAAAGAAAAAAAAACTTTTATTTTTTCTATTGCATAAATAATGGTAAATTAGACTCTTTTTATACAGATTATATATTTACAGACAAGTTCGGTTAAAGAAAACACCTGGTAAATATGGCAGTTTTCCTTTATACACTAAGATAACATATTAATAATATATACTTCATTTGATTGGTAAGTTGCATGCTAAGTTAATTTATATTAATATGTACATTTTATATAAAGATTCTTTTTTGACTAGTCTGCTGACTTTCTCATCACTTAATAGCAGAAATCATCAACTAATACTGAATGAGAGAAAATGGGATGCTAATGAGGTAAATGGGAAGATGGTGATGGATGAGCTCCATCTTAGTGGCTTATTCTGGATATGAGAGCTGCCAAGCTCCAATTGTCCTGGCCGTGGTCAATCCCCAGCTGTGCTTCTATTTACACCCAACATATTGGGGGCAATATACAAAATACAGTTATTTACTACTGTGCTTTGAGAGACAGCTCATGTCCCAAGTCTAATGACCGCTACAATCACAGCAACCCTCCTCCCCACCCAACAGATGACAGTTCACCAACCCAATGCCTGGACAGACTTTCTGAGTCTAATTTTCCTCCAAAGTCATTGTTTTTGGTTAGTCCTTGGAGAAATAGCTTCTTCAGGGATTCAGAACTGGGGAAGAAAATCAGACTCCACTAAGAAGCCACTCGAGGACCCCTGAAAGCTGATTTTGAGCTAAGAAAGAGAAAATATGCTTTAATTTTCCTTGGAGAGAGTTGAGAGGCACTGGCTTGTGCAGCTCTCCACCAGGAGCTGAGAGGGTCCTTTCTTGGCCAATCTAGGTCTTTGCCAGGGAGAACAACAAGGTTTGTTAGAAAAACAATTACTGGGATGTCAGTCTACTTTAGGAAGAGGGAAAAAGAATGAGAATCTAGGGTTTTATGTTGCCTGGGGCAGAAGGGTTAGAGACTTGTGGATCCTGCAGTTGCTCTCTTCCTGCCCTCTCTCCCTGCTCATGGGTGGGCCACATCAAAAGCAGGCACCACTCAGCACTCAGCATCCCTCATTAGCCATTTAAAGAGCTATCACAGGTGGCCTGTCCCCCCGGGACTCTTAATCTAATTCCTCACAATCACCAGAGATCACGACCACCTTCTTTCTGCGGTATTAGGAATAATTACAAGCCACTATCAACATATGCTGGAAGTGCTGTTATAGTGGCCAGAAGAAAAAAAAAAAAAAAAAAAAAAAAAAAAAAAGAAAAAAAAAAAATGTAGAAATTTTTTAATTGAGTGAAAAAAAAAAAAAAAAAAAAAAAAAAAAAAAAAAAAACAAAGAAAGAAAGAAAGAAAGAAATAACTGGAAATTGTGCTCTTTATTCAGTAGCTTTCAGTAAGGCTTTCTCAGGTGGAGAAATACGCATCTCTTCTTGGAATCTGTCATTGTTTCCTCCAACTTCCTCCTGAATTCTGATTCACGTGACCTTTGGGGAGGTGACTGACTCCCTTTATTTTCACACTTGCCAAGACAAAGACAGAAAGCTCATCTTTGATGCTCCCTCGAGTCAGCAAGTCCTTAGGGAATAAACAAAACCTCTTGCCTGCAAGATATGACACACTTGACATACACCAATTTGCATTGTTTCATTTACAGACAGCGGACACCAAAAGAGAGACTTTATCACAACTGCCTCTTGGGACTTGCGTTCAAAAAGGAGCTGCCAGTTCCTAGTGCAATTCATGGGGGAAATCCAGACCCTCTCAGTAGGGAGTATTCGTTCTATCTTGTTTCAGACAAAACAGATGGGAGGGCTTGTCTGGTTGATTTTTCCTCTGGCTTTAGAGAAACCTGAAGTCAGGAAGGAATGTCACTCAACATAACCTAGATAGTGGGTGGAAGAGTCCTAACTCCTGGGCTTTCTCCAGCTGGTAGTACCAACCACATTTTGAGTTCTTTCCTCTGCTCTCCTGGCCTCAGTTTAACAGGTCTGAGCACCCTGGGAGAGGCATTCTGGGCTTGACAGATGTCAGCATCCTTCCAGGAATGGCAAGCTACCAGCCTGCTCTTGAAATCCACAGAGCCTGTCATGTGGATCAGACTGATGGGCAACCCCTTGACACTCAATGCTCTGCATGTTTCCAAAGTAGGCCAGCAATCCGGAGAAGAACTTCAGAGGACAGCATCTGCAGCCCTTTAAGAACTTTCTTTGTCTCTCTCAGGTTCAGGGATGGAGCAATATCACAGTTGCACCTTGCATTTCCTGGAATATTTCTTCCTAATTAGCCTGCTCTTCTATCCCACCGGAAAATTCCAGCCTCTGTATCCTTTCCACTTGGACAATAACTTCTAACAGTGTGAGAAGCACTAGTTTGAAAGCCAGCCCATCACACCTGAGGAAAAGAGATGGGTGAGTCTATGCCCGGCATGGGGGGTGTGCTCAACTGATGAACTACCCCAAGGTCAGGGTAAGGGCTGGTGACTGGGTGAGCTTTTCCACTTTCAGAGGACTGTCTTGTGGGTGGGGCTAGAAAAATCTCATTCCTTGTGATATATTTCCAGTCAACGGAATAAAATTAATTTTGCCTTGGAGACATTTTGAACAATATCATCATGTCTCTCGAGACCCTATAAAGAGTCCCAAATGAATATGAAGGAGAAACCATAGCTGTCAAAGTGACCATATGCATTACCAATGACCATAGGATACTAAGAGAAATGCTTGGCTTGTTGGCATAATTGATCTCATTCCACCAAACCAATCATACACTTTGGATATTTGTTCCCTCCAAATTTCATGTTGATCTCCAATGCTGGAGGTGGGGCCTGCTAGGAGGTATTTGGGACATAGGGATAGATTCCTCATGAATGACTCGGTGCCCTCCCCGTAGTAATGAGTGAATTCTCACTTTATTAGTTCATGCAATTGCTGGTTGTTAAGGAGACTGGCACCTCCTCTCCTCTCTCTTGCTCCTGTTCTTGCCATGTGATATGCCTGCTGTCCCTTCACCTTCCACCATTAGTCACAGCTTTCTGAGGCTTCACCAGAAGCCAAGTAGATGTTGATACCTTGCTCATACAGCCTGCAGAACCGTGCGCCAAATAAACCTGTTTTCTTTATAAATTACCCAGTGTTATAAATTATCCTTTATAGCAATGCAAAATGTACTAACACACACCTATTTATGCCAGGGCCAAAAAGGGCCAAAAAATTGAGGACAGTCCCCTGAGTGACTTAGCCAAAGCAAGTATGAAGTGAAGCTGAACAGTTGTGACACTCAAATTATCGTGGAGACAGGGTCGGTAAGAGGCAGCCCTCATTCTCCTCTATGTTACCATCACTTTAAATAATTTAAATGGAAAAGTCTTAGCTGGTGAATATTGCTTCTTTTTTTAAATTATTTTTTGAGATGAAGTTTTGCTCTGTTGCTGAGGTTGGGGTGCAGTGGCACGATCACGGCTCACTGCAGCCTCTGCCTCCAGGGTTCAAGTGATTCTTCTGCCTCAGCCCTCCAGAGTAGCTGGGATTACAGGTGCCCAACACTATGCTCGGCTAATTTTTTTTTTTTTTTTTTTTAGTAGAGATGGGGTTTCACCATGTTGGTCAGGCTGGTCTTGAACTCCTGATCTCAAGTGATCCACCTGCCTAGGCCTCCCAAAATGCTGGGATTATAGGTGTGAACCACCGCACCTGGTCCTTAATGCTTCTTTTCTGTTTCAGACAGATTCTCCCCTTCTAGGGCAGTTGAGCAATCAGGTGTGGAGGGAAGATGGCTATGGTAAGGCCTTTAGGTTACAGACTCTTAGCTCCATGGGGATCACCGAAGAGGCCAATGAGAATGTTCTGATTTGAGGTCTTTTAAGACATGTTCTTCAGGTCGCAGCTCTGCAGACCTCCTGGTTATACAACCAGCATGTGCGATGTGCTGAAGTCTAAAAGTTTAATCTCAGTTCATCTGTATCATCACGGTGATATAGGAAAAGGGGCCCTTCCTAGCAGGGGAATTCCAGACCCTCCCTGTATCTTGGTGAAACGGTGAAAACGTAACGACTAGGGCCTTTGGACAAATAGTGTGGCAAAATGACCCAATAGGGTTTGAGACCTGCAGTTAGGAGGAGCAGAGCTTAGCGGCTTCTGCAAGGAAGGAGAGCAAGGACACAGTAAACATGGATCCCAGGACATGCGACCACACATGGCCAGGTCAGCCCAAACCAGGGAGCTGTCCTGGGTGGTTGCACCCTTCATTTTCTGTCCATGCCCTCACAGGGCCTCAGGGAAACTGCTAGATTTAGGTGAAGAGCAATGTGCAAAACTGTCTTTGATTTATGACCTGAGTCTGGACTTAAGCCTTGTAGGAGGCATTTGGAAAAAAAGGTAAATTTTTCTCTTTCAGTTCTGAAACATACCGCTTTATGATTCTATGAATGGGAAGTTGGGAGGAGCATTACTGTCAAAAGCAGCTGTTCATTTCTCACAGGCTCTTTTGGATAACTGCAAGATAGTAGACCATTTGTCAAGTGAAATTTGAGACAGGGCAGGTATCGAAAAAGGAGACTCATAAGACACATCTTGTTCTCTGCAAATAAAACACCCAGACATTTCTGAAACCACTGGGTTTGCCTAAGACCACATGTAAACCTCAGTTCACCAAAGTTCACACGTCTGGCTTGCGAGAGTGTGTCTCAACAGGCAAACCGTTACTTTTAAAGACTGGAGGCTTAAAATCTTGTTTGCCTTCCAAGATGATATTTCTGCCTGTTTACCTAGATTAAGGGGTCCTGGCTCTGGACCCTGGGAGAAGGGGCTGGGAGTAGGGATGGGGAGATACCAGGGCTTACAGGTAGCTCCTGTTCTCTTGAGTAAATAGAAGGACAAGTTCAAATGCCAGACAAAAAGGTAGAGAAACCACCCAGATTCTTTAAGGGTAATTGCCTCTCCCAGCAGGATACAGATGCAGAGAGTCAGGTTGCACTCAGGCTGAATTGGGAGTGTTCTTTAAGAAAATGTTCCCTGTTTTTGTGTGCCTTGGCAAATTCAGGGTGGAATGCAAGGGTTGCCATGGTAATATCCCTCTTTTTTTTTTTTTTTTGTCAGATCAGTCACGTGGGACCCATGCACATTCTGGAAGCCACTGCTAATAGTTCTGATGCTACATTCTGTTTGGGGGCTTTGTTGGTATCTGGAACGGCGGGGCACAGCTTCTTTGGGGATCAAGGGAGTCAGGATCCATTTCCTCTTCTCTCCCAAGGAAAGTGCCTTCTTGATCATCACTTGTATTTTCTGGGCAGGGGTGGGGGTATCTGCTCTTGCAGCAAGAATGAGCCAACCTGTGTTTGTTAATCACTCAGTCTCCCCACAGTTGGGCAGCCAAGGTCACTGGTTCCTAAGTCTATTAGCTGGAGGACAGAGCGAGGGGTGGGCTCTTCCCTCTTAATTCCTGCAGAAGTCACCTCCAGCTGGGGCTACATGGCATCCCTTGGGCATGGGCGACCAGGACCTTCTGGAACCTTCGGCCATTAGCTTCATAGTCACCATGATGGGGACACTGACTGGCATGGGACCCTGGCATAAAATTTGTGTGAACGGGGCTGGGAGTTGGCTGCCTGACAAAGAAGCCTTCCTTATACCCAAGACAAAACTGTCCAAGAAAAGCAATCAGGGTGCAAGTCACCGGGACAAATTCTGAGCTCCTGAAGTCTAAGGAATGCCGCTAGCTCAGGGCTGTCTCCACCCACTGTGTCCTTCAGTCCCTGGGTGCCACGTGGGGGTTTACCACGGTGGGAAGTTAACTCCTAAGCTGTCAGAAAGAATTCCGCATCTTCCTTCTTGCCATCTCTCTCTAGCAGTCCGCAGAGGAATGCATTCTCCTAGATTTTCCCCTGGGGAGGGTGGGCTTGCTTCCAGGTCACTGGGAGTGAGAAGAAGGGTCACTGTTAGGGAAGGAATCCTGCAGCCTTTGTACAAAACGGGATGATGGCGCCTCTCCAGAACTCCTTTTCCTCCCTACCCCTGCACAGTGGCTAATCTCTCTGCTGATGAAATCTAACCCCCACCTCCTGAAGGGTCTCTGTTCTCCAGCAGGAGGCAGAAGAACTTGCAGAAAAGCCGCCTTCGAAGACGTACTCATTTTCTGCCCTGAAGACCAGCCTCAGCTGCGGCATTTCAGGCCCCTCTCATGGGGGAGGGGCTTTGAAGAATCATCCCTGGGGTTTCTACCCAGTCTACTTAGGGTCCTGCACCCCTATCCCCAGGATGACATGGTTTGGTGGTTCAGGGGTTAGGGAAAGATAGGACAATATATCCCTTCAAGATCTGCTCTGCCCTCCCATCCAAATCCAGCTGGGAAAGGGCAAACTGCCCAGGGCAGATATTAAGGATGAGGTTGTTCGATGTGTTAGTATTCTGCATTTGGACCTGTTCTAGTTCAGAATTCCAATCCTAAGGGGACAGTGGTGAGTCAGCCAACGGGAGTGACAGAAGGGGCAGGCATGCAGTGTGCAGGCAGCAGGGCAGGTAAGGGGGAAAGGCAGGTTGCTGCCTCCTTGGTCTGGCCTTGTTGGGCTGAACTCCAGGAAGTTTTGCAGAGGGACCTGCAATCCCCCAGGCTCTTAGGAGCTTACATCTCCTCCCTCCTCCATACTATGGCTCAAACCCTAGTTTTACTTGTGCTCATCAGGAATATTCACACTCTCCCACAAAGGGAAAGTTTCTACAGCTGCCCCCAGGCTGTTGCCAGGAGCACTTGCAGAGGTGAATAAGAAAACTCTCATCGGAGACCTTGGGTGCTCCAAGTCTGAGAAGGCAGTAGGGAGAAAGCTGAGTGGGAAGACAGGGAGGGAGATCAGGAACACACAATGCACCAAAAACCCTACCCACTGCACTGAGACAAGAAAGCTTCTGGTGGCTCGATACTGGAAGAAAGGGGGGAAGCATGTAGTTTTAGGATGTAATCAAAAGAAGTAGGAGCAAGGTAATTCCATTACAAAATAAAGACCTGAGCTTGGAAAAGTACAAAGGGAACTATTACATCTAGAGATTACTGGCTAATCTGACTACACAAGCTTGAATTCATAGTAGTGGCTGACATCTAGGAAAAGTCAGGAAATTACAGACTTGGAATGGAGTTGAAAACAGATCCTTGGTTCAGTTACCTTCCCTAACGAAAGTATTCTGCAGGCAGGAGTAAATTACCTGTTCTGTTGGCTAAACTCATAAACATCTTTTCCCCCCACCTCCTGAAAATAAGTCAGTTGCAGAATGTGAAGGCCAGAAGATCTTATGTAAAATACAGTCGTTTGATCTCTCCATCTTTCCATTTTGGATTGCATTTCTCTTTTTAGCTGGGGAAGACTAACTAACAAAGCAAACTCCAAGGCAAGGGAAAGGTAAGATGCACAAGGACCTTAACTTACAAAGGTCATCTGGCATAGAGACGTGGTGGGTCTCCATGACTCCAGATGGCTGGGTGTGGGTGTCAAAACCTCACCGCCAGTCTCAGTCCCCTCCCCCTCAACCTGCCTCACCCCTGCCCCAAAGAAGCAGGGATGAGTGTGGGAGGGAGGACAAGCTTATATTAGGTGTAAGCGATTAGGGAAGAATGACGTCACACACGAAGAAGCCAAATATATATATCTGTCTATGTGACAGAGATGCCCACGATTACGCTTCTTTTTTTTTTCTCTAATGGCAGCACAGGCGGCAAAGCTGGGAGAAAGGCTCTCTGCAGATTCCAAAATGCTGGTGCGGGATGGGCTCTAGGAACAGAAAGCCAAGTGCCAACGGAAACTGAGAGCACCCCAGCTCTACCAATGGCAGTCCTCTAGAAAAGGCAGTAAGAACGGAAGCAGTGAGGGGTGCAGCTAAAGACCGCCAGGGGCTGCACCCCACTTAATGGCTTTCCCCTCATGCCTTGGGGGGTCTCCACTGGGTGGAGGAAGGAAGCCAGGGTGGGATGGAAAGCCCTCTCTTCTGTGGTAACCCAGAAGTCGGCCTCTTGGAACCAAGGGTTGACCTCAGCAGAGAGTGTCCTGTTGACCCTTGGGTTGAAAGAATGGGGAGTGGAGGTGACTGTGTGTTCATGCCTCTCTCTTGCTCTCTCACCATTATACCTGGATGGCCGCTGGAATTCCGAGATGAAGATGAAGTTTTTCTCTAGAGTTATGACTGATGGTTGAAGCAGTAATTTGGAAATCCTGGCTATTTATTGCATTAGAAAACAAAACCATTAAAGCACTGAAGACAGCCCTTTAGTGTCCCTGCCAAGGAGATGAAGCTGAAGTGCAACCCCAGTTGCACTCAACCTTGGGTTCTTTACTGAACGGTTCCATCGTCCGCATCCATCCATAGTCCACAGGTCCGTGTCTGCTGTGTGGAGGAAGAGTCTGCCCGCAGGGCATGCACATGCGCGGTGAGCTGCAACACAGTGTGGCTGGCGGGAGGCTGCTACTCCATGCCGCTCCGGAGTATCTGGTTGGCTGCAATCAGCATGACGCTGATGATGAAGGCCATAGCAAAGGCGCATATGAGGCTCTTCCGGACGCAGGTCTGTCTGTTCTGCTTCTGGGAATGCACTGGTGGTGGGAGGAGCAGGTGTGGGAGGAGGGAAGAGGGGTTGGGAGAAGACAGAAGAGAGAAATGACACAGTGAGATAGGTTGCAACTCTTCCTCAACAGGCCAGCAGTGAGTCCTATAGGATGAGACTGGTCAAATCAAGTTGACAGGCACTTATGGGACTGTTACCAAGGAGACTGCATAATATAAAACACCTTCTGGTGAAAGGTATGAAATGAGAAAACTTCTATAAAAAGAACCATGATGGATGTGATGTTAAGCTTTCTGATAGAATAGAGCTAGAATGACTTTCAGAGCCAGGAAATATGGGACATTTCAGAGTACGTTTCATAAAAGGCATCATCCAGTGATTGCTGTATCCATTTCTGCAGCTGATAGAAACAGAGCGGAAGTTCAGATGCTTCCCTACATCTCTGTGATCAGCTGGGTGCAACTTACCTTTCCTGGACGGGTTTTTGGGTTTTGCTAGTTAAATCACTGTAAGCGACTTCTTGCATTATTTCAGACATACACATAGTGGTTCTACAGTGGGGTTGTTGGACAAGCAGCACCCCCATTGCTGAGAGTTTAACAGCTTTTTTTTTTTTTTTTGAGACAGTGTATCGCTGTGTCTCCCAGGCTGGAGAGTGGTGGTACTATTGTAGCTCACTGCAGCCTTAACCTCCTGGGCTCAAGCTGTCCTCCCACTTCAGCCTCCTGAGTAGCTGGAACTACAAGTGTGCACCACTGTGCCTGACTAATTTTTTTTAATTTTCATTTTTGTAGAGATGGGGTCTTGCTATGTTGCCCAGTATAATCTCAAACTCCCCTGGGCTCAAGCCACCCTCCTGCCTCTGCCTCCAAAAGTGTTGGGATTACAGGCATGAGCCACCATGCTTGGCCACTGAGAGGTTTTTGAAAATGCAGATTCTTGACTGGGTTTGGTGGCTCTCACACCTGTAATCCCAGCACTTTGGGAGGCTGGGGTGGGCAGATCACCTGAGGTCAGGAGTTTGAGACCAGCCTGGTCGACATGGTGAAACCCTATCTCTACTAAAAATACAAAAATTAGCCAGGTATGGTGGCACACGCCTGTAATCCCAGCTACCTGGAAGGCTGAGGCAGGAGAATCACTTGAACCTGGGAGACAGAGGTTACAGGGAGCTGAGATCATGCTACTGCACTCCGGCCTGGGCTTCAGAGCAAGACTCTGTCTCAAAATAACAGGCAGATTCTTGTCCAGCCCCCACCCCAGATCTGCTGAATCAGAGGCTCTGGGAGTGGGGGCCCCTATCTGTGTTTAACAAGCCCTCCATTAGAGCTTAGATGCTGCTGAAGTTGGGGAAGTGGGGATTGCTCAAGGCTGAGAGAGAGAGAGAGAGAAAGAGAGAGAAAGAGAGAGGGAGAGAGAGAGAGAGAGGGAGAGGGAGAGGGAGAGAGAAAGGAAGGAAAGAAGGAAGGAAGGAAAAAGAAAAAAGAAAGATAAAGAGAAAGAAACAAAAGAGAAAGAGAAAGAAACAAAGAAAGAAAGAGAAAGAGAAAGGGAGAAAGAAACAAAGAAAGAAAGGAGAAAGAAAGAAAAAAAGAAGAAAGAAAGAGAAAGAAAGAGAGAAAAAAAGAAAGGAACACCCACTCCAGAGTTTTTCATTCAGTAGGCCCGGAGTAGGATGGAGTTGCTGGGGACAGGAGGGGTGTGTGTGTGTGTACATGTGTGTGTTGTTGGGGACATTAAATCAGAGGTGTTGAAAAGAATGGCTCTTTACGCTCAGCTGTTAAAGAAGACTGCATAGCAAAGGAAAAAGGTCAAGGTTGTATCCACGTGCCTTTAGAGAATGTAAAAATCACTCAAGCTCAAAAGGAGAAAGAGAAAGAAAGAAAGAAGAAAGAAAGAAAGAAAGGAAGGGAGCGAGGGAAGAGAAAGAACAAAAGAAAGAAAGAAGAAGAAATAAAAAAGAAAGAGAAAGAGAGAAAGAAAGAACAAAGAAAGAAAGAAGATATAAGGAAGGAAAGGAGAAAGAAAGAGAAAGAGAAAGAAAGAAGAGAAAGAAGGAAAGAAAGGAGAAAGCGAAAGAAAGAAAGAAGGAAAGAAAGGAGAAAAAGAAAGAAAGAGAGAAGGAGGGAAAGGAAGAAAGAAAGAAGACAAGAAAGAGAAAGAAAGGAAGAAAGAAAGAAAGAGAAAGAAAGAAGGAAAGAAAGGGCTTTGATGAAGTGCATCGGGGATCCCAGGCATTGCATTACCTCAGGGAAACTGAGTGGACGTCAGAATGTCTTTCCTGTCTCCTTTTCCTCTACACTTTCTCCCTTGCCCTCTGTCCTGCAGTGGTGCACGGTTCCCCAGTTAGCTTAGAGGAGACATCTGTGCCCTGGAGGTCGGCAGGAAGCCACCTACTCCAGAGCAACTGGCTGAAACAGCAGCACCAGTGCCAGCTGAGAGTTTGATACAAACGAGATTCTCAGCCCTATTGCAGAATTACTGAATCACAGGAGGTTGGGAATTTGTGTTTTAATAAGCTCTCCAGGCAATTAAGCAATTGCTAGACACCCACTCTGGAGTTTTTTGATTCAGTAGGTCCGGAGTAGGATGGAGTTGCTGGAAACAGGAGGGGTGTGTGTGTGTGTGTGTGTGTGCGGGCGCGCGCGTGCATGTGTTATTGTTGTTGCTGTTGACATTAAATCAGGGGTGTTGAAGAAGACGGCTCTTTACATTCAGCTGTTAAAGAAGACTGCATAGCAAAAGAAAAAGGTCAAGGTGGTATCCACATGCCTTTAAAGAATGTAAAAATCACTCAAGCTCAAATAGCTCTCTCCCTTGATGTTAAGTGGCTCATCCAAGTTCCTGGTAATATTAATAACAGGGAAGAAGTAGGAAGCTGGCCATATTTCCAAAGTCAAACAGAACTTTCTTCAAGAGAAAGGATCCCAAGGGCTTGTCAAAGGATCTCTAAAAATGGTATTGATCTTTTTTGTGGCTGTGTAGTATTCCATGATGTTTATGTACCACATTTTCTTTATCCAATCTACCATTGATGACCATTTAGGTTGATTTAATGTCTTTGCTATTGTGAATAGTGGTGCAATGAACATACACATGCATGTATCTTTATGGTAGAACAATTTATATTTCTCTGGATATATACCCAATAATCGGATTGCTGGATCGAATGGTAGTTCTGTTTCTAGCTCTCTGAGGAATCGTCACACTGCTTTCTACATCCTTTACAGGAACATTGATGGGGTTGGAGGCCACAATCCTTGGCAAACCGACACAAGAAGAGAAAATCAAATACCGTATGTTCTCACTTACAAGTGGGAGCTGAATGATGAGAACACATGGAGGCAAAGAGGGGAACCACAGACACTGGGGCCTACTTGAGGATGGAGGGTGGGAGGAGGGAGAGGAGCAGAAAAAATTCACTATTGGGTTCTAGGCTTAGTGCCTGGGTGGTGAAATAATCTGTACAACAAATGCCGGTGACACGAGTTTACCTATAGAACAAACTGCACATGTACCCCTGAACCTAAAATAAAAGTTAAAAAAATGGCATTGAGCAGGAAGGTGTCTCCAGAAAGCCAGGCTTCAAGAAAATGCACTTCAAACGCTGGGTGTGGTGGACAGAACTGCGACCTGCCACTAATTCATGCGTTTCTTGATAATTATTGAAGATTATAATGCATTTGCACTGTACCATATTTTTGTGTATTTATTTACTCTTGCCTCTTGCTGTCTATTATTTAGAAGTCTGTAATAGAAGACTATAGGTGAGCCTGGGACACACTGTAAGTCTAAGATCTGACTTACAGTGACCCAGCCGCAGCCCCCAGCCTCCTCACCAACATGATGCTTGTGAATTCTTTCACCATCATCTTGTTATCTTTATTCCTTCTGAATCCACTGATTTCTGCTTCCCTGGGGTGATTTAAAGTATCTGTGGCTCAGCTTTCTTCTTGTCGATTCAAGCTTCCACCTTTTGCTACTAAGAATAATGCTGTTTAGGTGTGGGTCTCAGAATCTTACAAGTTCTCACCTGGAGGAAGACAATATTCCTGGGGTAGAGATGGGCTTTATCTCATCAGTAGGCAAACGTACAAAGATGCCAAGTCCCAGGAAGGAAAAAGGAGGTGGCATTTAAGAAGGAAAGGGCCAAAGCAGAAAATAAGACGAGAATGTGGAAGTAGCATATCCTAACGCTTTCTGGCTAATTTATTCTGAGCAGCTTCTTCACCTGGAAATGTTTCCGAAGGTAGTCCTTTTCCATTCCATCTTGAGGGCCCGTGAAAGCTTTAGGAAGAGAAACATTGCATGACTGGGCTGAGGGAGAAAGTTTTTGCTGAAGCCCTTCTTTGTGAAGGTCAACCAGGAAACAAGGTTACCAGCAACAGGATTATTCCCCAGGAGAGGGGAGCTGCAACTTTGATCTAAAAATCCACCCAAGCAGTAGGAGGGGAGAGATAAGGACCGAGCAATTGCCTGGAGAATTTAGACCAATGTCCTATAAGCGGAGAGGAGTAGAGCCAGGTGCAGTGGCTCATGCCTGTAATCCCAGCACTTTGGGAGGCTGAGGTGGGCGGATCACCTGAGACCACGAGTTCGAGACCAGCTTGGCCAACATAGTGAAACCCCATCTCTACTAAAAATACAGAAAAATAGCTGGGCATAGTGGTGGGCACCTGTAATCCCAGCTACCAGGAAGGCTGAGGCAGGAGAATTGCTTGAACCCAAGAGGTGGAGGATGCAGTGAGCCGAAATTGCGTCATTGCACTGCAGCCTGGGCAACAAGAGTGAAACTCCATCTCAAAAAATAAAAAAAATAAAAAAAATAAAAATAAAAAAAGCAGAGAGGAGCTTCTAGATCATTAGTGGATCGCGGCAGCTCTGAAATAGACCTTAGTTTGAGTCAGTACCCTGTGCTTTGATGAAAATCATTTTATACTGCATTCTGACATCATCATAAATTGTGTGGCTAAGCAAAGAGGAATGACTTTGGAGCCAGAGCAATATCTGGATCATGATTCTCTGTGTGACCTTGAGCAAGTAAATTTCGCTAGGCCTCAATCTTCTCATCCATAAAATGGGATAATAAGATCTATCTTATTGGGCTGGGTGTGGTGGCTCACACCTGTAATCCCAGCACTTTGGGAGGCTGAAGCGGGTGAATCACCTGAGGTCAGGAGTTTGAGACCAGCCTGGCCAACATGGTGAAACCCCATCTCCACTAAAAATACAAAAAAAAAAAAAAAAAAAAAAAAAAAAAAAGAATTAACTGAGCATAGTGTGGTGTGCCCGTGATCCCAGCTACTTGGGAGGCTGAGGCAGGAGGATCACTCGAACCCAGGAGGCAGAGGTTGATCGTGCCACTGCATTCCAGCCTGGGCGACAGAACAAGACTCTGTCTAAAACAAACAAACAAACAAACCAACAAACCCAAAAACAAACAAACAAAAGATCTATCTTCTTGTGAAGATTATGCATATAGGAAGAAACCGGAAAATTGTGCCCCATGAATGTGAGCTCCCTTGTATATGCCTTTTAAATGTTCCTATTTCCTGATTGAACACCAGCCTCAATGGGCTGGGTACTGTGTTAAGAGCTTTGTTGGTTCTATGTACAGAGGTCACAGAGCAGCAGATCTCATATGTGATGGGTGTGTCGTCTTCATTTACTGCGTGAGGAGCCTGAATTCCAATAAGTGAAGTTCAAGGTCATTTGGGAAAGGGTAGATGTGGGATTTGAGCCAAGAGCTTACTGTAATACCCAGGTTCAAAACTCGTGTACAAATTCTTCTTGGTTTCCTGCATAGCAATAAATAGTTCCAAAGAAAATGCACTTCAAACGCCGGGTGTGGTGGACAGAACACGGCACTAATTTATGCATTTCTTGGTAATTATTGAAGCTTATCATACATTTGCATTGTACTATATTTTTGCGTATTTATTTACACTAGCTGTCTATTATTTAGAAGTCTGTAATAGAAGACTATAGGTCAGTCTGGGAAAAACTGTGAGTCCAAGATCTGACTTCTTCCCCTAATTGCTGCTTAGGAGCCCTGGACAAGTGAAGGAACTTCTGCTAGTGTCAGTTTCTCTCTCTGTAAAAGGAGCTAATAATTGCTCTGCTCATCTCAAGAATTATTTCAAAGATCAATGAGCTAATCAAAGTGAAAGCTACATCCAACTGTAAATTGCCAGAGAAATACAAGATTTCATTCTTGCATCCCCTGAGGACAGGAGGAAACCCCTGCTGGTTTTTCATCCTATTCCCTGCAACCTACAGCACAAGGCTGAGACTACCTCAGATGCTCCAAATCTTTGTTTTCATCTCTTCCTTCATTAAGTCATTCAGAACTGCAGCTAGACTCACCTTTCCCTGCAGGCTTCCTGCAAAGGCCCCCATTGATGGGAGAAGCCTGTTCCATCCTCTAAGCTCAGCACAGAAGACCACAGCTCACTCTTCCCCACTTCCCGGCTCTATTCCTAGACCACCCTCCTCCCCTTCCCTCCCCACGGCCACCTCTGTTCAGCCAAGCAGGTCTCTCATTTTCTTCAATGCAGATCAGTGGTGCCTTCTGATCTTGCCTCTTTTTCTTTTCTTTTCTTTTCTTTTTTGAGATGGAGTCTCACTCTGTTGCCAGGCTGGAGTGCAGTGGCACGATATTGGCTCACTGCAACCTCCAACTCCCTAGCGATTCTCCTGCCTCAGCCTCCCGAGTAGCAGGGAGGGGATTACGGGCACACACCACCACACTCAGCTAATTTTCGTATTTTTAGTAGAGACAGGGTTTCACCGTGTTGGCCAGGATGGTCTCGATCTCTCGACCTTGTGATCCACCCGCCTTGGCCTCTCAAAGTGCTGGGATTACAGGCATGAACCACTGTGCCCGGCCATCTTCCCTCTTTTTCTCTGGGGCCCAGCCCAAACTTTTCTTTCCTCTGAGGTTTCTTCTGAACACCCTGCTCTATAAAAGGGCCTGCTCCTTGTATTTATTCGTTGTAATGATCTAGCTTTCAAGATTTATTTATTTTTAATTAAGATGTAGTTCACATACCATAAAATTGGCCCTTGTTCGAAAATTAGGTCCAATTCAGCAGCGTTTAACATATTCGCAAGATTGTGCAACCGTCACCACTACCTAATTCCAGAGCATTTTTATCACCCTAAAAAGAAATCCCAGGCATATTAACAGTCACTGCTCATTCCGATCGCTCTGCAGCCCCAGGCAAACGCTAATCTACTGTCTGTCTCTAGGGATTTGCCTACTCTCACTCTTTCAAATAAATAAGATCATACGGTAGGTGACCTTTTGTGTCTGACTTCTTTTAGCATAATTTTTCAAGGTTCCTCCAGCTGTATGTAGCATTTATCAGTACTTCATTCCTTTTTATGACCAGATAATAGTTTATTGTATGAATATATCACTCTTTGTTTAGCTATTCATAAGCTATAAACATTTGGCTTCCTTCCACCTTTTGGTTACTATGAATCATGCTGCTATGAACATCCATGCACATGTTTACATGTCAACATATGTCTTAAATTCTCTTGGGTGCAAACCTAGAAGTTGAATTACTGGGTAATATAGTCTCCCCTCCCCTCCTTTTTTTTTTGAGATGGAGTCTCGCACTGTTGCCCGGACTGGTGTGCAGTGGCGTGTTCTCGGCACGCTGCAACCTCCACCTCCCGGACTCAAGTGATTCTCCTGCCTTAGGCTCCCGAGTAGCTGGGATTACAGGCTCCCGCCACCACGCCCGGCTAATTTTATGTATTTTTAGTACAGATTACAGGCGTGAGCCACCGCGTCCAGCCTATGTTTCTTTCTTTTTTTTTTTGAGACAGAGTCTGGCTCTATTGCCCAGGTTGGAGTGCAGTGGCGCGATCTCGGCTCACTGCAAACTCTGCCTCCTGGGTTCACGCCATTCTCCTGCCTCAGCCTCCCCAGTAGCTAGGACTACAGGTGCCCGCCACCACGCCTGGCTAGTTTTTTTTTTTGTAGTTTTAGTAGAGACAGGGTTTCACCATGTTGGCCAGGATGCGCTCGATCTTCTGACCTCGTGATCCGCCCGTCTTGGCCTCCCAAAGTGCTGGCATTACAAGCTTGAGCCACCGCGCCCAGCCTATGTTTCATTTTTTTAAGGAACTGACCTTTTTGTCTCTTACTGAATATGTCATGCTGCTGGTGATGTTTTCTATCTTCCCACTAAATCTTGGGCTCTTTTTCAGCACAGTACTTGGCACAGTGGAAGCTCAGAAAGTATTTGGGAATGAAACGTGAGTTGAGGAGGCTGCCGCGGGAGGACACAGAGGCAGAGTTTCCTGTTTTCCTGCAAGCTTGTTCACAGGCTTCATGCACAACAGACTGGTGGCTGCCTCAGCAAGACCTGGGTGTGCAAGCTCTAGCGACAGACTGTTGGAGTGTTTCTTTTCCTCTCTTATTTTAACAGCCATTCACACTGCTCCACTCGGCAAATGACAGGCAGTGGTTCTTGGCTTTTCTCCTGGAGACGGTCATCTGCAGAGACTCTGCCACTCATCAGCCCATGGCCCTGGAGACAATAGGTTCATAATCTCTCTGGCTTCAATCTCCACATTTGGGAGCTGGGCTGCACGTCTTCAGAGACACCGGCTTCCAAATGAGGCAAATCAGAGCCATGAAAATTCTGATTCCTTGCTCCATGACAGACCGACAGAAGTCATATTATTTTTGTCAGGGAGCTGGGGGTGCAGGGAAGTTAAAAAACAAAACAGTAGCAATCCCAGCTCAGGTGATTCTTAGGATAACCAGAGCCACCAGGCCTGGGAGCTATTTTTGCTCTGCGATCCTTCCAGTTCTGATATTTTATGATTCTATAAAATTGGCTACTTATGCACCCTAAAATGGAACTAACTAAGAGCTTTTGAAAGAGAATTTTATATACACCAATGATATCAAAAATGCCCAGGCACCCAAACAAAACCCAAAGGAAGAGATGGAGGATGTGGCTTCTATGGAATAAGAGTGGGGTTGGTATGTTTCATGATGCTTTTCTTAAGAGGAAGATAAGTCATGCTGACTTGTGGGGCTGGGAGCTGGTCTCTTCTCCCCTACAAAATCTCATGCCCCGCATCTCAGGTTTGCTAGACCCCAGACAGCTGTGTTTTGCTTTGAGAGTCCTACAATGGACTCTGGTACAGTAGCCAGGCATTGTTTTTGTCTCTCTGGAAGCCCTACCCCTTGTTCTAATAACAAAATTCACCTTTTGTGCTTGGGACCTGCACCACTCCATCTAGTGGAACTCAGTTCCTGACTTCACCTTTTCCACCATCACAAACCAGGTTGCCCAGGTGTCGTACCCAAAGATTGTTCTACAGTAGGCACCTGAGTTAAACAGGTTTGACTGGCGCTCCTTTTTGGATGAAGACAGATCCTGAGAGAGAAAATCTTGAGACCTTGTGAAGACAGAGTCTGCCCAAGAATGGAGCTAACAGGGAGTTAAAAAGGACAGAGAGAGGGAGAGGCAGACAGCAGGCAAGAGAGAGACAGAGACAGAGACACACACAGAGAGAGAGAGAGAGAGAGAGAGAGGAGAGAGATGTTGCTTGAACTCTTTGAGTCCAGGCCACACAAAGTTCACGCGCTTGACTTCCCCCATTATTTCAGCCAGTGATTTGTTTTTTTTTTTTTTTTTTTTGAGATGGAGTCTCGCTCTGTCGCCCAGGCTGGAGTGCAGTTGTGCAATCTCCGCTCACTGCAAGCTCCGCCTCCTGGGTTCACGCCATTCTCCCGCCTCAGCCTCCCGAGCAGCTGGGATTACAGGCGTCCATCACACGCCCGGCTAGTTTTTTGTATTTTTAGTAGAGACGGGGTTTCACGGTGTTAGCCAGGATGGTCTCGATCTCCTGACCTCATGATCCGCCTGCCTCGGCCTCCCAAAGTGCTGGGATTACAGGCGTGAGCCACCGTGCCCGGCCGAGCCAGTGATTTTTAGTTTAAAAGAATCTCGGTTGGCTTTCTTTTATTTGCAACTGAAACTATCTTTTATTTATTTATTTATTTATTTTTAGAAACTGGGTTTCACTCTGTCGCCCAGGGGGAATGCAGTGGCATGATCATAGCTCACTGCAGCCTCGATTTCTTGGGCTCAAGGAATCCTCCTGTCTCAGTCTCCTGAGTAGCTGGGACTGCACCATGCTTAGCTAATTAAAAAAAATTTTCTTTTGTAAACATGAGTCTCACTATGCTGCCCAGGCTGGTCTCAAACTCCTGGGCTCAAGTGATCCTTCCACCTTTGCCTCCCAAAGTGTTTGGATTACAGGTGTGAGCCACCATGCCTGGCCGATAAGAGTCTTTTATTTTATTTTCTTTTCTGAGACAGAGTTTTGCTCTGTCACCCAGGCTTGAGTGCAATGGTGTGATCTCGGCTCACTGCAACCTCTGCCTCTGGGGTTCAAGCAATTCTCCTGCCTCAGCCTCCCAAGTAGCTGGGATTACAGGTGCCCACCACCATGACCAACTAACTTTTTTGTATTTTTAGTAGAGACGGGATTTCACCATGTTGGCCAGGCTGGTCTTGAACTCCTGACCTCGTGATCCATCCACCTCAGCCCCCCAAAGTGTTGGGATTACAGGCATGAGCCACCGTGCCCGGCCGAGAGTCTTGATGAATACCCTTGATACCCTCAATGTGAGTAGTGATTTGAGTCTAGGAATGAATGTGTCAACAGCAAGGCTCCCACCCCCTGCATTTGGTTCCTGCCTCATGAAGATGTGGCGCTCCAGCAGCAGCACATACTCAGCAATGTCTGCAGGTAAAAAAAATAACCAGAAGATAACTGAGGCTAGGAACTGGTTAGCCTTGCCTTTCATTCATTCACTTCCAGTGCTTACTAACGTGTTGAGTTTTGTACTGCATATTGTCAAGGATGACATTGTTTAATCCTCAAAACAACTGTATGAGGTAGATTGTATCATGATTCCCCTTTCACAGATGGAGAAAATGAGGTTCTCCATATTTACTCAAGTGCCTCACTCAAATGAGTGCATGCTGGGGAAGGATTTTAAGCCAGGCTTGTCCCGGGTGCAGAGCTGGAGCTCTTAACCAGCTCTGTTTTAGTGTGTTTATACAAAACAGCTCTCTGGGTCTCTATTTTTTTTGTTGAGACAGAGTCTCGCTCTGTTGCCCAGGCTGGAGTGTAATGGTGCGATCTTAGCTCACTGCAACCTCTGCCTCCTGGGTTCAAGTGATTCTCCTGCCTCAGCCTCCCGAATAGCTGGGATTACAGGTGCCTGCCACCGTGCCCAGCTAATTTTTTTTTTTTTTTTTTTTTTTTTTTTGTATTTTAGTAGAGATGAGGTTTCACCATGTTGGCCAGGCTGGTCTTGAACTCCTGACCTCAAGTGATCCACCCGCCTCAACCTCCCAAAGTGCTGGGACTACAGGCATGAGCCACTGTGCCCAGCTGGGTCTCTATTTTGTGTTTCAGAATCTCATTGCTTCCTACAGGTTTGCTGCGAAGGGTCCCCAAACAGAAGAAAAATTCCTTTTTGTCTGAAGTTCCAAATCTCTTTGAAAACTGTCCTCTGTCTCACCACTGGCTACTGACCTCAGCTCCTTAACCTCCTATGTCTACCCAAGGAGAAAGGTTTTATTTCAGGAAATTCACTGCACAGGAGGACTGGGAACAGATGGCGTTGATGACATATTGTACCTTTTTCATTTAGATGGGCAGGAGAGAACCATCGTGTGCGGCCCGGTGATGGGCAGGTCTCCCCATCCAGGTGTGCACTTGATGGCCCGACAGGAACGCTGTGACTTCAGCAAGGAGGACTGCGCTGAGAACCTTGGATTTGGCTGCAAAATTCCTTCTGACCTTCCACTGAGCCCAGAAGTTTCTGTATCTAAATATGACCATCATCATCCAGCCTTTTCATGGGATGGATGAGGAAAATAAGGCTCAGAGAGGTTAACCAACTTTCCCGGGGTCACACAGCTAGTTGGCACAGAATCCACACCTCTTCCCCAGGGGGCTTCCTGGGGCTGCCTGGCTTGTGTCACCATCCTTGCCACTTGTTTCTTTTGTCCATCATATGGAAGTGCTGAGTGATTCAGAAGAGCTCTGCCTTGTCTTTCACAGAAACTATTTATTCCCCAGTTGGTGATTTCACTTTACTTGCCTCTCCCGTGCCTGTTGTCAGAATGTCTAGAAAAATCTGACAGCTGGTATTCCATTTAGGGACAACACTTGGGGGATGTGTCTTGAGAGGGCGCACACACAGATCTTGCTGCGTTTCTACTCAACTTCCAAATATAATATGCTTTCGTCGGTGATGAAATGGAAAATGAGTATGGGTGATGAAACACCATTTTGTATGAAGACTTGGAAATGCCTAAGCCCACGTGAATGACCCAGGGTGACCATTGAAGATGCCAGGGCAGGGCACTGACAAGTAGACCCAGGTTAAAATTCTTTTTCTTTTGTTTTGATTCAGCAATTAAAAAAAATTATTATTTTAAGTTCCATGATACATATGCAGAATGTGCAGGTTTGTTACATAGGTAAACGTGTGCCATGGTGGTTTGCTGCACTTATCAACCCATTACCTAGGTATTAAGCCCCGGAGGCATTAGCTATTTATCATGATGCTCTCCCTCCCATTGCCCCCTGACAGGCCCCGGTGTGTGTTGTTCCCCTCCCTGTGTCCCTGTGTTCTCATTGTTCAACTCCCACTTATAAGTGAGAACATGTGGTGTCTGGTTTGCTGATCCTGTGTTAGTTTGCTAAGGATGATGGCTTCCAGCTTCATCCATGTCCCTGCAAAAGACATGATCTCATTCCTTTTTATGGCTGCATAGTATTCCATGGTGTATATGTACCACATTTTCTTTATCCAGTTGAAATTCTTTTTATAAAAACATTGAGACAGGATCTCGCTCTGTCACTCAGGCTGGAATGAAGTGGCATGATTGTGGCTTACTGCAGCCTCAACCTCCCAGGCTCAAGTGATCCTCCCACCTCAGTCTCCTGAGTAGCTGGGACTACAGGTGCCTGCCACCACGCCTGGTTATCTATCTATCTATCTATCTATCTATCTATCTATCTATCTATCATCTATTATCTGTCTATCATTTATCTATCATCTATTATCTATCTATCATCTATCTATCTATGTATCTACCTATCTATCATCTATCTACCTATCAATTATCTATCTATCATCTATCTACCTGTCAATTATCTATCTATCTACTTACCTACCTACCTACCTACCTACCTACCTACCTATCTAGACAGGGTTTTGCCATGTTGCCCAGGTTGCAGGTTAAAATTCTTAGCCATTATTTGACTTGGAAAAAATGACTTCACTTTGTGGCGCCTCAGTTTCCTCATTTACACGAAAATGGCAACAGAACTTGTCTCTCAGGGCCATGCAGAGGGGTCAATGCAATGTGTTAATATTAGGTTGGTGCAAAAGTAATTGTGGTTTTTGCCATTAAAACACTTGCCATTGCTGGGCATGGTGGCTCACGCCTGTAATCCCAGCACTTTGGGAGGCTGAGGTGGGTGGATCACCTGAGGTCAGGAGTTTGAGACCAGCCTGGCCAACATGGTGAAACCCGTCTCTACTAAAAATACAAAAATTAGCTGGGTGTGGTGGTGCAAACCTGTAATTCCAGCTACTCAGGAGGCTGAGACATGAGAATTGCTTGAACCCAGGAGGTGGAGGTTGCAGAGACCACACCACTTCACTCCAGCCTGGGCGACAGACCAAGACTGTGTCCAAAAAAAAAAAAAAAAAAAAAAAAAAAATTGCCATTCCTTTTAATGGCAAATAGTGCAATTACTTGTGCACCAACCTAATAAATGACCAGCACTTGGCAGGCATGCGTGACAGTTCTCTTCCACCCTCTTCCTCCTGGACTGCATCCATATGGATTAAACAGTAAACATCCTGGAAGCAAGCACTATCAACCTTAATAGATAGTATAATGTGTCATGGGAGTACTTAATAAAAATCTGGTGACCGGCAAATAGATGATTCAACCACAAAGATCACTGAATTCCATAGATGCCAGCAACTGGAACCAAATAATAAGATATAAATTCGTCTCAGTGTCGTTGAGCTTATGATCTCTAAAATCAAGAATGTTTGGTGCCTAATATGGGTGGAACTGAGGCAAAACATCTTTAAAAACTCCCTTATTCAGCACGAATGGTGAATAAGTACTTTCAGTAAACACATACTTAAATGTCCAACCTGTTATGGGGATATGGGCTTGGTAAGTTCTTTATTCAGAGTTGGCGTCTTGCTCTGCTGCCCAGGCTGAAGTGTATTGGTGCAATCATAGCTCACTGCAGCCTCGAACCCCTGAGCTCAGGTGATCCCTCCACCTCATCCTCCCGAATAGCTGAGACTACAGGCATGCGCTACCATGCCTGGCTAATTTAAAAATTTTTCTTTTTGTAAGGAAGAGGTCTTGCTATGTTGCCAGGCTATGGTAATTTTTCCAAAAAATTAAGACACAAAGATTGACAAGTAACACAAAAGTATATCAAGCTGGGCATGGGGGCTCACGCCTGTAATCTCAGCAATTTGGGAGGCCGAGGATGGGAAATCACTTGAGGTCAAGAGTTCAAGACCAGCCTGGCCAACATGGTGAAACCTCTTCTGCACTAAAATACAAAAATTGGCTGGGCGTAGTGGCACATGCCTGTAAGTCCAGCTACTCGAGGCTGAGGCAGGAGAATTGCTTGAATCCAGGAGATGGAGGTTGCAGTAAGCTGAGATCGCGCCACTGCACTCCAGCCTGGGTGACAGAGCAAGACCCTGTCTCAAAATGAAGGAAGGAAGGAAGGAAGGAAAGAAAGAAGGAAGGAAGGAAGGAAGGAAGGAAGGAAGGAAGGAAGGAAGGAAGGAAGGAAGGAAGGAAAGAAAGAGAGAGAAAGAAAAAAGTATATCAAGCATATTTTATCGTAATTAGGGGATTCAGAGATATCTGAGAGACTGGGAGTGCATGAAAGTCATGCTTTTAACCAAATATTCTCATGAGTCTGGGGACATATAAAGTTCTAATAGTATGTAATGCCAGAGAGTTCCTGAATCCAGAGGGGCAAAATGAATTCATATGCACAAAGCACCCAGCATCACGGATGCAATGTGGTCAGCACTTGACTCAGTTTGAGTGATTTTCCATCTGGAAGCCCTGAGCTAAGGTCTTCTAGCCTGCTCCCTGCCTTCAAAAGGGTTTCTGTAGGGAACTCCTTTTGGTGCTCTAGGAAAATTAGTTCTATATGCAATGTGAGCCCCTGACACAGGGTTTTCTGGAGAGGTCAGGAAGACTTCCCTTCTTTTTTTTTGACAGTCTTACTCTGTTGCCCAGGCGGGAGTGCAGTGGCACGATCTCAGCTCACCGCAACATCTGCCTCCCGGGTTCAAGCTATTCTCCTGCCTCGGCCTCCTGAGTAGCTGGGATTACAGGCACCTGCCACCACACCCAGCTAATTTTTGTATTTTTAGTAAAGACAGGGTTTTGCCATGTTAGCCAGGCTGGCCTTGAACTCCTGACCTCAGGTGATCCTCCCACCTCAGCCTCCCAAAGTGCTGGGATTACAGGAAGGAACCACTGCACCCCGTCAGGCTTGCCCAGTATCCAGCTTGGAGTTTCATCCCATTTCTTCTTGTCCCTTCCTTGGGAGACAATGAAAAAGTTGTTGCTTCTATGTGACTGCAGGGTTCTCACACCACAAAGATAAGGCAGACTGGCTTATTGGAGCGGCTGTGTATTTGTGTATGTGTGTGTGTGTGTCTGTTGTTTGTGTTGACCTAAAAATGAAACAAGTAAAGATAACAAAATCAAACCAAAACTAAAACCTTTCCCATCAAAGGTGCCACAATCTTTGGGGTCTTATCTTTTTCTTTATTCTTTATTCTTTCATTCGTGTAGAAGGAATAGTCAATATTGCTGACTTAATGAAGACTGTCCGAACACCTTAGTAAAATTATCAGACCCAAAATTCAGACAAATGAAAAATAGAATCATTGCTATAACATGGGCCAGCCACAGTGGCTCACACCTGTAATCTCAGTCCTTTGGGAGGCTGAGGTGGGATGATCACTTGAAGCCATGAGTTCAAGAACAGGCTGGATGACACAGCAAGACCCTGTTTCTACAAAAGTAAAAAAATTAGCCTGGCATGGTGGCACACGACTGTAGTCCCAGCTACTCAGGAGGCTGAAGCAGGAGGATTGCGTGAGCCTGTGAATTCCAGGCTCTAGTGAGCTGTGGTGGTGCTACTGCATTCCAGCCTGGCTGACAGAGCAGGACTCTCTTTATTTTATTAAAATAAATAAATAAATAGGCCAGGTGCAGTGGCTCATGCCTGTAATCCCAGCACTTTGGGAGGCCAAGGTGGGCGGATCATGAGGTCAGGAGATTGAGGCCATCCTGGCTAACACGGTGAAACCCCATCTCTAGTAAAAATACAAAACATTTAGCCAGGAGTGGTGGTGGGTGCCTGTAGTCCCAGCTACTTGGAAGGCTGAGGCAGGAGAATGGCGTGAACCCAGGAGGTGGAGCTTGCAGTGAGCCGAGATCATGCCACTGCACTCCAGCCTGGGTGACAGAGCGAGACTCCGTCTCAAAAATAAAACAAAATAAAAACAAACAAACAAACAAACAAACTGACTGGGTGCGGTGGCTCATGCCTGTATTTCCAGCACTTTGGGAGGCCAGGGTGGGAGGATCTCTTGATGTCAGGAGTTCGAGACCAGCCTGGCCAACATGGCAAAACCCCCGTCTATACTAAAAATACAAAAATTAGCTGGGTGCAGTGGCACATTTCTGTAATCCCAGCACTTTGGGAGGCTGAGTTGGGAGGATCACTTGAGGTAAGGAGTTTGAGACCAGCCTGGCCAACATGGCAAAACCCTGTCTCTACTAAAAATACAAAAATTAGTAGGACGTAGTGGCACATGCCTGTAATCCCAGCTACTCAGAAGGCTGAGGCAGGAGAACTGCTTTAACTCAGGAGGCAGAGGTTGCAGTGAGCCGAGACTGTGCCATTGCACTGGGCAACAAGAGTGAAACTCCGTATCAAAAGAATATATAAATAAAATAACAAATAAAAGGATGCTGATGGCATTTTCAAGTCCTCCCATTAATTTCGAATTGAGTCCTTGTCCCTTGTGCTGCCCGCAGCAGCCTTTTGAAACCTTTTTCATGCTCCAGATCTCAATCCCACCTCCAGCTCTGCTGAGTTCCCAGCCCTCTGATGTGGGATTCTTTAAATTCCATCTCTGCCACAAAATGTCTGTTTCTTTGCCCATCTCCTAGTTTCTGGTGAAGAGGCAGATGTGCTCTTCCACCTTCTGATGGCAAAGACCTTCCTAACTGGTGTGATTACCTGTTAGATCTAATGAGAGCAGAAGGAAAGAACTTCCTAGGGATGAGGGGTGGGTTAGCAAAAGTAGAGAAGACCTGAGTGGGTGCGTTCTGGGGCAGAGGGAAGAGGCCCAGCCCATTCCTTTCCCTCTCATTGGTCGTGTGGGGTTGCAAGGAGGATTCAGTTTAATGACAAAAGAATTTCATCACTTGGAAGAAATAAAGGAAACCACCTTGGCCCTTCACAGTTAGGTGCTAGATTGATCAAGACTTGGGATGGAGGGAGCAGACAGAGTGAGTCAGGGATCTGAGATTGAACCATTCTGCCCCTGTAAACCTTAGGAAATTAATCAAGGAAGAAAGGCAGGAGAGAAACAAAAATAAACCAAATTTGCCGCACACTCAGCATTGATCATGAGGTCAGCTTGTTTTCCAACTCGCTTCCTCATAGGCATTTGCTGCCTATTGCCCCAGAATCACATAGACCCTATTATAAGATTATAGTTCTTTATAATGTAATGATTTATATTCCTTTGGGAATATACCTAGTAATGGGATTTCTGGGTTGAATGGTATTTCTGGTCCTAGATCTTTGAGGAATTGTCACACCGTCTGCTGATAGATTGAATAAAGAAAATGTGGTACATATACACCATGGAATACTATGCAGCCATAACAAGGAACGAGATCATGTCCTTGCAGGAACATGGATGGAGCTGGAACCCATCATCCTTAGCAAACTAACACAGGAACAGAAAACCAAATACTAAATGTTCTCACTCATAAGTGGGAGCCGAACAATGAGAATACATGTTGGGGGTGGGGGATGGGGAGGAGAGCATCAGGAAAAATAACTAATGCATGCTGGCTTAATCCCTAGGTAATGGGTTGATAGGTGCTGCAAACCACCATGGCACACATTTAAGTATAACAAACCTGCACATCCTGCACATGTACCCCAGAACTTAAAAAATTAAAATTAATGAAAAAGAAAGCCAGGCGCGCACACACTACACACACATGATTATAGTTCCTCCCTTTTTTGAGACGGAGTTTTCACTCTTGTTGCCCAGGCTGGAGTGCAATGGCACAATGTTGGCTCACTGCAACCTCTGCCTCCTGGGCTCAAGCAATTCTCCTGTCTCAGCCTCCCGAGTAGCTGGGATTCCACACACATGCCACCACGCCCAGCTAATTTTTGTATTTTTAGTAGAGATGGGGTTTCATCATATTGGTCAGGCTGGTCTCAAACTCCTGACCTCAGTTTATCCACCCGCCTTGGCCTCCCAAAGGGCTGGGATTACAGACGTGAGCCACTGTAGTTACCCTTAACTGCCCTATTGATAACAACTTGAACAGTATAGAACATTAAGTTTTCCCTTTGAGATACTCTTTAGGTTCTACATATCAATGAGACTACTGATGTCAGACGGTCTGAAATTACCCCATAGGGAGCTGACTTACCAAAGAATGCAGTTTCGACATCCTGATGGTTTCATCAAATCAACAACCCCAATTTTTCAGTCTCTTGCCCTTCACAATCCACTTAAAAACCCTAGCTCAACACTCCTCAAGGAATGGATTCCTCCTGTCTTCTTGCTCAGCTACCCCACTGTCATTAAACTATTTCTCTGCTGTAAACCCTGCTGTCTCAGTGTATTGGTCTATTATCGAACAGTGGGCATAAGAACCTGGTGGTCCTGTAACAAGATGTCAGCCAGGGCATGGTTGATGTAACTGGGTAAGGCATGCAGGTTAGGCTAAGGGCAAAAGAGGATATGGAGGAGTTGACAGTTTGGGAGAGATGGGGAGGCCCCAAAGGGCTCAAGGCTGGGAGGAGGAGAGGGAGATTTATGAGGTGGAAGTAATGCAACTGTGCAATCAGGTCTTGATAGAAGAAGGGAAAGGTTCAAAGTGCCAACAGGCCCCTGTTTGTGGATATGGGAGCAATATGGAAGTGAAGGGTCTCAGGCGAGTCACAGGGTCTCAGACAAACTCCTCTAGTCCTAGGATGCTGAGCAGGTACACTCAGGGCTTCAATATTCTCTTCCTAGATGCCTCTGCCCAAAATGCAATCAGGGAGGCTCTTTCTTGCATGTGGAAAGGCCTGTGAGCATTAAATATATTCACCCATGACTTTGATCATGCTTGATTCTTAAAACTAAACACAAATCAATGAGCTTGCCTCTGGGGGACAAAAAACCCTGACATAATGTTTTAAAGAAGTTTCTCTGAGATAAAAATATGCAAAAGGGATTATGTAATGAAGTTCCCAGAGGTCATACAAGAATGCAACGTGCAAATTACAAAATAACAGCTTTTTAAAATGAAATAAGATAATGAATTTTAAACCATTTAGTGCAGTACCTGGACTAACAGGCTCACGCCTGTAATCCCAGCACTTTGGGAGGCTGAGGAGGGGGAATCACTTGAGGTCAGGAGTTCAAGACCAGCCTGGCCAACATGGTGAAACCCTGTCTCTACTAAAAATACAAAAATTAGTCTGAGCATGGTGGCTCATGCCTGTAATCCCAGTATTTTGGGAGGCCGAGGCGGGTGGATCATGAGGTCAGGAGATTGCGACCATCCTGGCTAACATGGTGAAAATCTGTCTCTACTAAAAATACAAAACTTAGCCGGGCGTGGTGGTGGGCACCTGTAGTCCCATCTACTCGGGAGGCTGAGGCAGGAAGATTGCTTGAACCCAGGAAGCAGAGGTTGCAGTGAGCCAAGATCATGCCGCTGCACTCCAGCCTGGGTGACAGAGTAAGACTCTGTCTCAAAAACAAACAAAACTAAACAAAACAAAAATATTACCATAGTTATTGGTTAGGTGATGGTTAGGTACCTAACCACAGTTAGATAATACCATAATAATTATTATGTTTATTAAATATTATGGTAATAATTATTACCATAATGGTTAATTAACAATGTTAAGGCACTTAGTGCAGTATCCGGGCTAATTGTTATTAATGGCAATTAATAATGGTAATAATTATTAGTCTAGGCACTGCACTAAGTGGCTTAACATTATTAACCATTATGGTAATAATTATTAATAAACATTAATAATTATTTTATAACAATCAATAAACATTATTAATAAACATAATTATTAATAATTGCATTATTATTGATAAATATTATAATTGCTATTAATGATCATTTGTTATATATTAATCATATTACATTAATTATAAATAAGCTATTGACAAATCATTAAAGGAAACCCAGCAAGGCTTCTCTTTGGTAGCCCCTTTGTCAGGCGTTTATTTGATTAATGTATAAGGTTTTGAGAAATAAAAAGGCCTTACTTAGAATTTAGATTATTTCCCAGTATAGCCTGACCTTTCCCAAATTACTAAGGTCTATGACATTTCCCTGAACAAAACACTGATCCACCAACAAAGGCTGTTGTGGAAAATGTGATGATGCCCAAAAATACCCTTCTTCACCCATCTCAAGAGTGCTCACTAGCAGTAGAGGGCTTGAGTCCCATATACTTTCATTGTGTGGGGCTCACATCGTCTGTCAGCCCAGAGCAAGATGGATTGGGAAGGCCAGGTCTACTGTTTTCCCAAGTTTCAGTTCCCAATCTCTTCCCTCCTCATCCCTCCTAACCCTCGCAAGACCCCTGCATGTCCTGCTGGAAATGGCCTTGGTTGTGACCACCCCATCCTACCCTTATAAGATCAGTGTGACTCCCACTCCAAATACAGTCGTTGATGCTATCACCCCATTGTCACAGCAAGGAGACCAAGGCAGCTTCAGGACCACAACTGGGTTTTGTTTGATGCACGTGGCATTTTTGCAGTGTTTAAATTTGAGTGACTCCAGAAGAGATCATCACTTTCTGCTTTGCAGCAGTTTCCACTACTCCCTCCCTCCCACTGTTTGCAATCTTGGAGTATAGGCCATCTCCTGTTCCCTCCTGTCGTGGCATTTAATGCTGGCTCCATGATGCAGCAGTTCAGCCAAGACAGGACTGATGGGAGCCTTGGTTTGCATGGACAGTTCTGGTGCCTGGGACCAGCTCAGCCCCAAGCACAATAGCCTCCCTCCATAGCCCTCACTGGCTCAAAGGGAGACAGCTACAAGACCAGGCAACCAAATATATCCTTCTGGCGTCTATGTGACAGCTTCCAAACTATGTATACTGACTTATTTAAATGTTCAAAAAATAATAATAATAAAAGAAAAAACAATTTGAGCTCCTTAAGAAATGTCAGCATTGAACAGAAAAGTCGCTGATAGCCTGCTATATGTTTTAACGTAATTAAAAATGTTTTTTCTATACATCAGCGCTATTAAAGCCACTCTGATTTTCAAAATTGAAAAGAAGGATTAAATCCTTTAGCTTCTCAGGAATTCTCTACCGATTAGGAGATTCAGTAGGCTCTTTTTTTTTCTTTAAATTTGCTTTCATGAATAAAAAAATATATAACCTTACATGGGTCTCTTTTTTGGCCTCCAGAGAACCTTATTTCTTCTGTAACTACTTGGTTAAGTTCATGAGAGGACTCTGTCCCTGCTGTTTTTTTCTTTTTTTTCTTTTTTTTTTTTTGGCCAGTGCATTTGGGAACATACAGGTCATCCATTCCTAAGAATTCTGCGAAGTAGGCATAATCACCCTGATGTTTATAGATGAGGAAACACAGAGAAGGGCTGTCCTTTGCCTGAGCTCACACAACAGACTCGACCCAAGTTTGCTGGACAGCCAAAATAGGCTCTTTGCACCGCCCCATACAGCCACAACCAAGAAAAGGCAAACAGCACAAAACCACACATCCACTCACACACAGACCTCAGAGAGCCTTCAGAGAAAGGACAGGGTCAGGGGAGATTCTGCAAAAAATGCAGAATTCGGAGGAAAAAGGCGGAGAAAATGAAACCCACCACATCTTAGCAAAAAAGATCCTTAACCTCAGTCCTGAATTTTTGGCTTCGGTACAAGGCCACATCAGCCCAGGAGCCTGTGTGTAAACACGTTTTTCATATAGAGAATGTGGTGCATTGGCCTGTCCCGGACTGGGGAGGGGACGGCAGCAGGGGCACCTACCTCCTTCAAACTCTGTTTGGCAGTTCCCCGAGGTCTCATTCAGGCTCTCTTCCTCGTTGATAATGATGTTCTCAATGTCCTTCATCGTTAGGTGGTCTCGGAAGGCATGATAGAGAATGTGCTTCAACTCTTCCAGAGTTATCCTTTGCATGTCAAACTGTGGAGATAAAGAGTAGTGAGATGGTCAGAGCATGCGGAGATGGGAAGTCGGCTTGGGCCATGATAGGCAAGACCCACAGCTGCTCTGCAGAAGCTTGTCTCAGCGTTTCAGGATATCAGGTGAACAGTTTTCCATCCTGTTCAGCTCCAAGTATACTCGTGAACTTGCGGGACTTATTGGGATGGTAGAGAGTGGAACATATTCCCTTCACTTTAGATTCTTGGAGGGAAAAAAAAGCCACCCACCAGTCTGGTTTCCTATTCACCCAGCCATCTGCTGTCAACCCTGCGTATCTCATGTACTCTAGAATGGTGAAACCATTCATATAATGCATACGTCTCTAAAAATTTTATAATTTACCAATACTCTGGCAATTCCCATATTGGTTTAAGTATGTATCTTTTTTTTTTTTTTGAGATGGAACCTTGCTCTGTCACCCAGGCAGGAGGAGTACAGCGGTGAGATCTCGGCTCACTGCAACCTCCGCCTCCTGAGTTCAAGCAATTCTCCCGCCTCAGCCTCCCTAGTAGCTGGAATTACAGGCGTGCACCACCACACCCAGCTAATTTTTGTATTTTTAGTACAGATGGGGTTTTACCATGTTGGCCAAACTGGTCTTGAACTCCTGACCTCAGATGATCCACCCGCCGCGGCCTCCCAAAGTGCTAGGATTACAGGCGTGAGCCACTGCGCCTGGCCGGTAGTGTCACTTTCTGGCCAATGCAATGTGAGCAGAAGTCACATCTATGACATCTAATTCACAGCTTTATGAATCATTGTGTGGTTCTAACATTTGTTCTTTTCCTCTGCTATGAGAATTGCATGGTCCAGATAGGGGCTGTTCCTTCAGGTTGGGTCTCAGAATGAGGATAAAGTGGGGAACACTTGCAGCTGAATCACAATGGACAGCTCACATCAGGAATACCCTGTGCTGTTATGAGCCGTTGAGATGTGGGGCTTGTTTGCTACCACAGTGTAACTTAGACCGTTGTTGGTCTATGTCGAAAATAGAGAAATCGGTACATAAAACCAAGAGGCTACCATAACCAAAATTCTAAAATACAATGTACTGGTTCCAGAGCCAGGCAGTGAAAAATGAGAAAACCGTGACCGGAGGCTGGAAAGACAGAGATCCCTGTTATACAATAGCAAAACATTTGGTAAAACTGTTGCCTGTGATACCCTGGACGACAGGTAGATATTGAATCCGAGTTCTGTGGCTTTAGATAAAAAGTTTGTGAAACAGAATGCCATGACTCACAATTGAAATTAGTTGCATCCAACAGAGCACGACAAGAAAGAGATGAGCTCAGGAAAGAATTGGTTGATTTGCAAACCAAAAATAAAAACAACTCAGAAATTCCTGGTGTTGCAGCATTGAAAGAAGCAATTGTTTCTTTTTTTCTCGTAATGATCTGTTATCTTCCTATCCCCACATTTCTCAATTTTTTTCTATTCTATTTCTTTTCTATTTCTAGTTCTATTTTTTTAGAGACAAGGTGTCGCTCTGTGGTCCAGGCTGATTTGCAGTGGTGTGATAATAGCTCACTGCAACTTCAAACTTCTGAGCTCAAGTGATCCTCCTGCCTCAGCCTCCTAAGTAGTTAGGACTACAGACATGCACCACCATGTCCGGCTATTTAATTTATTATTATTATTATTATTATTTGAGATGGAGTCTTGCTCTGTCACCCAGGCTGGAGTACAGTGGTGCAATGTTGGCTCACTGCAACCTCCACCTCCCAGGTTCAAGTGACCCTCCTGCCTCAGCCTCCCAAGAATTACAGGGATTACAGGCACGCACCACCACACCCAGCAATTTTTGTATTTTTAGTAGAGACAGGGTCTTGCTATGTTGCCCGCCTCAGACTCCCAAGAAACTGGGATTATAGATGTGTGACACCACACCTGGCTAATTTTTGTATTTTTAGTGGAGACGGGGTTTCACCATGTTGGCCAGGCTGGTCTCAGACTCTTGGCCTCAAGCAGTACTCTGACTTCAGCCCCCGAAGTGCTGAGATTACAGGTGCTGCACCAGGAACAACTGTTTCTCATCTCCAACTAGTAAGAGATAAAATAAATAAATGCTTTAAGTAATAATACAGCCCTATTAAAACAAATCAATGCCTCTTTAAAAAATCTCTGGATGTGTTAAGTGACTCTCCTAGGAAGCCTGTTATTAAGTTTAGAGAGAGGTATGTCTCAAAAATAATTGTGGATGTGTTTATTAGCATAAACTGATTGGAGCCAGATAAAAATATAACTAAGTCCTTGAGAGCTGTACTGGCCAAGAGCCAACACTCTTGGATTAAAAGACACTATAACTGTTCCAAAGTTTAAAAGATCTTTGGGCTTCCCAACCTATGTGTCCAAGCGATTATGAGGATGAGCTGCACGGGTCCCAGGAAGGGTGAACTGCCCAGTGCCCTCATAGAATCAGTACAAGAACAGTGGAAGAGGACAGCTTTCCTGGGAATCTGGGAGAACAATGTCATCCAGGGTCACTTCTAGGAAGCAGAAGCATCTAACTGAAGGAAAATTCCTCACCCCAAGGTTTTTGTCTGACAGGATTTCAGAATTGCTCTGAGCTTTGACCGCTATGGGTATCCCCTCCCTCTCTCTCCCTTCCCTTCCCTTCCCTTCCCTTCCCTTCCCTTCCCTTCCCTTCCTCCCCATCCCTTCCTCTCTTTTACTTTCTTGTTTCTCGCTTTGTCACCCGGGCTGGAGTGCAAATAGCATGATCATAGCTTACTGTAGCCTCAAACTCCTGGGCTTAAGCAATCTTCTAGCTGGAACTGCAGGTGCATGACACCAGACCTGGCTATTTTATTTTATTTTATTTTATTTTATTTTATTTTATTTTATTTTTTCTTTATAGAGAGAGTCTTGCTATATTGCCCAAGCTGGTCTCAAACTCCTGGCCCCAAGCCATCCTCCTGCCTTACTTGCTTGTTGAACAATTCATATTCGTACCTTGCTTTAACTATGCACCCCTGTTCTAACAAATTAAATTGGGATACTGAATCTTGCTGTAAAATCTAAATGATTCAAGTTCAAAGCCATTTATACACTTCAGAGCAACTGAAAGGGAGATGTAAAGCGAACTTGTTTTCTGCATTAGAGTTTAATGATCCTAGACAGGAATTTTGACATACACTCAGGGAAAACTCATGGGACCCTGTCTCTTTATACTGGGTAAGGAAGCAAGGTATTGTTCATTTGGCTTTGGGGAGAAGCCTGGCAGAAAGCATGAAGAAGATGATTTACAGATGAGAACACCAAGACCCTCTGCCATGATCAGAGATGAAGAGTGGCAAGATCAAGGTCAACAAGGCTCAGAAAATGACTAACGCTTGAAGAGGGTGGTGCCTGGAAAACCTCTAACCTGTTGAGAGGTTGCTGTCATTCAGAAATCAGGCCAAAAGATTAGCCAGGAGCAACGAGAAGATAAGGAAAGATACAGATTCTAAAATGTATAGTTTTGGGCCAGGCGTGGTGGCTCACGCCTGTAATCCCAGCACTTTGGGAGGCTGAGGTGGGCAGATCACGAGGTCAGGAGTTCGAGACTAGTCTGACCAACATGGGGAAATCCATCTCTACTAAAAATACAAAAATTAGCTGGGTGTGGTGATACGCATCTGTAATCCCAGCTACTCAGGAGGCTGAGGCAGGAGAATTGCTTGAACCTGGGAGGCAGAGCTTGCAGTGAGCCGAGATTGCACCATTGCACTCCAGCCTGGGCGACAGAGTGACACTCTGTTTCAAAAGAAAAAAAAAACCCAAAAAACCAACAACTATAGTTTTGGAGATCTGGGTCATGTTTTATAGTATTAGGGTAAATATTTAGTATTAGGACATCTAAACAAAATAAGTTGAGTAGCATTCCATATATCTCCTATATTGTCAGTACCTGTCTTTTAAAAGTTTGAAAAAAATCACTGTAAAACAATGTGGGCCCCATTGTCAACAAGCCTTTCTTCCATGATTGTCAGTCCATTTTACTTTTCAGTTTTTCTTCAATTTTGGAATGTTGTAGTTTTTTGGAAAACTAGACAGAAAATTTTCATTGTTATTAGTATGCAACTATGGACCCTAGTCCTGCAATTTTAAATTCCTCTACATCATTATTACATCCCATTTCTCCTTTGTACTCTTACTGGTTTCTCTCTTCTAGTTATGGTTTTCATCACCTTTTTCTCTTTTTAATGGATCACAGTTAGAGAAGAGAATGTGGCCTGTACATCTGTTATTTTTGAAAACCTAAGGAGTTTTCCACTATAGTAGAATCTCTGTAAGGTCAGTTATACAAATATATTTATATTTATTTATTTATTTATTTATTTTTTATTTTTATTGTTTGAGATGGAGTTTCACTCTGTCACCCAGGCTGGAGTACAGTGGCGCAATCTTGGCTCACTACAACCTCCGCCTCCCAGGTTCAAGTGATTCTTCTGTCTCAGTCTCCTGAGTAGCTGGGATTACAGGTGCTCACCATGATGCCCAGCTAATTTTTGTATTTTTAGCAGAGACGGGGTTTCACCATGTTGGCCAGGATGGTCTCAATCTCTTGACCTTGTGATTCACCCACCTTGGCCTCTCAGAGTGCTGGGATTAGAGGTGTGAGCCACTGTGCCTGGCCATATTTATATTTATTAATTATATTCCATAAGCTTATAATTATAATCTTTTTCTATAAACTTACCTTTTTTTTTTTGGACTACTGGATGTGTCAAGGACCACGAGTAGCATATTGAAGTCTGTGAAGAAAACTTGTTCTCCATAAATTATTCTTATAGTTCAAATATTTGTTAAATGAGGCTGTTCTTTAGTGCAAAAAGATTTATATAGTAATCCAACAAATGGTTATTGGGAATGACTCTGCCAGATACTGTGATGGGAATACAAAAGCGAACAAGACATAAATCCTGTTCTTGAAACCAAGCAAATTAGTCATTTGTATTCAATGTGATATACGTTGTGGGAGGGAAGCCAGGATGTCTTGGCACCACCTGGTGGGGGATAGGGGGTGGGTCAGAGGGGGCTTTCTGGAGAACATGCCTACTATCAAAGACCTAAAGGGGCTGACTTTGCCATGTGAATGAGGGGAGGTTGGAGAAAGGATAAGGAGGGAAGAGGAGAAGGTCAGGTATGGCAGGGGGCAGCCGTACCAAGGCATAGATTTGCAAAAGCTTGACATGTTCATTGACTGACAACATGTTGAGTTATTCTGAGCTTTCGAGTAGCCAGGAGAAGGTGGGAAGGATGGGGCACTAGTCAGTAAAGGCCTTGTATGATATGGTGAAGAGCTTAATTGTTTTTTGTTTTATTTTAAGTTTTATTCATTTTGTAGAGATGGGGTCTCACTACGTTGCCCAGGCTGGACTTGAATTCCTATGCTCAAGTGATCCTACTGCCTCAACTTCCCAAAATGCTGAGATTACAGGCACTTGCCACCATGACCAGCTTATTTTATTTATTTATTTATTTATTTTTTTGAGTTGGAGTCTCACTCTGTTGCCCAGGCTGGAGTGCAGTGGTGCGGTCTCTGCTCACGGCAACCTCCACCTCCTGGGTTGAAGTAATTCTCCTGCCTCAGCCTCCCCAGTAGTTGGCATTACAGGTGTGCGCCATCACGTCTGGCTAATTTTTGCATTTTCAGTAGAGACGGGGTTTCACCATATTGGCCAGGCTGGTCTCGAACTCCTGACCTCATGATCCACCCACCTCAGCCTCCCAAAGTGCTGGGATTACAGGCATGAGCCACAGCACCCAGCTGACCAGTTTATTTTTTTAAAATATTTTTGTAAAGACAGGGTCTTGCTATGTCGCCCAGGCTGGTCTCAGACTCCCAGGCTCGAGCAATCCTACTTCTTCAGCCTCCTGAGTAGCTGGGACTACAGACATGCATCACCACTTGTTTCCATGTATTTATTTTTATTGCAGTAAAATGTAACAACTAAAAATTTACTTTTTTTTTTTTTTTTTTTTTTTTTTTGAGATGGAGTCTTGCTCTGTCGCCCAGGCTGGAGTGTAGTGGCACGATCTCAGCTCACTGCAAGCTCTGCCTTCCGGGTTCACTTCCATTCTCCTGCCTCAGCCTCTCGAGTAGCTGGGACTACAGGCACCCGCCACCACACCTGGCTAATTTTTTTGTATCCCTAGTTGAGACGGGGTTTTATCATGTTAGCCAGGATGGTCTCAATCTCCTGACCTGATGATCTGCCCACCTCGGCCTCCCAAAGTGCAGGGATTACAGGCGTGAGCCACTGCACCCAGCCCTATTTTATATTTTTTTGAGACAGGGTTTCACTCTTGCTCCCTGGCTGGAGTGCAGTGGCATGATCTTGGCTCACTGCAACCTCCACCCTCCAGTTTCAAGTGATTCTCCAGCCTCAGCCTCCTGAGTAGCTGAGATTACAGGCACCTGTCACCACGTCCAGCTAATTCTTATATTTTCAGTAGAGACAGGGTTTCACCATGTTGGCCAGGCTGGCCTCGAACTCCTGACCTCGAGTGATCTGCATGCCTTGGCCTCCCAAAATGTTGAGATTGTAGGCGTGAGCCACCATGCCCGGCCTATTTTATTCATTTTAAGTGTACAGTTCTGTGGCATTAAGTACTTTCACACTGTCATACAACCATCACCATTATTTCTCTCTAGAAGTCCTTTGTTTTCCCAGACTGAAACTTTGTACACTATTATTAATTATCATTAAACACTATCTCCTCATTCCTCCCTCACTGCAAACCCAACAACCACCATTCTATTTTTTTTTCTCTGTGTCTTTGGCTTTTTTAGGTACTTTATATAAGTGGAATCATTTGATATTTGTCTTTTTTTTTTTTTTGAGACAGAGTCTTGCTCTGTCGCTCAGGCTGGAGTGCAGTGGTGCAATCTCGGCTCACTGCAAGCTCCGCCTCCCGGGTTCACGCCATTCTCCTGCCTCAGCCTCCTGAGTAGCTGGGACTACGGGCGCCCACCACCACGCCTGGGTAATTTTTTGTATTTTTAGTAGAGACGGGGTTTCACCATGTTAGCCAGGATGGTCTCAATCTCCTGACTTCGTGATCCGCCTGCCTTGGCCTCCCAAAGTGCTGGGATTACAAGCGTGAGCCACCGTGCCTGGCCGATATTTGTCTTTTTGTGATTGGTCTATTTCACTTAGATAATGTCCTCAAGGTTTATCCATGTTGTGTCATGTGTCAGAATTCCCTTCCCTTTTAAGGCTGGACCATTTTCTGTAAACCAAAAATAGAATTCTAAGCCCCACAACCGTCTGAATGGACCCCACTTCTCAGCCAAGGGCATTCCAAAGTTAACCTGAAAAATGACTTCAGGCTGTGATGGGAAGGAGGAATTGAACATGACTCATTATACCCTCCTCCCTTTTGGAATTCAGGCCCAAACATTAACGTTAATTAATGTTTCAATTAACTAACATTAAATAAAACAGAGTAAGACTGATAGAACAAGGAACACTTACAATCTATTCTCTCTGCAGCCTGCTACCTGGAGGCTTCCTCTGCATAATAAAACCTTGGTCTCTACAACCTCTTATCATAAGCCAGACATTCTTTTCTATTGATTCCAAGTCTTTAGATAATACGTCAACCAACTGCCAATCAGAACCCACCAATGACTGATCCACCTATGACCTGGAAGCTCCCCACCCACCAACCTCCAGTTGTCCCACCTTTTTGGACTGAACCAATATACATCTTACGTGGATTGATTGACATCTTACATCTCCCTAGAATGTATAAAACTCAGGTGTAGCCTGACCACCTTGGGCACATATTCGCAGGACTTCCTGAGGGCTGTATCGTAGGCCGTTGGTCATTAGTATTTGGCTTAGAATAAATATCTTCAAATATTGATCACAGCCTGAGCCTTTCATTGGCCATCCCGTTGTATGGACATACCACATTCACAACAGACACAAAGAAGAAGCCGCCCAAGTGTCTGCTATGGATGTAGGTGTACAAGTATCTGTTCCAGTCACTACTTTTAACTCTTTGGGGTATATACCTAGAAGCAGAATTGCTGAATCATATGGCAATTCTATGTTTAGTTTTTTCAGGAACAGGGCTTGGTTTTATCTTTTGGGTATCTTTGAGTTGTATTTTTATCCACTAAAACATTTTCATCAGAGAAATTACTTGATCAGGTTTGAGCTTGAGAAAAATTACCCTTTGCTGATACAAGGGTCCCAACAACCAGACAGGAGGCTATTGAAGTAACAGATTCTGGGACTGAAGTAGGCTACGGAGATAGAGAGTTCAACAGCTGTGTAAAAGAGAGGTTGATAAGACTTGATGTATCACTGTGTGTGGCGTGTGAAGGAAAATGGGCCATCCAGGAAGACACGTGGGTTTTACGTTCAGCTGAATGGATAGGCTTAGAAAGAAAGGCTACATGATAAATTTTGGATGCATTCTTTGAAGATTCCTGAGGGACAGCCCAGTAGAACATCCTAGGAGGCAGTAGAATGTATAGATACAGGTTAATGATACATATTTAGCATTCATTTGCATACAGATGATGATAAAGTCATAAGAAAGATGACACCACCCGAGAAGAGTGTGTGGGGTATGAAAGCCCTGAGGGATGCATTCAGAGGACTTCAAGATGAACAGGTAGGTGGCCCTCATTACTGAATGCACAGTGTGACTTTTATCATCGTATTAGTCCGTTTTCATATTCTTCCAATGAAGACATACCTGAGACTGGGTAATTTAAAGCAGAAGTTTAATGGACTCACAGTTCCACATGGCTGGGGAGGGCTCACAGTCATGGTGGAACGTGAAAGGTACGTCTTACATGGCAGCGGGCAAAAAAGAATGACGACCAAGCAAAAGGGGGAAACCCCTTATAAAACCATCAGATCTCATGAAACTTATTCACGACCACCAGAACAGTGTGGGGGAAACGGCCTCCATGATTCAATTATCTCCCACTGGGTCCCTCCTACAACACGTGGGAACTATGGGAGCTACAATTCAAGATGAGATTTCGGTGGGGACACAGACAAACCATACCAATCATTACACACAGTCTTTAAAAAATATTTTAGTGCTTTGTTAATGCCTTTTGGAAAAAAATCTATTTTTATATCAGTACAGCTATGCTTATTTCCTTTGGTGTGAATTGTGCCAAATGTTTGTTTCTCTCACTTTTTTTTTTTTTGCTGTTGTTGGTTTTTTATTTTTTTTTAATTTTTATTTATTTACTTATTTGTTTATTTTGAGTCAGGGTCTCACTGTGTCACCCAGGCTGGAGTGCAGTGGTGTGAACATGGCTTGCTACAGCCTCGACCTCCTGGACTCAAGCAATTCTCCCATCTCAGCCTCCTGGGTAGCTGGGACTACAACTAATTTTTGTATTTTTTGTAAAGATGGGGTCTAGCCATGTTGCCCAGGCTGGTCTTGAACTCCTGAGCTCAAGTGATCTGCCCGCCTCAACCTCCCAAAGTTCTATGACCCCAGGTGTGAGCTACCACACGTGGCCTTTCTCTTGGTTTTTAAACTTTTTAATGTTATGTTTTAGAGGTATGTCTCTTACAAGGAGGCTAGAATTGGATTCTAAAGACATCTAATTTGAGATTCTTTGCTTTCCAATGGTAGAGTCTAATTCCATTTTTATATATTGTAATCAACATATTTGGCTGTACTTTTGTTATTTTATTTCCTGCTTCTCGTTCTTTTGAGATGGCATTTCACTCTTGTTGCCCAGGCTGGAGTGCAATGGCACGATCTCAGCTCACTGCAACCTCCGTCTCCTGGGTTTGAGAGATTCTCCATCCTCAGCCTCCCGAGTAGCTGGGATTACAGGCGTGCGCCATCATGCCCGGCTAATTTTGTATTTTTAGTAGAGATGGGGCTTCTCCACGTTGGTCAGGCTGGTCTCGAACTCTCGACCTCAGGGGATCTGCCCGCCTTGGCCTCCCAAAGGGCTGGGATTACAGGTGTGAGTCACCGCGCCCAGCCTGCTTCTGGTTCTTACGGTTTGTTTTCTCTTTTACGTAAGAAACCTATGGACGTTTTAGTTTTGCTTATACTGCTGGACATTTTTCCATTTGTGAAATGCATGACTTAAGCCATCATTTCTTAAATTATCAAATTCAAGAAACTAAATTGCATCCTGTCATTTTTTCTTGTATGTAATAAGAAGATTCATAGACCCTTTATTTTCCTACCTCTTGCTGCATGCTTTTCAGTCTTTGTAAATTTAATTTGAGATTTATGATGACACATTTTCTACTATTTGCATCTTTTTCTAGAATAGTATTCGGTGTCTGCATTTAATTTTGTAACAAAATTTATAACAGTTCCTGCTACTTCATTATATTTAATTGATTCCAATGCTCACTACCATTTTTTAATAACTGTCCCTACCCCAAGAGCCTAATTGTCATCCAAATATCTGCTAGAGAACATTTAAAACTAGTTGACATGAAACATTTGTGAATATTACATTTTCTGCGTTCTTAGAATTCTGATAATACCTTTCTCCCCTTCTCTCATGACAGACAATTTATTTGGACATAAAATTCTAGAATCATACAAATCTCCCCCACAAAGTTGTTGAAGCTTCTCCAGTTTCTTCTCTCTCTCTCTCTCTCTCTCCCTTTTTTTTTTTTTTTTAGACAGGGTCTCACTCTGTGGCCCAGGCTGTAGTAGTAAGATCAGAGCTCACTGTAGCCTTGACCTCCTGGGTTACAGCGATCCTCCTGCGTAGCTGGGATTACAGGTGTATGTCACCAGGCCTGGATAATTTTTTATATTTTTTGTAGAGATGGGGTGTATGAGTCTGTTCTTCTGCTGCAAATAAAGACATACCCGAGCCTGGGTAATTTATAAAGAAACAGAAGCTTGGGCCAGGGGTAGTGGCTCACGTCTGTAATCCCAGCACTTTGGGTGGCCAAGGCAAGCGGATCACGAGGTCAGGAGTTCAAGACTAGCCTGGCCAACATGGTGAAACCCTGTCTCTACCAAAAATACAAAAATTAGCCGGGTGTGGTGGTACACACCTGTAGTCCCACCTACTTGGGAGACTGAGGCAGAAGAATCTCTTGAACCTGGGAGGTGGAGGTGGCAGTGAGCAGAGATTGCACCACAGGACTCCAGCCTAGGTGACAGAGTGAGACTATTTTTTCAAAAAAAAAAAAAAAAAAAAGAAAAGAAAAGAGGCTTAATGGACTCGCAGTTCCACGTGGCTGGGGAGGCCTCACAATCGTGGCAGAAGGCGAAGGAAGAACAAAGGGACTTTTTATATGGTGGCAGGTAAAAGAGAGAACCTGTGCAAAGGGACTCCTGTTTATAAATCCATCAGATCTCATGAGACTTATTCACTAGCATGAGACTAGTGCGGGAAAGACCCGCCTTCATGATTCAATTACCTCCCATCAGCTCCCTCCCACGACAGGTGGGAATTGTGGGAGCTACAATTCAACATGAGATTTGGGTGGGGACACAGCCACACCATATCATGGGTGTCTCGCTATGTTACCCAGGCTGATCTCGAACTCCTGGACTCAAGCAATGCTCCTGCCCAGGTGCCAGGCCCCTCTGTTGTTTAGAGTGGGGAAAGAGCCAAGAGGTTGGATAATGTATGCAGAATACATGTTTTCTGAATGACTAAACCTAATCTTCTATTTCCTTCACAGCCCAGTCTTCCCTGCCTGTTTCCCCTTCCTCATTCAGTGTCCCCCCAAAATCCAGGAGAAGGCCAGGGGGAGCACTCTCTGGAGGTGGACTTCTCACATTCAGCTTCTCTACCGTGTTGCCTGGAAAGAGCAGAGTAACTGAACTTGCTTTCCTGCTGTGATGAGAACCTCAGGGGTGCCTGAGTCCCCAGTGCAGTCTGAATTCCCGATAAGATGAAATGCCAGGCTGCCGAAAGGCCAGAGCTCGCTGCTGGCTGCCAGCTGCCTTGTGAGGCCTTTGCTCCATTTTTCGTCCCTGACTCATACAGGGACCTGCACAGCTGGGGGCCAACATCTTTCCTGTCCAGATTTGTGAGCGAGTCCAATCTCATGTCAGCTTTCACAGAAGGTCTGGAATGAGTTTGATGACAGTTCTTTCTCCTCTGGAGAAAAAGACAGGCGGAATAAACTCCAAAATATTTCACACCTCTATTCCTTTCTCTGCCTATCTGCAAAAGGCATTTTCCTGCCAAGAGAGAGCTGCCTGGACCATCAATGGGTCAGAACTTCTTAACCAGGGAGCAGAATTGGTTGCAGTTCACCACAATAGTAACTCCTGTTGTCTGGGGTATCCTGATGGGATCTTGACCAGCTACAGTCCTACCTACACAGTTGAGTGATCTCACCCATTTCTCTTGGTACACAGTATAAACATACAGTTATGTTTTAAGTCTGCCTTGAGTGCCAACGTGACCAGGCCAACCGAGGTCGGTAGATCTGCATAACTTCCTTCCAGAGCCTTCTCCTTCCTCCTTGGTCCCCACACCGCAAACAATGCAGTCTCTTCTATCAAATAAGCAGACCCCTTTCCCAAAGGGTGGGTCCAACCATCTACCTCCTAGGGGGGTCCAGATGTGAAGGGCAGGAGACGCCAACGCAACTAGAGAGACATCTAGAGTCTGATTGGTATGGTTTGACTGTGTCCCCACCCAAATCTCATCTTGAATTGTAGCTCCCATAATTCCCACATGTTGTAGGAGGAGCCCAGTGGGAAGATTACTGAATCATGGGGGCCGTTTCTCCCATACTGTTCTCGTGGTAGTGAATAAGTCTCACGAGATCTGATAGTTTTATAAGAGGTTTCCCCCTTTTGCTTAGCTCTCATTCTTTTTTGCCTGAATGCACAGAGTGTGGCTTTTATCATTGTATTAGTCCGTTTTCATGTTCTTCTAATGAAGACATACCTGAGACTGGGTAATTATAAAGAAGAGGTTTAATGGACTCACAGTTCCACATGGCTGGGAGGCCTCTGAGAATTTTCCCCATATGAGGAATTAAACAGCAGGACTGAAATGAAAGGTATCCTAAGACAGACAGACCCCTCCCTGCCAAGAAAAAAGAGACAGACATACCTTGGACAAGACTGCTTGGGAAGACGAGTAGTTTGGGCAAAGAAGTGGAAGACTGGTAAAGGTATTGAGAAAATGCAACATTTAAAACAGAAAACAGGGCTGGGCGTGGTGGCTCACGTCTATAATTCCATCACTTTGGGAGGCTGAGGCAGGCTGATCACTCGAGGTCAGGAGTTCGAGACCAGCCTGGCCAACATGGTGAAACCCTGTTTTCACTAAAAGTACAAAAATTAGCTGGGAATGGTGGCAGGCACCTGTGAGCTATTTGGGAGGCTCAGGCAGGAGAATCACTTGAACCTGGGTGGTGGAGGTTACAGTACCACTGCACTCCAGCCTAGGGGACAGAGCGAGACTCTGTTTCAAAACAAAACAAGAAAAGGCAGAAAACAAACAAACAACAAAAACCCCAAAACAGTAGGTGCCGGGCTATGGATAAATCCATTTGGACTCCTGCACATCTTTCCTCTTTCCTATGGCGAGACAGGAGGACAGAGAGAAAAGTGACTCCCTGCCTTCTTTGGCCCAGCAAGGAATCGGCTCAGGGGAGCAAGGGGATGGGGCCGGGGCACATGACTAAGCCTCTGCAGTCTACCCCCAGAATGCACTGGCAGCTTAGAAAAAGATGAAAATGCCCAGTAACACCCAAACGAAGATTGAACACCTATTGACTCCCACAGTCTACAAGAAATTTTCCACTAATAGCAAGATCTATGGAGCAGACATGTGACTCAGACATCTTGGCTGACTTTGAAAAGCTTTGCTCTCTGAAAAAGAGCACAAGATCATTCTGAGTGAAGGCAGGAAGGTGCTTTGACCTGTCCTTGAATACCTCGGGCTGGGGTGCCCCCAGTCTCTGCTCCTGAAGTAGCTCTGACCCCAACTCTAGCCTCTTGTACCAGCAGTCCTCCCTCTGGTCCTCTTCAAAGGCAATCAACCACAGACCAGGTTGGAGGGGACCTTGACATAGCCTTGCTGCTTGCCTGCCCAGCATGGGATGAAGTGAGGTGTGAATCTGTTGTTCCCACCTCTGATCTCATTTCCTGCAGGTCTCGCCCAGTGTGCGATTTCATCATTGCAACCTCTGCCTCCCAGGCTCTAGTGACCCCCAATCTCAGCCTCCTGAGTAGCTGGGACTGCAGGTGCATGCTGCCACCATGTCCACGTAATTTTTGCATTTTTTATAGAGACAGGTGGTCTTCCTATGTTGCCCAGGTTGGTCTCCAACTAGGTTGCTATGGTGCTTGGAGATGTCCATTTCTTATAAAGCACAGCCCTGAACACAAGTTAACATCAAGTGCTCAGATGAAGAAATTGATCTCTTGCAGCCTGGAGGAAATGCCGACCAGATGCACATACGGATAGGGTGCAGCCAGAGTCCAGGTCACATCGACCATCTGTGGCTTTTGCCTTGTCACAGAGCCTGGGCTCTGTGGAACATGGTGTTCCCCTACATCATGAGTGAAAGGGGGCTGCATTTCAACTTGGCGTGTCACTTAAATGAAGACCTGTGAATACAGACAACTTGTCTGGGAGCTGAGCCCATTGGTGGGTCCTCTGGCAGCAAATCTGAGAAGGGATGGCCACGGGACTGGATTGTCTGGATGCCAAGTGTCTGGTCCCCACCTAGGCTGTCTCATGGCAGGTCAGAGAGGCTAGATGCAGGGAGAGCTTCCTCTGAGCCAGGAGCACAGCAGATGTGGTCTCATTTAAGTCTCACAGAGGAAGCAAAGACTACATGATTCCCATTTTACAGATAAATGCATTGGAGCTCAAAGAAGTTAAATAACATAGGTAAAGATAAGAAACGAAAGAGTGAGGCCGGGCATGGTGGGCTCACGCCTGTAATCCCAGCACTTGGGGAAGCCGAGGTAGGCAGATCACTTGAGGTCGGGAGTTCGAGACCAGCCTGGCCAACATAGTGAAACCCCATCTCTACTAAAAATACAAAAAATTAGTTGGGCATGGCGGTGGGTGCCTGTAGTCCCAGCTATTCAGGAAGCTGAGGCAGGAGAATCGCTTGAACCTGGGAGGAGGAGGTTGCAGTGAACTGAGATCGCACCACTGCACTCCAGCCTGGGTGACAGAGTGAGACTTCATCTTAAAAAATAAATAAAACATAAAAATAAATAAATAAATAAATAAATAAATAAATAAATAAATAAATACTTCAGGGAAAGTCACATTGAGAAGGTGACATTTGAGGAGGGACATAGAGGAGGCAAGGGTCGATTCATGTGGATATTTAGGGGAAAGGCATTCCAGGTACAGGGACCAGCAAGAGCAAAGTCCATGAGGCTAGAGTCTGCTCTGTGTGCTGGGGCTGGAAGGGAGATGAAGGCACGTGTTTTCACAATGAATATGTATTACCGGGGGAGCCAGATAAACGTTTCTCCTTTTAAAATGGAGATAATCACCATGCTGAAGTGCATTTCCTCGGGTAAAATTATAGGTATGGTTTTGGAGGACAGGTCAAAGGAGAAGCCCATTAGTGGCTCTCTGCTCCCAATTTCCACCACTATCTTGATGGGAGCCTTGGCCCCAAATAATAATTCACTGGTGTCTCAGCCCTTCACGCCGGCTTGATCTGACCTGCTGGAGGGCAGAATGTGTGAGAACTCCAGAGAACAGAGTTCATTCTGCCCTCAAAGAAATGTGTTTTGTGATAAGCCAACTGGTGGCCCCAAAGATATCCACATCCTAATCCCAAGAACCTATAAATGGGTTACTTTACATGGTAGAAGGGCCTTTACAGGTGCAAAGATTCACCTGGATTATGCGGATAGACCCTGTGAAAGGAAAATACCTTGGGACCCCAAAATTATTGAGCTAAAGGGAAAATTCAAGCTTGGAACTGGTCAGGGCAAATCTGCCTCCCATTCTATTTTGGAAAGACTTACCAGAAACTCAAAAGAATGCCACCATCTGTCTCTCACCTTCCGGTGACCTGGAAGCCCCATCCCTGCTTTGAGTTGTCCCTGCCTTTCTGAACAGAACCAATGAACTTCTCACATATATATATATACAAAATATACATATACATAGATAATATTATACAAATATATATAATATATAATACATATACACTATATACTATATATATATTTATATATATTTGTAATTTGGGGTTTTGTGTGTTTTTCTGAGATGGAGTCTCACTCTGTCGCCCAGGCTAGTATATAGTGGCGTGATCTTGGCTCACGGCAACCTCTGCCTTCCAGGTTCAAGTGATTCTCCTGCCTCAGCCTCCCGAGTAGCTGGGATTACAGGCACGCACCACCACACCCAGCTAATTTTTGTATTTTTAGTAGAGACAGGGTTTCACCATGTTGGCCAGGCTGGTCTAGAACTCCTGACCTCAGGTGATCCTCCCGTCTTGGCCTCCCAGAGTGCTGGGATTACAGGTGTGAGCCACCGTGCCCGGCCACATATATTGATTGATATCTCACCTCTCTAAAGTGTATAAAACCAGGCTGTGCCCCAACCGCCTTGGGCACATGTCAGGATTCCCTGAGGCTGTGTCACAGGTGCGCGTCCTTAACCTTGGCAAAATAAACTTTCTAAATTAACTGAGACCTGTTTCAAATGTTCGGGGTTCACAACCCTAAATGTAATCACGTAAGACTGGGGGAGAGAGATTTCACTAAAGAGGAAAAGGCCCTGTGAGGGAAGGAAGAAGGCCCTGTAGGGAACGAAGATGGGGCAAGCGGCCACCCGCCTTGTCACCAAAAGCCGCCAAAGGGCAAGGAAATGGATTCTTCCCTTGGAGCCTCCAGGAAGACACCTTGGTGTCAGCCCAAGGGAATTGATTACAGACTTCTGACCTCCAGAAATGTAGAATACATTCGTGTTGCTTTAAGCCACAAAGTGTATGATAATTTGTTGTAAGAGCAACAGGGAATAAATAGAGATTTATTTTGGTTGTTGTCTGTAAAGTAAAGGGCTTTTATGTCAAGAGCTCACTCTGTCTGGAAGTAACTCATCATCAGAAGTCTGGACACAGGGTAGGCTGTGGTTTACTAGGGGTGGCTGCACAGCTATTGGACTGCCTGGTTTGGGCCCTGAGGGTAAGATGTGAACACGCCTCTACAGTAAAGTCGGATTCAGGTGGAGTTCTCAACAGGGAGCCCACTCTATTCAATATCTGGGAGCTGTTTGCAGTCTGCACTGTCTGGGGATGACGAAATGTGAAACAAACAAGGCAAAGGAAAAGTACTCATATCCTCACAGCACTCCTGAGAATAAACAACAGAGAAAATTCCCCATTGCGTATCGAAGAGGATGTGCCAGTGTTCTCAAGTGGTTCATTTTATGTGAAACAGACAAGCATGTATTATAGATCTGAGTGAAGATGAAGACTTACTGAAGAAGCCATTGTCTGTCTGTCTGTCTCTCTCTCCGTCTTTTTATATGTATGTATTTGTGCATGAGTAAGTTCCGTTTTTTTTTTTTTTTTTTTTTT
>NW_016811820.1:4353364-4389536 GCF_001698545.2 Rhinopithecus bieti
TTTTGAGATGGAGTTTCGCTCTTGTTGCTGAGGCTGGAATCCAATCGCACAATCTCAGCTTACTGCAACCTCTGCCTCCCAGGTTCAAGTGATTCTCCTGCCTCAGCCTCCCGAGTAGCTGGGATTACAGGCATAAGCCACTGTGCCAACCATAAGTTCTTTTTTTTTTTTGAGATGGAGTCTGGTTCTGTTGCCCAGGCTGGAGTGCAGTGGTACAATCTCAGCTCACTGCAACCTCCACCTCCCAGGTTCAAGTGATTCTCCTGCCTCAGCCTCCTGAATGGCTGGGATTACAGGTGCTCACCACCATGCCTGGCTAATTTTTGTATTTTTAGTAGAGATAGGGTTTCACTATGTTGTCCAGGCTGGTCTTGAACTCCTGACCTCAAGTGATCCACCAGCCTCGGCCTCCCAAAGTGTTGGGATTACAAGTGTGAGCCGCCATGCCTGGCCAATGAATAAGTTCTTAGTAGGAACAAACTGAGAAAAAGTCCGTGAACTTGGTTCTTGTTCAGATATCATCACATAGTGGCTGTGTGACTGACTGAAAGTTACTAAACTTCTCTGTTCCTTAGCTTCCCTGTGAAAAGTAGAGATGATGTTATTTATAACATGTGGTTGTTATGTGGATAGAACTCTTTTTATTCCCAAATCACATGTCTTCATTTTGCTGTGGCCCACACATAAAAAGTGAAGGAAAACAGTCATTCAGTTTGTTATCACAGAGGTAAGAACTCATCCACGGCCTGATTCCCCATCCAAAGCTCCTTTTTGTCGCTTTTATTGGCAGCTGCAGCTGTCCCAGAAAATGAAATGAATCAGCTAAGTCCTCTGCCTCCTCATGCACATAAATGCAGACCCTGAGTTAGGAGCTAATGGACTCATAATCCAGGATGGATTCTGCCACTAACTTGTTGCGTACCCTGAGGCAGGTCATTTAATGACTTGGAATCTGTTTCCTAGTTCATTTAATAGATAATCTTAGTGATAAAAAGAATAGGGCCAGACACGGTGGCTCAGGCCTGTAATACCAGCACTTTGGAAGGCCGAGGCAGGTGGATCATGAGGTCAGGAGTTCAAGATCAGTCTGGCCAAGATGGTGAAACCCCGTCTCTACTAAAAAATACAAAAAAATTAGCTGGGTGTGGTGGCGTGCACCTGTAATCACAGCTACTCAGGAGGCTGAGGCAGCAGAATCGCTTGAACCCAGGAGGCAGACATTGCAGTGAGCCAAGATTGTGCCACTGCACTCCAGCCTGGGCGACAGAGCAAGACTCTGTCTCAAAATAATTAATTAATTAAACCATAATAATGAAAATCCCTTTCCTTATCCACCTTATAAAGTGTTTTTGTGAAGATCAAATAAAGTAAGAGGCTGGGTGTTGTGGCTCGCATCTGTAAGCCCAGCACTTTGGGAGGAGGAAGTGGGCGGATCACTTGAGCTCAGGAGTTCCAGACCAGCCTGGGCAACATGGCAAAACCCCATCTCTACAAAAGAATACAAAAATGAGCCAGGTGCAGTGCGGTGGCACGTGCCTGTAGTCACAGCTACTCGGGAAGCTGAGTCAGGAAAATCGCATGAACCCGGGAGGTGGAGTTTGCAGTGAGCCGAGATCACGCCATTGCACTCCAGTGTGGGTGAAGGGAGTGAAACCCTGTCTCAAAGAGAAAAAGTAAATAAACAAATAAGAAATATAAATTTTCTTCCACAAAAAAATGCAAAGTAATATAAATATAAGACTTATTGTTGATAGGCCCGTTAACGATGTGATTGCCAATTTCATCTCCGTATTTAGGCTCAGAATGTCCATCTTTGCTCCAGGTGGGAGGCTGGCGCTGCCCAGTTCATAATTCTCCCCGAGAACAGTGAAATGTAAGTTCCTCGTGGCTACTTTTTTTTTTTTTTCTCATTTAAAGAATGTCATGTAGGCTTTTAGGCTTCCCTGGATAGCTTCCATCTGACATTCAGCAAAGCAAGAGGATGAGATGTCACTGCTATGACTTGTCTCATTCTGGACAGTTCCTTTTACCACACCAGTGACCCTAGGCAAGTAAATCTTATTGAATATCTTCAGATAGAGAAGAAAGCCGTTTCTGATGGGGGATTGAAGGGGAGGGAAAAGAGTCAAACAGCAACAAATTGCAGTCTAAATAAGGAAATACATATTTGTTTGTGCTGAGCAAATGAATGAAGTGTGGATTTACCTTGATTCTGTGTGCAGGGACTGTGGCTTTTGTAGATATGGGCACTTATTCAGAAACGAGGTCCCTAGAAGCCAAGGTGACCGCTGAAAACCCTTCAGCGACTCTTACTTCTTTCATCATTGAGTCCAAGTTCCAAAACACAGCTCCTAACTGTTTCCTTGTTTGTTTTTTGAGATGGAGTCTTGCTCTGTCCCCCAGGCTGGAGTGCAGTGGCACAATCTCGGCTCACTGCAACCTCCGCTTCCCAGGCTTAAGCGGTCCTTCCACCTCAGCCTCCTGAGTAGCTGAGACTACAGGCCTGTACTATCACGCCAGGCTAATTTTTTGTAATTTTGGTAAAGAAGGGGTTTCGCCATCTTGGCTGGGCTGGTCTCGAACTCCTGAGCTCAGGCGATCTACCTGCCTTGGCCTCCCAAAGTGCTGGGATTACAGGCGTGAGCCAACGTACTCGCCCACTTCCAAGTGTTTCTATAATATCATTTGGCCTTGCCATTGTGTCCTGCCCACGACGTCTGGATCCCCTGTATGCCAACCGTTCTACTTAGTGCCTGCTCTATGCAACAGGCCTTCTTTCATCCACATCCACGGGCTTTTGCCTAGTCTTTCTGTCTGGAACACCATTCTCTGACTGTGTCCTCCTCCAAACTGATTCCTCCTTCAGGCCTCAACTTCTCTGACATTCTCTGGCAAGCCTTCTAGAGTTCTAGGGGTTGGATGTGTTTTCTCTCACATGTGATCCATGTTATTCTACACAACCTTAATAGAGCACGTGCAATGGTGTGTGAGAATTGCCTGCTGACATTTTTGTTCTGTCCATTAGACTGTGAATTCCTACAGGAGAGCAACCATGCCCTGTTGGGGGTTTATCTCCATACTACTTAGCACATGTGAGCCTTAGATCCATATTTGTTAACTACAAGGATGAGTGCCCATTGTGCTAAGAAATGGGTAAAACAACCAATGCATGGAGGAAAATCCTCACTTAGGAAGAAAAATATGTGGCAAATGGAGACGCTCAACAAAACAAGCCATGATTCCATAGAAACATTAAAGCAAGGAGAGGGGTGGAATAAAATCTAGTGACAGCCATGAGACTTAAGGAATGGAAAATACAGGATAAAACATGGATAAAGAAAAAAAAAAGACCAAATAGAGTATGAAGAATCAGAAGACGAGGCCAGGCGTGGTGGTGAATGCCTGGAGCCCAATACTTTGGGAAGCCAAAGCGGGAGGACTGCTTGAGGCCAGGCATTTGGGATCAGACTGGGCACCATAGCAAGACCCTGTTTCTATGCCCCCCACACCCTCCTAAAAAGAATTAGCTGGGTTTAGTGGTATAGGCCTGTCGTACCAGCTACTTGGGAAGCTGAGGTGGGAGGATCACTTAAGCCCAGGAATTCAAGGCTGAGCTATGATTGTGCTACTGTACTCTAGCCTGGGCAGCAAAGTGAGATCCTGTCTCTTAAAAAACAAACAAAGAAACTCTTAAAAGTTAAATTGGCCCAGCGCAGTGGCTCACATCCGTAATCCCAACACTTTGGGAGGCCGAGGCAGGTGGATCACAAGGTCAAGAGATCAAGACCATCCTGGTCAACGTGGTGAAACTCCATCTCTACTAAAAATACAACATTTAGCTGGGCATGGTAATGCGTGCCTATAGTCCCAGCTATTTGGGAGGCCGAGGCAGGAGAATCACTTGAACCCGGGAGGTGGAGGTTGTAGTGAGCCGAGATCATTCCACTATACTCCTGCCTGGTGACAGAGCGAGACTCTATCTCAAAAAAACAAACAAACAAAAAAAACCAAAACCAAAAACAAAACAGTTAAATTAAACTATATAAATGACACAGTAAAAAGGAAGTGGCCACCTGCTATCTCAGTCTCCCTTTTAAAGGTAATTATAGCCAGGCGCGGTGGCTCACGTCTGTAATCCCAGCACTTTGGGAGGCCAAGGCAGGCGGATCACGAAGTCAGGAGACCATCTTGGCTAACACAGTGAAACCCCATCTCTACTAAAAATACAAAAAAATTAGCCAGGTGTGGTGGTGGGTGCCTGTATAGTCCCAGCTGCTCGAGAGGCCGAGGCAGGAGAATGGCGTGAACCCAGGAGGCGGAGGTTGCAGTGAGCCAAGATTGTGCCACTGCACTCCAGCCTGGACGACAGAGCAAGACTCCGTCTCAAAAAAGAAAAAGAGGTAATTATGATCCACCCTCAAAAAAAAAAAAAAATCGGAAGACTTAAATCAAATAGGCCCAGGCTGAGTGGAGAGTAGAAAAGAAATATGTATATAGAGGTGGTTGAGAGGAACAGCAAGGTAAGCAATGTGTCCCTTTCATGCCATACAAATATTAGCATCAATTATTAAAAACATTGGGAAAACTAAGCTATTGTGTTCTGAGATGGAAAAGTGAAACTAAGGGGGTTATTATGATTTTTTCTTAGAAGCCCAAAATAATTAGAATATCCTTGCACCAATTTTATTCCCATGGGAAGCCCTATGCAATTCAGAGACCTTCTTCTTCCAGGAAACAACCAGACAGGATTCCAAGGTTAGGCCTGGGGCCTGTTCATTAACCAGATCACAAATGCAGACTGCGTTTAAGCTGTAGTCCCTGGGCACACATATGGTGTTTGGGAATGTGGTACAGGACTCTGCTTTAGCCTTTTCATTTCTTTGAGACAGCGTCTTACTCTGTCACCCAGGCTGTAGTACATTGGCTCGTACACAACTCACAGCAGCCTCAAACTCCTGGGCTCAGGCAATCCTCCCAACTCAGCCTTTTGAGTAGCTGGGACCATGGGTGCATGTCACCATGCCCAGTTAATTTAAAAAAAAAAATTGTCATAGGAACAAGGTCTTACTATGTTGTCCAGGCTGGTCTCAAACTCCTGGCTTCAAGGGATCCTCCTGCCTTGGTCTCCCAATGTGCTGGGATTACAGGCATGAACCACTGTGCCTGGCCAAGACTTTGTTTTCATAACCAGCTCACAAACACGGCGCTTGCCTAAGCCCCTGGCCTTTTGTTTTGGTAACTGATCACAAAGGCAACATGGCTGAGCTTACAATCCTCCGGTAACCAGATCACTAATATGGCACTTGGGTAAGTCACGCTTCCTTCTGTCTGTCTTACCAAATCATGCATAAGGCATGTGGTTAGGAATTACAACCCTCTGTTTTAGTAACCACAGGGAAACATGGAGGCACAGGGGTAAGTGATAGAAATTTCTATTATATCTAGGAACCAGATCACAAACTTAGCCTGTGTTTAAGCCATAACCTCTCCCTTTTAATAAACAGATCACAAATATGGCAAGTGGCATCCGCTCTCAGATCACAAATTGAGCACACAGCTAAGCTGTGCAATGTGACATTTATTAGACTCAATTATACATCCTGGCCTCATCTTTTAAAATTTATTTGTTGCTTATGAAATTTTAATTAGCTAAAGAAAAACAAACACTTTTTAGAAACAAGGTAACAGAGGCCATAAAGCACATAAACCACCAGCCCCATAGAAGCACTTAAAAAGATAGGTAGAAATCACCTCTAGGAAGTCAGCGAGTCAAGGCAGAGAAAAGTGTAGAAGAAACACACCAACCCCATTAGAGATGGCACTGTGAGGGCATCCGAGCAGCCATGGGGTAGACCGAGGACCTTTCCTTGTGAAGCTCTTTTGTCATGGTGGATCATCATATTTGGGGACAGCTGGGAGTTATAACTTGGAATATTGCAAAGCAAATATGTACTTTTCTCACTTTGGGGTATATTCCTGCCTGTTGGTGTTAGGCTCGGCCAGGTGATTTGCTTTGGGCAATGAGGTGTTAGCAGTTGTGGAATGAACAGAGGCAATCGGTCAGGACCTCTTGCACCAAAGACATTTCAATGAGAAAAACTTGCCTGCGTTTCTGCTGCTTGGGCCCTGAATGAGTACATGAGACAGAACTGAAGGAACTTTCTCTAGAAGCAGAGCCTCCCAGCTGAGCCCAGCCTGGATCAACCGGGTCTCTGCCCACCTGCGGATCCCGGAACATCAGGGTCAATGCTTCTGGTGATATGACTTAATTTGGGGGTGGCTGCAACCTCATTGTGCAACATTAACTGTTACCCTTGCAATTTCCAAGGGCAAGAGTAACAACACAATGGGGGCAGGGAGCAGCTCCAGGGAAAAGGCTGCACAGGTGCACAGGTGGACCTGGATCTGGAGTAGAGGTCAGGTCCAATGGGTAAAAGGGAGGAAACGACCTCGCATTTCTGCAGTGGTGCTGACCCAGGTTCCGTGGCTTTCACTTTCTTTTTTTTTTTGAGACGGAGTCTTGCTCTGTCGCCCAGGCTAGAGTGCAGTGGCCGGATCTCAGCTCACTGCAAGCTCCGCCTCCCGGGTTTACGCCATTCTCCTGCCTCAGCCTCCGGAGTAGCTGGGACTACAGGTGCCCGCCACCTCGCCCGGCTAGTTGTTTTTTTTTTGTATTTTAGTAGAGACGGGGTTTCACCGTGTTAGCCAGGATGGTCTCGATCTCCTGACCTCGTGATCCGCCCGTCTCGGCCTCCCAAAGTGCTGGGATTACAGGCTTGAGCCACCGCGCCCGGCCGGCTTTCACTTTCATAGAGAAACAGCCATGCAGAGATGAACCACCCTTAAGGGACTTATCTGTATTCCATGCTGTCTGCACATTGAGGAACTGTTTCTGGTTCACTGAGATTCATTCTATTTTATGGCAAATTCTGTCCCATTTTTTTTCTCTTTCTCTCTCTTTTTTTTTCTGAGACAGAGTTCTGTCGCCAGGCTGGAGTGCAGTGGCAGATCTTGGCTCACTGCAACCTCCACCTCCCAGGTTCAAGCGATTCTTCTGCCTCAGTCCCCGAGTAGCTGGGACCATAGGCACGCACCACCACATCCAGCTAATTTTAGTATTTTTAGTAGAGATGGGGTTTCACTATGTTGGCCAGGCTGGTCTCAAACTCCCAATCTCAAGTAATCTGCCCACCTAGGCCTCCCAAAGTGCTGGGATAACAGGCGTGAGCCACCGTGCCCAGCCAGAAAATGGTTATTTCTAAATAAGAGCCACTGGGCAGGCAAGGTGGCTCATGCCTGTAATCTGAGCACTTTGGGAGGCGGACGCGGACCAATCACTTAAGGTCAAGAGTTCGAGTTCCACCTGGCCAACATGGCGAAAACCCGTCTCTACTAAAATTACAAAAGTTAGCCAGGCATGGTAGCACAGGCCTGTAATCCCAGCTACTCAGGAGGCTGAGGCACAAGAATCACTTAAATCCAGAAAGTGGAGGTTGCAGTGAGCCGAGATCACACCACTGTACTCCAGTCTGGGTGACAGAGTGAAACTCTGTCTCAAGAAAAAAGACAGGCTGGGCGAGGTGGCTCATGCCTGTAATCCCAGCACTTTGGGAGGCCAAGGCGGGCGGATCACAAGGTCAGGAGATCAAGGCCACCCTGGCTAACACAGTGAAACCCCATCTCTCGTAAAAATACAAAAAATTTAGCCGGGAGTGGTGGCGGGTACCTGTAGTCCTAGCTATTCGGGAGGCTGAGGCAGGAGAATGGCCTGAACCCAGGAGGTGGAGCTTGCAGTGAGCCAAGATCACACCACTGCACTCCAGCCGGGGCGACAGAGCAAAAAAAAAAAAAAAAAAAAAAGCCACAAAGTTAGCTCTCCAGATCTGTTGGGCTTATTGTTAACCAGGTAACATAATTAATAGATGTCTAGCCTTAGACGTACGTACCTTGATGGCTGATGTGTTTGAAATGCAAGAATAAAGAAAACATTGTGCAAATATCTTGGCATAAAACATGAGTTAACTATAAGGGAAGAAAACCCTTCTGGGACAATCCTTGGATACAACAGAGAGATTCTAAAACACAATGGAGAGATATCACTGAGTTTTTAGGAGAAAAGGCTTTTATTTAAGAATTTGACACCTGGTAAGGTTATGATTCATCTACATGGTAACAGAATATAAATCAGTTATGTGAGAGCTCAAGAGCATAAAATCTACCACCCTTCCTAAAGAAATATTGAAAGTGCACATCGGCCCACTGAGACATGAATCAAAATAAGGGGTTCAAGAATGGGGGGAAAACAGGGTCGTAAGGGACTGTTTCTGAGAACTGAAACCATCCACATCTAAAATTTAATTTAAAATAAAGGCCGTAAACACGGCTATAGAACAAAATGGAAATGACGTGGTGATGGGTTGAAAGGGAAAACGTAATATGAAAAACCAATAATTTCACCATAATAAATTGGATCTAAATCCCATATTACATAAGCAAAGATCAAAACACCAGAACAGGAGGGATGAAAAGGAGGGGGGTGGGGGAAGTACTAATTTTATTATTTAAATGGGAGCAGAGTTCTTATTTAATTACACTGATTAGTAGATTTATGTTAAGTGGTAGTTGTAGTAACAGGCATATTTATCCTGTTTCAGATTTTAATGGACATGGCTTTAGAGGCTGTATAAAATTGCCGTGTATTTTTCCAGATTTTGTTCTGAGGAAAAGAGTTCCAGGAAGTAAAGTGCTCTTCAAAAAAAGGAAAAACTCTTCCATGGTTAATATGAATGGAAATGGAGCATAGGATTTCCCCAACCGGAAATGAAAAAATGAAAAATGCCTGTTAGTATAAATCTTTTAAGCAGGCTTGTAGCTAAGAGATCTTTTTTAAGTCTAGTGTTTGCCAGTAATTAAAGCAGGAAAATCTTTTCTCATGGACTACTGTGGTAAACATGTGGCATTGTCCTCCAACATCCATTCTGTCCCAGATGAACATGTGACCCAATTTTGACCAAAGAGATACTCTTTGATGCCTGCTTTATAGACACAGGGTCTCGGTCTGTCCCCCAGGCTGGAGTGCAGTGGCGCAATCATAGCTTGAATCCAGTCTCAGCCTCCTGAGTAGCTGGGGCTACAGGCATGACCCACCACACCTGTGGTATGGTTTGACTGTGTCCCCATCCAATTCTCATCTTGAATTGTAGTTCCCACAATCCCCATTGTTGTGGGAGGAACCCAGTGGGAGGTAATTGAATCATGGGGAGGTTACCCCAGGCTGCTGTTCTGGTGATTGTGAGTGAGTTCTCAGGGCATCTGATGGTTTTATAAGGGGCTTTTCCCTCCTTTGCTTGGCACTTCTCTTTGCTGCCGCCATGTGAAGAAGGACGTGTTTTCTTCTCCTTCTGCCATGATTGTAAGTTTCCTGAGGCCTTCGCAGCCATGCTGAACTGTGAGTCAATTAAACCTCTTTCCTTTATAAATTACCCAGTCTTGGGTATGTCTTTATTAGCAGCATGAGAACTAATACAACCTGCCTGATTCTTAAAATTTTCTTTAGAGAGAGGGTCTAATCATGTTGCTCAGGCTGGTCTCCAACTCCCGGCATCAAGCAATCTTCCCACCTTGACCTCCTAAAGTGCTGGGATTACAGACATGAGCCACTGAACCTGGCCCATTTTATCATTCTTGAGAGAGACAGAAAGGGAGACCTGTAAAAGAGATGCTCCCTCTTTAAACTCTAGGTATTGTCATGTCTAGATGTGATGTCTGCAACTGCTGCAACCATCTTGTAACCGTCATAAAAATGACACTTTTGGGTCAGGTGCTCACGCCTGTAATCCCAGCACTTTGGGAGTTGAGGCAGGCAGATCACTTGAGGTCAGGAGTTCGAGACCAGCCTGGCCAACATGGTGAAACCTCGTCTCTACTACAAATACAAAAAGTAGCTGGGCATGGTGGCACAAGCCTGTAATCCCAGCTAGTCAGGAGGCTGAGGCAGGAGATTCACTTGAACCCAGGAGGTAGTGGCTACAGTGAGCCAAGATCGTACCATTGCACTCCCGTCTGGGTGACAGAGTGAAACTAAGAAAATGATACTTTTCTGGTTATCACCGCTGTGTAACAACTTAACCATTTTATGGATTCTGTGGGTCAGGAAAGACTCAAATGCTGGACTGGATTATCTGAATGAAGCCTTGTTCATGCCACCAGAGCTGGAAGGAGTCTGAGACCAGAGGTGCCAACTCAGCCCCTCTCCATGGCCTCTCCGAATCACTCAGCTTCTTCATAGCATGGCAGCCTCAGGTTGGCTGGACTTCTTATGCTGGCATCTCAGGGCTCTAATTATAAATGATCCAGGATACAAGGCAGATACTGCATTCCCTTCCCTGACCTAGGATCACTCTTGCTGCGTTCTCTGGGTTACACAAAAGTCACGTGCCCACCCAGATTCAAAGAGTGGGAAGGTGGACTCCTTTCTCTATGGAGGGCTGCCCAGGTCACATGCACTGCCATGGCTGTCTTAGGAGAATGCAATCTGCATGGAAGTCAGCACTAAGGCAGGGAGAGGGGGGCTCAAAGAATCAGGGTTAATGTTGGGCCACAGATTCAACCAACCCTGAAGTTTTCCCTGACTCTGTTTTTCTGTTTTCTGAGACATTTTCCTATCCTTTAAGCCATTTAGAATTGGTGTGTTTCATTTCTGTTTTTGACTTGTTGCAAAAGTGTTCTAACAGAAGCAAACAGGCCAGGGGCAGTGGTTCACACCTGTGATCCCAACACTTTGGGAGGCTGAAGTGGGAGGATTACTTGAGCCCCAGGAGTTCAATGCTGCAATGAGTTATGGCTGCATCATGGCACTCCAGCCTGGGTGACATCGCAAGACCCCTGTCTCCATAAAAAATTTAAAAATTAGCCAAGCGTGGTGGTGTGCACCTGTAGTCCCAGCTACTTGGGAAGCTGAGTCGGGGGTATCGTTTGAGCCCAGGAGTTTAAAGCCGCAATGAGCCACAATTACACCACTGGACTTAGGTGACAGAGTAAGATGCTCTCTCTCTTAAAAAAAAAAAAAAAAAAAAAAAGAGAAAGAAAAAGAAGAAGAAGCAAACCCCTTATTAACATCCTGCAGGGCCAAGGTGTATGGAGGAAATTGTCCAGACAGTGCTTCTCTTTAGACATTAAAGTCAGAGAGACCTGTGACTGCACGGCTGGGCTCTCTTAGGCATTGATTGAACCGCTCAGAGCAAAACCTCAGTTTCCTTATATATAAAATGGGGATAATACTACTAATGAATAGGATGGTTGTGAGGCTGAAATGAAGCAGCACTCATGAAATTTTTATTGTTGGCACAGAGGAAACAGTCAATAAATGGTAGCCTTCGTTAGCACTGTTTGACCGTGACTATTTCGTGGCAATATATGATAGCATTTTGGGGGGAAAACCACATTTTGGATATATCCTCTCTATATTTCACTAAGATATGCGTGTGTGTGTTTTAAGAATGTATTGAAGTCATTTTCCCCTCTTCTTTGAAAAAAAAAAACTCTTTTAAAGGCAAAGAGTCAGGGAAGCATCTGTCACAGAAAGATAGCCTAGAGCCCTTCACTGTCTTAGTGGAGACATACTGCAAACAACCGGAAATCCTTCCAAACTGAGTTAGGCAACAAAAGGGGCTATGTTGGAAGGACAAAAGGAGGCGCCATAGAACCCTAGGAGAGGAGATGAAGGATGCAATGACGGTTCTCCAAGGGTAACAAGGGTAGCTGTATTCTATAGGATCATTGATTCAATGACAGTTCTCCGAGGGTAACAAAGGTAGGGTAACAAGGGTAGCTGTATTCCATAGGATCATCGATTCAATGACAGTTCTCCAAGAGTAACAAGGGTAGCTGTGTTCCATAGGATCACTGATTCAGTGACCGTTCTCCAAGGGATAACAAGGGTAGCTGTGTTCCATAGGATAATTGAAAGTAGAACGCACGACCCTCTCCAGACTCTCACCCTGGGAAGGCAGGCTTCTGCCTCTCTGCCCTCCCTCTCTCTGGGACTGTAAGACCCTCAGCTCTGTCTTCTTCTGTGTTCATGTGGCAGGAAGGAGCCTGCATGATTGTATGATGGTTTCGTCCATTCATGCCTGCAAAGACTGGATGGAATGATCATGGGCCAATTCCAACAAGATCAACAAATCTCAAAGCAGTTTGGAGATTTCCCAAAGAATTTAAAACAGAACTACCACTCAGACCAGCAATCTGATTTTTACTGGAGATCTACACAAAGGAAAATAAATCATTCTGCCAAAGACACCCACACATGTATGTTCATTGCAGCACTATTCACAACACCAAAGACATGGAATCAAACTAGGTACCCATCGATGGTGGACTGGATAAAGAAAATGTGGTAGATATACACCATGGAATACCATGCAGCCATAAAAAGAGTGCAATCATGGCCTCTGCAGTCACATGGATGCAGCTGGAGGTCATTATTTTAAGTGAATTAACACGGAAACAGAAAACCAAACACTGCATGATCTCACTTAAGTGGGAGCTAAACATTGGGTCCATATGGACGTAAAAATGCCAACAATAAACACTGGGGACTACTAGATTAGGGACAGAGGGAGGGGAACAAGGGCTTAAAGACTACCTATTGAGTATTATATTCACCGTTTGGGTGATGGGTTCAACAGATGCCCAAACCCCAGCATTGTATAATATATCCATGTAACAAACCTGTACATGTACCTCCTGAATCTAAAAAACAAGAAAAAAAAAAGACCAAAACAAATCTCCCAGCCCATCTTGGTCAAGTGTCCGTGTCAGTTTATTACAGATTAGGAGAGAGAGATGAATGGTTCATGTCTCACACAGGGAGACTGGAGATAGCTAGATACTAGGCAGCAACTCGTGTGTCTGCCTCTGTCCTAAAAACTAAGTCTAGTCCCGAGAAAACTCTTTGACAAGCAGGATTCACCCAGTGTGACAAGGGAGAATTGCAGCTTGAGTGTGAGTCCTCGAATGGCTGAAGCAAGCAATACCATCCTGCCCTGTGGGCGCATACAAATAAGGACCCTGCTTTGTCCTGAGAGCTTACTCCGATTCCACTGGATGCTCCTCCCAAATTTCTCCCTGATGTTGATCACTGCTGTTTTGTCTGAGTTCTCAGAGACAGAATCCATTCTCACCTAAGATCAAGGGATGAATCTGAGCTCTTGGGATTTTGCCCCTGTGGCTTAGCTGATTTCTTCCTGGGATTCTGGCAGCAGGGCTGGTGGCACAAGAGCAAGACATCCACGTTTATAGTCAATTCTGAATTAAGAAAACCTCAGCACAGCCTGGAATCCAGCCAGAGAAATACACCGGTACATTAGCTTCTCTGCTTCCATTTGCAGTGTTCAGTGATGCCTGCAAGCTGTGCTTGTTAGAGTACTTTGATAACATGCTAATACACTTAGTGAGGCAAAAATAAATAATAGGGCCTCTTTGAGCTTGCCTGGCTTTGAACCTCATAATTATTAGTACTTCCGTAAGTAATTATCCCCAAAAGCTTACGGGTCCATTCCTGTACCCTCAGCACTGCCTAACTTGGAATTATACCTCCTGTAACTACATTTAGACTGTAACATAACTACATTAGACTTGTCATATTGCATTTTATCCTAACAATACTCTAAATACTTTACTGTAAATTTGATTTACAAGGATTCTTGGAAAATCAGTGAAAGAAAATCCTAGACCTCCAGCATCCCATGGTAGTGAGAGGCTGTTATTTCATTTTTTTCTCTGCTAGGCATTAACTACTAAAGGAAGAGATGTGAGGATGGGTATTGGACGGTCTCAAAATAAGAAATGTAGGTGAAATACATAACTTATAGAGAAGCTGGATCTACCATAATTTCTTTTTTTTTTTTTTTTNTTAAGAATGTATTGAAGTCATTTTCCCCTCTTCTTTGAAAAAAAAAAAACTCTTTTAAAGGCAAAGAGTCAGGGAAGCATCTGTCACAGAAAGATAGCCTAGAGCCCTTCACTGTCTTAGTGGAGACATACTGCAAACAACCGGAAATCCTTCCAAACTGAGTTAGGCAACAAAAAGGGGCTATGTTGGAAGGACAAAAGGAGGCGCCATAGAACCCTAGGAGAGGAGATGAAGGATGCAATGACGGTTCTCCAAGGGTAACAAGGGTAGCTGTATTCTATAGGATCATTGATTCAATGACAGTTCTCCGAGGGTAACAAAGGTAGGGTAACAAGGGTAGCTGTATTCCATAGGATCATCGATTCAATGACAGTTCTCCAAGAGTAACAAGGGTAGCTGTGTTCCATAGGATCACTGATTCAGTGACCGTTCTCCAAGGGATAACAAGGGTAGCTGTGTTCCATAGGATAATTGAAAGTAGAACGCACGACCCTCTCCAGACTCTCACCCTGGGAAGGCAGGCTTCTGCCTCTCTGCCCTCCCTCTCTCTGGGACTGTAAGACCCTCAGCTCTGTCTTCTTCTGTGTTCATGTGGCAGGAAGGAGCCTGCATGATTGTATGATGGTTTCGTCCATTCATGCCTGCAAAGACTGGATGGAATGATCATGGGCCAATTCCAACAAGATCAACAAATCTCAAAGCAGTTTGGAGATTTCCCAAAGAATTTAAAACAGAACTACCACTCAGACCAGCAATCTGATTTTACTGGAGATCTACACAAAGGAAAATAAATCATTCTGCCAAAGACACCCACACATGTATGTTCATTGCAGCACTATTCACAACACCAAAGACATGGAATCAAACTAGGTACCCATCGATGGTGGACTGGATAAAGAAAATGTGGTAGATATACACCATGGAATACCATGCAGCCATAAAAGAGTGCAATCATGGCCTCTGCAGTCACATGGATGCAGCTGGAGGTCATTATTTTAAGTGAATTAACACGGAAACAGAAAACCAAACACTGCATGATCTCACTTAAGTGGGAGCTAAACATTGGGTCCATATGGACGTAAAATGCCAACAATAAACACTGGGGACTACTAGATTAGGGACAGAGGGAGGGGAACAAGGGCTTAAAGACTACCTATTGAGTATTATATTCACCGTTTGGGTGATGGGTTCAACAGATGCCCAAACCCCAGCATTGTATAATATATCCATGTAACAAACCTGTACATGTACCTCCTGAATCTAAAAAACAAGAAAAAAAAAAGACCAAAACAAATCTCCCAGCCCATCTTGGTCAAGTGTCCGTGTCAGTTTATTACAGATTAGGAGAGAGAGATGAATGGTTCATGTCTCACACAGGGAGACTGGAGATAGCTAGATACTAGGCAGCAACTCGTGTGTCTGCCTCTGTCCTAAAACTAAGTCTAGTCCCGAGAAAACTCTTTGACAAGCAGGATTCACCCAGTGTGACAAGGGAGAATTGCAGCTTGAGTGTGAGTCCTCGAATGGCTGAAGCAAGCAATACCATCCTGCCCTGTGGGCGCATACAAATAAGGACCCTGCTTTGTCCTGAGAGCTTACTCCGATTCCACTGGATGCTCCTCCCAAATTTCTCCCTGATGTTGATCACTGCTGTTTTGTCTGAGTTCTCAGAGACAGAATCCATTCTCACCTAAGATCAAGGGATGAATCTGAGCTCTTGGGATTTTGCCCCTGTGGCTTAGCTGATTTCTTCCTGGGATTCTGGCAGCAGGGCTGGTGGCACAAGAGCAAGACATCCACGTTTATAGTCAATTCTGAATTAAGAAAACCTCAGCACAGCCTGGAATCCAGCCAGAGAAATACACCGGTACATTAGCTTCTCTGCTTCCATTTGCAGTGTTCAGTGATGCCTGCAAGCTGTGCTTGTTAGAGTACTTTGATAACATGCTAATACACTTAGTGAGGCAAAATAAATAATAGGGCCTCTTTGAGCTTGCCTGGCTTTGAACCTCATAATTATTAGTACTTCCGTAAGTAATTATCCCCAAAAGCTTACGGGTCCATTCCTGTACCCTCAGCACTGCCTAACTTGGAATTATACCTCCTGTAACTACATTTAGACTGTAACATAACTACATTAGACTTGTCATATTGCATTTTATCCTAACAATACTCTAAATACTTTACTGTAAATTTGATTTACAAGGATTCTTGGAAAATCAGTGAAAGAAAATCCTAGACCTCCAGCATCCCATGGTAGTGAGAGGCTGTTATTTCATTTTTTTCTCTGCTAGGCATTAACTACTAAAGGAAGAGATGTGAGGATGGGTATTGGACGGTCTCAAAATAAGAAATGTAGGTGAAATACATAACTTATAGAGAAGCTGGATCTACCATAATTTCTTTTTTTTTTTTTTTTTTTTTTTTTTTTTGAGACGGAGTCTCACTCTGTCGCCGGGGCTGGAGTGCAGTGGCCGGATCTCAGCTCACTGCAAGCTCCGCCTCCCGGGTTTACGCCATTCTCCTGCCTCAGCCTCCCAAGTAGCTGGGACTACAGACGCCCACCACCTCGCCTGGCTAGTTTTTTGTATTTTTTAGTAGAGACGGGGTTTCACAGTGTTAGCCAGGATGGTCTCGATCTCCTGACCTCGTGATCCACCCGTCTCGGCCTCCCAAAGTGCTGGGATTACAGGCTTGAGCCACCGCGCCCGGCCGATCTACCATAATTTCTACGTCTTCTTATTCTCCCTAAGAAGACACTTCTCCTTTCCCCTCTTTAAATTTCTTTCCTATGATTCCTGAAGACCTCTTAGAAGCTGGGCTGGCCCATGAATGCAATGGAGCACCATCTTGAATTCACAAATAAAGAATGAACCAGCCAACTACATCAATGCACTCACTGTGATTAAGAGTAAAAAATTGTAGGCTAGGCATGGGGCCTCATGCCTGTAATCCTAGCACCTTGGGAGGCTGAGGTGGGTGAATTGCTTGAGCTCAGGAGTTCAAGACCAGCCTAGGTAACATAGTGAGACCCTGTCTCTACAAAAATATTTTAGAAAACTAGCCGAGCACGATGGTGTGCACCTGGAGTCCCAGCTACTTGGGAGGCTGTAGCAGGAGGATTGTTTGAGCCCAGGAAATCGAGGCTGCAGTGAGCTACGATTGTACCACTGCACCCCAGCCTGGGTGACAGGGCAAGACACTGTCTCTAAAAACCAACCAACCCACTATTCACAATAGCAAAGACTTGGAACCAACCCAAATGTCCATCAGTGACAGACTGGATTAAGAAAATGTGGCACATATACACCATGGAATACTATGCAGCCATAAAAAAGGATGAGTTCGTGTCCTTTGTAGAGGCATGGATACAGCTGGAAATCATCATTCTCAGCAAACTATCACAAGAAGAGAAAACCAAACACTGCATGTTCTCACTCATAGGTGGGAATTGAACAATGAGATCACTTGGACTCGGGAAGGGGAACATCACACACCGGGGCCTACTATGGGGAGGCAGTACGGGGGAGGGATGGCATTGGGAGTTATACCTGATGTAAATGATGAATTGATGGGTGCTGATGAGTTAATGGGTGCAGCACACCAACATGGCACATGTATACATATGTAACAAACCTGCACGTTGTGCACATGTACCTTAGAACTTAAAGTACAATAAAAAAATAAAATAAAATAAAATAAAGAAAAAAATAAAAAATAAAAACCAACCAACCAAACAACCAAACAAACAAAGAATCAAACAAACAAAACCAGAGAGCTAAGCTAAGCTCCTCATGGCAAAGCTAACCTTCAGTTTCCTTATTTGTAAAATGGGACTAGAAGGGATCTAATACATTATACTTACACCATACTTATTATGCTCATGGGCACGTATGAAGTATGCTAAATGCCAGCAGCCACAGGCCCTCTATAAATGTTAATTTCCTCCCCTGTGTCCTCTTTCTTCTCTGACAGCGACTGAAGTCTGCACACAGATGGCGTTAGAGATTCTACATAGTGTGCTTGCTTTCCTGGATTGCTATTTAAGGGAGGGGAAGTGGGGTAACAGCATCAGAGAAGCAGCTAAATGCACGTTACTCAGGAATTGCCCCCAGTGATTTTTTGGTTGATTTGATGCACTGGGCATTCTGGCATTTACAGAGATGGACCCTGGAGTTGGGACAGTTGTGTCACTTTTGCACAAGGAACACATTGCGATATGATTTCCCTGTCTCCATAGAGCGGATTACAAAGACAGGAGGGCTGATTGTCACAGGGCGGCAAAGCTATCTTTCTGAAGCCTCATTCTTGGGAACTCCTTTTATGATGGTCATCTATGTCATCCCATCAGATGACCCTGCCATCACTCCAGCTGGCATTTGCTCCTCTGAGAAATAGCTTTGAGCAAGGCCCAATTTTTTCTGATTTAATCTTACCTGCCTCCTTTATAATGACTCAAAAATGTGTTGCTACAGGATAAAACCAAAGTTCTAAGTTTATGTGACACTCGCCCTGGAAAAACAACAGCTTTATGCATAGCCAGTTTCTTGAGCATAAATTTGGTATCAAGCATTACAATATCCTTAAACAGATAAATAACAAATGGGGACATAATTTAGTCATTTCAATTGGAACAAATTCCCAAAATATCTTCTTGTTATCACTTTGATGAATCAGACTCCAGAGTTCTTAGGGAACATATCACAATAACTAATTAAAGCTTTTAAGATGATGGAAAGGAATTAACATGAAATGGGTTGGACCAACAGAGGGAACTGTAACACTTAGTGGAAAGGGCAGAAGAGGAAAGGAAGAAATCCTGGCTAACCTAAGAAATGACTGTGAAATGGACTCACCCCTGAGACAAATGTCCAAACAGGGAAGAAATTACATCTTCTACTGAATTCTGCCTTAACCTAAGGATCTGTAATTTATTGGAAACATCACATGTTTTAAGTTGGAAACAACATACTCCTCTATCTGAGTTCTTTAATGTCTTGTTTTTAAATTTTTTAAATATTTTTTGAGACAGAATCTTGCTCTGTTTCCCAGGCTGGAGTACAGTGGCATGATCTCGGCTCACTGCAACCTCTGCCACCTGGGTTCAAGCAGTACCTCAGCCTCCTGACTAGCTGGGATTACAGGCATGTGCCACCGCACCAGGCTAATTTTTGTATTTTTAGTACAGACAGGGTTTCACCATATTGGCCAGGCTGGCCTCGAACTCCTGACCTCAAGTGATCCTCCTGCTTCGGCCTCCCAAAGTGCTGGAATTACAGGTGTGAGCCACTGCACCTGGCAGAATGTGTCTTACCTGTTCAATTTCACCTAGTTCCTGTCTCTTGATAAAACAAACTAAATCCGAAAAACAATGTCAGGTGAGAATTTCATATGGAACATCTATATTGACTAATTCCATTCATCTTTCCAATTTGGCAAATACTCTGCCAGAAAGCAGGAACTGAGGACGAGGCCTAGGCAGGGTTTCGTTCATGCCTGTGTTCAGTTTAGGTATGGTCTGTGTGTTTCAATAACTCACCCCACCTCTACTTCTAGAGGCTGGCTCTAAGGCCAACAGCTCCTGGAAGCTTGGCTTTGTGCATGGCCCAAGCCCTGGTCTCTCCTCTTCCACTTTGCCCTTTGCTGTTTGGCCTCACTGCAAGGGTCCTTACTTCCTGCTTTATGATTTTCTGCCTCTAGCCCTTTTCCCATAGCCCTGAACCCTAACGCAGAGGTTCATCAGCATGGCTGGGGAACTTGTTAGAAATAGAAACACACAGGCCCTGTCCAGAGACTCTGGGGTGGCACCCAGCACCCAGAATCCAGGTGATTCTGGTCATCACTTCTAGGGCTGATCTGGGATTTCCTGCTGGGTTAAGATTAACACTCTCAGCCAGGCGCGGTGGCTCATGCCTGTATCCCAGCACTGTGGGAGGCTGAGGCAGGCAGATGACTTGAGGTCAGGAGTTCAAGATCAGCCTGGCCAACATGGTGAAACCCCGTCTTTACTAAAAATACAAAAATTAGCTGGAGAAGGGGTGCACACCTGTAATCCCAGCTAGTTGGGAGGCTGAGGCAGGAGAATCACTTGAACCTGGGAGGCGGAGGCTGCAGCGAGCCGAGATTGCACTACTGCACTCCAGCCTGGGGGACAGAGCGAAACTCGGTCTCAAAAAAAAAAAAAAAAGATTAATATTCTCCTCCTGGATTCCATCTTCTTCTGCCCACTCTGCATAACAAAGCCACACAGAAAGAGGGTTGAACATCCAGCACCTGACTGACTGCAGCATTTAAGATACCCCAACGAAGAATCGCCCTGTGAGGCAAAACACACTTCTCATTGAATACATATTGATGGCAAGGTTTGGGAAAGCTGAAACTCCTTAAGTGACGTAATTTTTGCAGTTCTGACTCTCTTATTTTACAGAGATCAGCAGAGACTTGGGAGATGCCACGCAGAGGTTATGTCAGGCTAAGGCGCCATCCATGGTCATGAAACAATGACATGGATTCTTCAGGAGGAAGAAAGGAGCCTGCAGTTTTCTGCTGAGCACCAAACACTGCTCCTTGGGAAGCTGTACTAGTCAGGTTCCCCAGAGAAACAGAATTAATAGGCTAAAAATATGTGTGTGTGTATGTGTGTGTGTGCGTGTGTGTGTATAGATACATACAGATATGCATATATATTAAGCTTTTTGTTTTCCCCCATTTACAGAGCTATTCTCTACTTCTCCAGAGTACCCCTCCTTCTATTGTGCAGAAATTTTCTGTGCAATATTCTGTGGGGTTTTATATATCTACCTATCTACTTGGAGGCTGTATATATATATATATAGAGAGAGAGAGAGAGAGCGCCTACTAGGGATAGTAGTAAACAAAATTCATACATATATGTATATAAATATATATACATGCATATACATATGTAAGCAATATATACATATGTGTATATACATATATTGTGTGTATATGTATAATATACACATACAATATACATATATACTATATATAATATACATATATAACACACATATATATATTGCTTATGTGATTATGGCAGCTAATAAGCCCCAAGATCCACAGGGTGAGATGACAAGCTGGAGACCCAGGAGAGCTGATGGTGTAGTTCCAGACCAAAGGATGGCAGGCTCAAGACCAGGAAGAGCCCATGTTTCAGTCTCTTCTCTTGGTGAATTCCCTTTAAAGGGAGAGGAAGCTTGAAGGCAGGTGATATGGTTTAGTCGTGTCCCCCACTCAAATCTCATCTTGAATTGTAGCTCCCAAAATTCCCACTTGTTGTGGGAGGGACCTGGTGGGAGATAATTGAATCATGGGAGTGGTTTCCCCATACTGTTCTTGTGGTAGTGAATAAGTCTCATGAGACCTGATGGCTATATAAAGGGTTTCCCGGCTGGGTGCAGTGGCTCACACTTGTAATCCTAGCAGTTTGGGAGGCAAGGTGGATCACCTGAGGTCAGGAGTTCAAGACCAGCCTGGTCAACATGGTGAAACCCCATCTCTACTAAAAAAAAAAAAATACAAAAATTAGCCAGGTGTAGTGGTGCGCACCTGTAATCCCAGCTAATCAGCAGACTGAGGCAGAAGAGTCTCTCGAACCGAAGGGGCAGAGGTTGCAGTGAGCTGAGATCACACCACTGCATGCCAGCCTGGGCAACAGAGTGAGACTCTTTCAAAAAAAAAAAAAAAGAAAGAAGAAGAAAGAAGAAGAAGAAGGAGGAGGAGGAGTTTCCCTTTTTGCTTGGCTCTCATTCTGTCTTGCCACCACCATGTAAGAAGCACCTTTTGTCTTCTGCCATGATTGTGAGGCCTCCCCAGTCACATGGAACTGTGAGTCCTTTAAATCTACTTTTCTTTATAAACTACCCAGTCTTGGGTATGTCTTTATCAGCAGCATGAAAAGGGACTAATACAGCTGGAAAACACAGATGTCCCAGTTGCAAGGTCGTCAGGCAGGTGGAGTTCTCTTGCCCAGGGAAGGGCCAGTCAGCCTTTCTGTTCTATCAGGCCTTCCAGTGATTGCATGAGGCCCACCCAGATTAGGAAGGACCAGCTGTGTTACTCAGTCTATTGATGTAAATATTAATCTCATCCAAAAACACCCTCACAGAAATACCCGCAATAGTGTTATACCACATATCTGGGCACCCTGTGGTCTAGTCAAGGTAATACATAAAATTCACCATTGCAGAAGTGAAACTGGTGTCATGAAAGCACCGTGGGAGAATGTTACTTTGAGAATGCCAATTTTAAAGAATTGTAAAGAACTGTTCAGACTGTGTCAGATTAGCCAAATGTGAGCAACACTCCCACAGTCAGAAGATGGGTTGATAAAGTATTCCCTTCAGAACTGCATCACATCTGTGTTTGCGAATCAAATGTGATGCTCCTACCCATATTTACACCGAATGGCCCCTTCTGTTCAAGAACCAAGTTTAGAATTCTACTGACATCCAGAAGACCAAAGAGGAAGACCAAGAAGCACCAGCCATTCTGTGTCCTGGTATTTGTAAACTAGGGTAGACCTTTCTTCTTTGAAGGATAAACAGGAAAATAAAACCCCGTAGAATATTGCAAGGAAAATGTCTGCACTGTAAAAGGAGGGATACTCTGTAGACGTAGAGAATAACACTAAAAAGGGATTATTACAGAAAAAAAAGCTTAAAAGTCATTTGTTTTGTGTTCTCAAACACATACACACACACAATATTACCTATGAAACAAGAGCTATGATAACTGAAGACTGGGACAGAATTTTTTTAAGTTGAGAAAAAAAGGGAATTCACCAAGAAAAGAAAAAACTTAATAATATTAAAACATAATAGAAAAAAAAATGACATTGAAAGTTACAAAGTCCAATATCGATGATGCTGAAACTCTAATTCAGGTTACAGAAAACAAACTTGGAAAGCTCATCAATCAACTATTCAGTTTATCCTTGGGTTGTCCACCTTTTCCTTTAAATTTTTACTCCTTTTATATATTTTGCATGCTAATCCTTTGTTTACGATGAATGCTGCAAACATTTTCTCCTGGTCTGTAGCTTGTTTTTTAATTTTTTATGGTGGCTTTCCCCATGAGGAGGTTTTAAATTTGCATTTAGTCAAAGCTGTTTGTGTTTTCCTTCTGGCTACAGGTGTCTTAAGGTGTTTAACTCAATTGTATAAATATAGTCACTCTCTTTACATGTAACCATTTTAGAATTCTTATGTGTGTTTAATCTATGTGTGGCTTATTTTTATAAGTGCTGCTGGGTGAGCATGTAGCTTTTTTACATCTCCAATAGATAGGCAGTTGCCCCGATTGTATTGAATATGCCACCCTTAACCCAAGTGATTTAGCACGTTTCACGCTAAATTCCCATATAGACCTGGGCATATATATGGACTCCCGGTCCATTCCATTGATCTAGACTCTATTCTATTTATGGCTAGTACTGCATAGGTATATGTATGTCTTGATATTTGGTAACTCTTTGTTCTTTTTTTTCAATCTTGGATCTTCCTACCAATTTTTTTTTTTTTTTGTCACATACATTTTAGGATCTATTTAGCGATTCCATGAGAAGCTTGTTAGGATTTGTTTAACTTTATTAGGAATCAGGGAAATGCAACTTAAAACTACAGGATGCTATTTTTAATGTATCAACTTGGCAAAACATTCACATTTGATGGTATTGAGGACTGGAAAGAATTTAGTAAGAAAAGGTCTTCTATATTGTTATAGTAACTTCTTTTTTAAAGACAGGATGTCATTCAGTTGCCCAGGCTGGAGTACAGTGGTGCAATCATAGCTTACTGCATCCTTGAACTCCTAGGCTCAATGGATCCTCCCACCTCAGCCTCTCAAGTGGTTGGGGTTATAGGCACACACCACCATGCTTTGGTCATTGCTTTGTAGAGATGGGGTCTATGATGCCCAGGTTAGTCTCAGACTCCTAGCCTCAAGCAATTCTCCCGCCCAGGCCTTCCAAAGCGCTGGGATTACAGGATTGAGCCATTGCATTCAGCCTGTACTAGCAACTTTTAAAGGTGATATGAAAATGTCTATTAAAGCTGAAAATGTGCATGGCCTACAACTTGGCAATTCTGCTTCCTGGAATCTCTCCTAGAAAAATCCTCACACCTGTGTGCATGGAGGCAGGAACAGGCATGTTGCCTGAAGGATTCTTGTGAAAGGAAGTACTGGAATCAAGTGTCCATCATCAGAAAAACTAAGTAAAATATCCTTACACAGAATCTATGCCATATATCAAGAGATCTGAGTGCTTAATATACTGACATACTATTTTTGTTGTTGTTGTTGCTGTTGTTTTTGTTTTGGAGATGGAGCCTCGCTCTGTCACCCAGGCTGGAGTGCAGTGACATGATCTCGGCTTCACTGCAACGTCCGTCTCCCAGGTTCAAGCGATTCTCCTGCCTCAGCCTCAAGAGTAGCTGGGATTACACGCACATACCATCATACCCAGCTAATTTTTGTACTTTTTTTAGTACATGGTTTTTTTTTTTGTGCTGTTGCCCATGCTGGTCTCGAACTCCTGACCTCAAATGATTCACCTGCCTTGGCCTCCCAAGCATTGGGATTACAGGCATGGGCTACTGCGCTGGCCTGACATTCTCTTCAGTGAAATTAAAAGCAAGAATGCTAAATGACTATGATATTATTTGTGGAAAAAGAAAAAAATCATCCAACAAAATAGTATGTTTTTTGTAGGGGGAAGGTTATAGATTCTCGAAGGATCTATACTAAAGTAATAACAGTGGCTAGTTAGCTCCGCAGAGTTCAATATTTGGCAGGCAGGTAGTAGTAATGAGGTGAATGCACACAGAACAATACAATTAGCTTTTTTTTTTTTTTTTTTTTTGAGACGGAGTCTCGCTCTGCTGCCCAGGCTGGAGTGCAGTGGCGCCATCTCGGCTCACTGCAAGCTTTGCCTCCTGGGTTCATGCCATTCTCCTGCCTCAGCCTCCCGAGGGGCTGGGACTACAGGCGTCCCTCAACACGCCCGGCTAATTTTTTTTTTATACTTTAGTAGAGACGGGGTTTCACCATGTTAGCCAGAAAGGTCTCGATCTCCTGACCTTGTGATCCGCCTGCCTCTGCTTCCCAAAGTGCTGGGATTACAGGCGTGAGCCACCGTACCCGGCCACAATTAGCTCTTAAAAGCATAGATTAGTGAACAAAATAACAGAATAAAATATATGTTATGAATTTTGTTTACTACCATCTCTAGGCAGAAAGTAGTGGTTGGCACATGGTGAATACTCAATACATATTTGATAAATGAATGAAAAACCAGAATACCATTTATGTACATTAAATATGCATGCTATATTGGCCTGGTGCAGTGGTTCATGCCTCCAATCCCAGAGCACTGGGAGACTTAGGCGGGAGGATTGCTTGAAGCCAGGAGGTCAAGCCCAGCCTGGGCAACACAGCCAGACCTCTTTTCTATAAAAATTAAAAAATGGATTAGCTAGGCACGGTGGTGCACACCTGTAGTCCTAGCTGTTTGGGAAGCTAAGGTGTGAGGGTTGCATGAACCCAAGTTACAGTGAGCTGTGACTGCATCACTGCACTCCAGCCTGGGCGACAGAGAGAGACCTTGTCTAAACACACACACACACACACACATCATACATATACAGCTGGGTGCAGTAGAAGGCCGAGATGACCACTTGAGGTTAGGAGTTCCAGATCAACCTGGTCAACATGGCGAAACCCCATCTCTACTAAAAAAAAAAACAAAAATTAGCCAGGTGTGGTGGCAGGTGCTTGTGATCCCAGCTATTCGAGAGGCTGAGGCATCAGAATTGCTTGAATCTAGGAGTCAGAGGTTGTATTAAGCTTTGATCATGTCACTGCACTCCAGCCTGGGCGATAGGCAAGGCCATGTCTCAAAAAAGAAAAAAAAAAAAAATATATATATATATACACACACACACACACACACACACACACACATATATATGAAAATATACACACACATATATATGTTCACTAAAAGCAAGAATGCAAATTTTGCACCAACAGACACAAATTAAAATCCTTTGAATAATTGCCTCTAGGAATAGAGGTGGAATAGGAGTGGGAAACAGAGAGAAAAGGAAATAAACAAATGAGCAAACAAAGTAAATAAGAGAAAGGCTTTGCATGGATCTAAGATGGCGTCCTACCCTACATGGAGAAATATAATAGATGCAACTCTCTGCCCCGATGCAGAAAAGTGCACAAACAAATGTGTCTGTGAACTGACAAGAAAAGAAGAAAACTCCAGAGTGCAGACATTAAGAACAAGCAGGAATCCAGTTAATTAAGGGAGACCTCAGAGCTGGCTTTTTTCCTGAGAGGATCTGCCCAAGCCTGGTGCCTGGAAGCTGTGGTTTAATGACCCTGCGGAACCCGAGGGACAGGAGGCAGAGTCTATGGACCACACAAGAGGAGGATCTAAATGAGGTTCTCCAAGAAGGCAGAATCCTCAGAGCCAGCTGGAATGGTTTCGATATTCATCCGTGTCATTAGAACGTGATTAGTTCATTCCATTTTGTCATCGAACAGCATTTCATTGCATACGTTTACCACAATTTTGTTTATCTGTTCTCTGGTTGATTAACATTTGGTCGTGTCTAGTTTGTGGCTATTACGATCAAGACTGCCATGAACAATCTTGTACACATCATTTTACTGACATATGTTTTCACTTCTCTTGGGAAAATACCTAGGAGAAGAATGTTTGGGTTGAAGAACAAATATGTGTTTAGCTTTATAAGAAACTGCCGACTGGGCACAGTGACTCACACCTGTAATCCTAGCACTTCTGGGAGCTAAGTGGGGAAGACAGATTGAGCTCAAGAGTTTGAGACCAGCCTGGGCATTATAGTGAGACCCTGTCTCTAAAAAAAAAAAATTAAAAGTTGGCTGGGTATGGTGGCACGTGCCTGTAGTTCCAGCCACTTAGGAGACTGAAGTGGGAGGATCCTCAGGAGTTTGAGGCTGCAGTGAACCATGATTGTACCACTGCACTCCAGCCTGGGTGACAGAGCAAGAGACTCTGCCTCAAAAAAAAAAAAAAAAAAAAAGAATACAGAAACTGCCAAACAGTTTTCCAAAGTGATCGTAACATTTTACACTCCTCTCAGTAATGTCTGAGAATCTCATTTACTCCACATCCTTGCCAAAGTTGGTATTTTCAGCCTTTTAAACTTAACTTTTTTTCTGGGCAAGAAGCGGGTAACTCATGGCTGTTTTAATTTGTAATTTATCTAAGACAAATGACGTTGTACATCTTTATACTGATTGTGCTTATTAGCCATTTGTATATTTTCTCTTGTGAAATAACTAGATGTTGGGCGCAATCTTTACAGCATTGTTTGCCTTTTTAGTATTGAGTTGTGAGACTTTTAAAATATATTTAATATATTCTGCTTACAACTCTTTTCTCAGATAGATATGTTGAAAATATTATTTTCCTAATCTGTGCCTTGCCTGTTCCTGTTAAAGAGCTGAAGTTTAAACACTTATTATGATTATTTGCTTTGTTTTTGAGACAGTATCTCACTCTGTCACCCAGGCTGGAGTGCAGTGGTGCAGTCATAGCTCACTGCAGCTTCTAATTTCTGGGCTCAAGCGATCCTCCTGCCTGGGCCTCCCAAAGTGCTGGGATTACAGGCATGAGCCACTGCATTCAGTCTAAAAAGTTATTTTTAAAATTGGATTTTAAAATAAATTTGAAAACATTTTCTAAAATTTTATTTATATAATTGGCGATTAAAAATTGTATATATTATTATTTATGGTGTCTAATGTGACAATTTGATATATGTATACATTATGTAATGGCTAAATCAATCTATTTAACATATACATTATCTCATATGCTTATCAGTTTTTGTGAGGAGAACATTTAAAATCTACTCTCAGCAATTTTGAAGTATACAATGTATCTTTATTGAGAGTCATCACAATGTATGATAGATCTTCTGAAATTATTTTTCCTGTTTAACTGAAATCTTCCTGCATTTTGAAGTTTTAATTTTTTTTTTTTTAATTTGAGACAGGGTCTCGCTCTGTCAGCCATGCTGGAGTGCAGTGGCATGATCTTGGCTCACTGCAACCTCCGCCTCCTGGGCTCAAGCAATTCTCCTGCCTCAGCCTCCCAAGTAGCTGGGATTACAGGCGTGTGCCACTACACCCGGCTGATTTTTGTAATTTTAGTAGAGACGGGGTTTCACCATGTTGGCCAGGCTGGTCTCGAACTCCTGACCTCAGGTGATCCGCCTGCCTTGGCCTCCCAAAGTGTTGGGATTACAGGAGTGAGCAACTGCGCATGGCCTGAAGTTTTAAATTTTGATTAAGTCCATGAGTCCATTTTTTAATGGTTTGTGTTTTCATGTTCTGTCCAGGAAACCTTTGTCTACATCCAATTGTGAAGATATTATGTTTTCTTCCACAGTCCACATATTTCTATGCTTTTGGGTCTATGATCAGCCTAAATTAATTTGTGTGTGCATGTAGGGTTTGAGGTAGAGGCCAAACAGATGGTAGAATTTTAACTTAAATTTGGATCTTGATATTTGCTTTAAAAAGTCTTTACAGGCCGGGCGCGGTGGCTCATGCCTGTAATCCCAGCACTTTGGGAGGCCAAGGCAGGAGGATCACCTGAGGTCAAGAGTTCGAGACCAGTCTGGCCAATATGGTGAAACCCCATCTTTACTAAAAATACAAAAATTAGCAGGGCATGGTGGCGGACGCCTGTAATCCCAGCTACTCGGTAGGCTGAGGCAGCAGAATCTCTTGAACCTGGGAGGCAGAGGTTGCAGTGGTCTGAGACCATGCCATTGCATTCTGGCCTCGGGGACAGAGCAAGACTCTGTCTCAAAAAATAATAAAGAAAGAAAGAAAGAAACTGAAATGGCATATACAAGAGATATCAATGCAATTAGTAATGTGCTATGTATTTTAAGAAGAAAGAACAGGTAGAAGCAATTATAGCAAGCTGGTGATGCTTGTTCATTCTGCCTTGTGGCTACATCCCTGTTTGTTGTAAAGACCCTGTTCTTTTTCCTATTTCAAATAATTTTCCTAAGTAAAACCAAGAAAAAGTGTACACTACAAAGTAGCAATAAAAAGTTACTTTGAAGATTGGCAGTTTTATGCTAGACAGTGCAATTAGAGGCAGTTTAAGTTGCCAAACTCTCTTGAAAGATCACAAAAATTTTCGGATTTGGAGAAGTCACATAGCTGATTCATTCACTGTGAATGTCTGTCACTCAGTGGGTGATAACTGTCAGAAGCTTCGGGCTCATTTCCCAAGAAAAACTATATAATGTGAAGCCAAGTTTAATTCAATTAAACAAAGAAAATAAATCACGGCTTCCCTTAAACATTAAGAAGCAGAAAATCTCACAGTTCTTTGATACATCTCAAAATCATGCTGCAATTCAAAACGATGCTAACACTGTCTGGACAAGGGCTATGAATTGTGGAAAGCTCTGTGCTATTCTGAGGTTCTGTGTAAAGAACTGCCAATGGCTGAAAGTGATTTAGAACATGCTTCATACTAACTGTGAACACAGCTTAAACTCAAACTTTGAGCTAATAAAGAAGAAAGGGATATGGAATTGTATGTATCAATGCACGCTAAGGTGAATTGAAAATAAATATCCATCCTAGGGTCGTTCTCCAAGTGTGGTCTATGGGCTAGCAACATCACCCGAGTGCTGATTATAGATGTAAACTTGCAGATCTCAAGCCTGACTTACTAAATCAAGGGGAGTAGCTCAGGAGTCCGTGTTTCGTGATGCTCTCCAGGGGATGCTTTGGCTGATGCTGGACAATGACTGCTCTAGTGGAAATGTGACATTCAGTTTCAGACACAGAGCACCCAAACTTCCTTTCTACATTGGGCAATGCTTCATCTTAGGAGCCTTGATAAGTATCCCCCACCCCAACTTAGAAGCCCCAAAGGCCATAAATGTCACCATCCCCCATGCAACTGAGATTTGAGCATGTGACCCAGGCTTGGCCATTCAAATGCAGCACCCCAGCCTTTCAATCTGGAGCCAGGGCTGCAAAGAAGCATTTTGGAGGTTCCGACTGACCCTAGGTAGCACCCAAAGTGTTGTGGTCCCCAGTAGGCACTCTCAGTCCCCCAGTGGCAGTGAGGGTCTTGCTGTAGCTGTTGGTGATGGCATTGGGACTGTGGTGTTGGCTACCCTACCTCACTTAATTTCCTATGCCTTCTCCAAGCCTGACCTACCAGCCTTCCTGTCAACTCTGTGAACTACCCCAGTGCTTTAGAATACATTTCTTTTCAGCTTAAATTGGCCAGAGTTTATTTCTGTAGCGGGCATTAGGAGTCCTGCTACATGTGCGTTGAATGCAGTGCTTTTTCATCTATTTTATTTTGGTTTTGCTCCAAAGGAACTTTATCAACTGATATGTGTGTGTGTGTGTGCGCATTATATACACACACACATATATATATATACACTGAGACAGGGTCTCTATGTATGTATGTATTTTGTATATGTATATATTTAAGAGTTTCAAATATATATTTGAATATATTAAAGATATGCATGTATATATTTGAGAGTTTTCATATATATATTTGGAACTCTCAAATATATACATGCATATATAAATATACAGAGTCCTTGCCTGGGGTGTTATACATGTAAATATACATATATATTTAAACTCCTGAGCTGTTCATTCTGCAATCTTTCATTAATTTTAATGTAAATATTTTGCATTTATATATTTTGAGACAGGGTCTTACTCTGTCGCCCAGGCTGGAGTGCGGTACAATCACAGCTCACTGGAGTCTTGACCTCCAGGGCTCAAGCAATCCTTCTGCCACAGCCTCTCCAGTAGCTGGGACTACAGGTGCGCACCACCACACCTGGTTAATATCTTTGATGTTATATTTTAGAGTCAAAGATATTTTTAGAATTTAAAAACATTACTTAATATGTGTATGTATATATATGAACATATACATCTGGATGTGGAGGTCAAACATCTGGAAAAACAGATCATACTGTTTAACTGCTTCATTTTCCATTGTTCTGTATTTTTATATTTGTTTTCCCAAGAATATACATGTATGTCCAATTAAAAAATAGTAACTGTGGCCGGGTGTGGTGGCTCATGCCTATAATCCCAGCACTTTGCGAAGCTGAGGTGGGCAGATCACTCGAGGTCAGGAGTTCAAGACCAGGCTGGCCAATGTGGTGAAACCCCATCTCTACTAAAAATACAAAACTTAGCTGGGTGTGGTGGTGCATGCCTATAATCCCAGCTACTCAGGAGGCTGAGGTGGAAGTTTTGCTTCACCCTGGGAGGCGGAGGTTGCAGTGAGCCGAGATCGTGCCATTGCACTCCAGCCTGGGTGACACAGCGAAACTTTGTCTCAAAAATAAAATAAAATAAAATAATAATAATAACTGTAGAAAACCTCATGGTGTGTGTGTGTGTGTGTGGTGCAAATTGTAAATCTGTCCAGGTCTTAGTGTAGAAACTATGTGTTATTCAAATGGACCATGCTTCTTTTAAAAAAGAATCAGAAATTCAAACACGGATGTAGGTCAAAAATATCTATCACAATTATTTGTAATTAATACAAAGGACATGAGTTAAATAATCTCACAAACGGGCTCAGTGAATTTTGGTGCCTCCATATTCTGGAATCTTATGTGGCTATTAAATATTAGATTTTTGAAGAAAGGTTCATTATGCATCTTCCTGCCTCTGGCACTGTCAAAACAAATGCCATATTGCTCAGAGTTAAGAATTCAATATAGTGAATGTGTCAGACCCTTGTGAAATGGGAATTCACCCTGTAAGTCAAAGGAGTTTAAATGGAGGGGCTGGAAGTGCTGTCAGGGCTCTCACCCATTTTGGCTGAGAACTGCTGCCTTGGGCATTTCAAAGGATTGCTCCTTTAGAAAATCATCAGGGGAGGTTTACCCACATCCATCCTTCAACCTGTCTCCAGCCAACTGGCTGTCTCACAGACTCCTCTTCCCTCTCCTCCCCCTGTTCTCATGGTGGAGTTGCCCACGCTCACTTAATCATGCCAGCGCTGAGGCTGCAGAGTTGGCATTGGCCAATCGCCCCAGGCAAGGGCTCTATGATCCTTCATTAATTTTAGTGTAAATTAAATTGTTTAATTTACTCTTTCCATGGGAGAGGGCCCAAGGACCAAAGTATCTTAAACCAAGATGTCTGATGAAAATATAAAACAATAACTAGAAAAGGAAAAAGGCATAATGAGAAATAGCTGAGTTCCTTATGGTTCAGAGACTCCAAAGAGCACATCACGTTCCTGGGAACGCTGCATATTCTGTATTTCTATTATCCAGGAAGTGGGCCAAAGAATTGCAGAATCCTGGCACTTAAGAAATCAGGCGATGATAAAAATGTTACAAAAGATGTGCAAAAGGCAAATAAATCTCAGGACCCCTGATACGGTTTGGCTGTGTCCCCACCCAAATGTTGAATTGTAGTTCCCATAATCCTCATGTGTCGTGGGAGGGACCCTGTGGGAGGTAACTGAATCATGGAGGTGGTTACCTCTATGCTGTTCTCATGATAGTGAGTTCTCATGAGATAGGATAGTTTTATAAGTGGCTTTCCCCCCACTTCACTCATTCTTCTCCTTCCTGCCGTCATGTGAAGAAGGACGTGTTTGCTTCAACTCCCGCCATGATTGTAAGTTTCCTGAGGCCTCTGCAGCCATGCTGAACTGTGAGTCAATTAAACCTCTTTCCTTTATCAATCACCCAATCTCGAGTATGCCTTTATTAGCAGTGTGAGAACAGATTAATGCAACCCCCAAATCACTAAGTAAAAGGGAAGAGTTGAGCTGGGAACTGTGTCAGGAAAACCTGCCTCCCATTCTGTTCCTACACAAGATAGCTACAAAGATTAAAAAAAAAAAAAAAAAGCTGCAGACCTCCCTCACAATTTGCCCACAAGAAAATTCCTTATGGACAAAGGACGAATGGAACTCAAAGTCATCCTTCTGCTTATGTGGGACAAATATATACCTGATTGCTTCCCCTGCCCTATTATTTTACTAAGCCAGACCATGAGATAAGTGACTCTACCCTCCTCTCACATGTAAATTGTGTATTCAGTGAAAGGCTAATCAGAGACTCAAAAGAATGAATCTACCTATGACCTGGAAGACCCTTCCCCGCCTCAAGTTGTCCTGCCTTTCTCGACCTAACCAATGTACATTTTACACATACTGATTGATGTCTTGTGTCTCCCTAAAACGTATAAAACCAAGCTGTGCCCCGACCACTTTGGGCACATGTCATCATCAGGACCTGCTGAGGCTGTGTCACAGGCACATCCTTAACCTTGGCAAAATAAACTTCCTAAATTGACTGAGACCTGTCTCAGAATTTTGAGTTCACAGATGTAAACTGAACAAGTCCAGAGTAGAAGGGGTCCTCTGCTGGGTAATCATTTTCTTTTGTCTTTTTTCTTTTTTTTTTTTTCTTTGTTTGTTTGTTTTTGGAGACAGAGTTTTGCTCCATCCCCCAGACTGGAGTGCAGTGGCATGATCTTGGCTCACTGCAACCTCCGCCTCCTGGGTTCAAGCAATTCTCAGGCCTCAGCCTCCCAAGCAGCTGGGATTACAGGCATGCACCAGCAAATCTGGCAAACTTTTGTATTTTCAGTAGAGATGAGGTTTCATCATGTTGGCCAGGCTGGTCTCGAACTCCTAACCTCAAGCAATCTGCCTGCCTCAGCCTCCCAAAGTGCTGGGATTACAACCACTGTGAGGCATCATTTTTTATTTGTCTGTTGACCTCCAGACACCAAGTCAGGCTAAGCCACACTTCATGTTGATGTGTTTCTATCACTCCATGCCGTCTTTGAAAGGAACGTTTATGGGCTGTTCCTGTCAGAGGCCTCTAGGAACTTTGGTTTCACCTTCAACCTCCAGTTCACATCATGACCCTTGGTTATATGAGTTTGAGACTGTAAGTGCGGACTCCTGTATCCAGGTACACTCCATATTAATTTGATCTCCTGTCTCCTCTGCTCATTCCAAACTTGAAATAATCTACAGCAATGAAGGATATCAAACCAGAAACTAAATAAAAAGTTGCCCTTCCTGGCAATGTGGCCCTGCTGCATGGTGTGTATGAATAAGCTGTAGGATGGAAAATCCATCCATTGTTAGTTTTTTTTAACTGAGCCGATGCGGACACGGTGTTAGAGGCGTGTGAATCGGAGTGACTCCATCTTGAATAGGGGCTGGGTAAAATAAGGTTGAGACCTACTGGGCTGCATTCCCAAGAGATTAGGTATTCTTAGCCTCTAGATGTTTATGATTAAGGGAACAGATTGAGAACATTTACTAAACAGACCCAGACTCAGGAATGTCCTCATATCCCGATATCTTGAGAACAGGAGCATTCCTAGTCTTGCTTTAAAGATAATAATATCAATTTTTGCAAATATAGTAATTAAGAAAATTAACCCTTTATCACAAACCCTTGTAGTAGAGCACATCTCCCCATGATATTCTTGTTACCCTGTATAAACAAGCAGTACCTAGGATGGGTGCATTCTTCCTTTCGGGAAAGCCCTGCTCTGTCTTTATTGAGCATTCTTTATTTTTATTTTTATTTTTTTTTTGAGAAGGAGTCTTGCTCTGTCACCCAGGTTGGAGTGCAGTAGAGCGATCTCAGCTCACTGCAACCTCTGCCTCCTGGGTTCAAATGATTCTCCTGCCTCAGCCTCCCGAGTAGCCAGGACTACAGGCACGCGCCACCATGCCCGGCTAATTTTTGTATTTTTAGTAGAAATGGGGTTTCACCATGTTGGCCAGGCTGGTCTCGAACTCTTGACCTCGTGATCCTCCCGCCTCGGCCTCCCAAAGTGCTGGGATTACAGGCATGAGCTACCGCACCCAGCCTTGAGCATTCTTTTATTCTTTTACTTTCTTGATAAACTTTATTTCACTTTACTCTATGGACTCGCCCTGAATTCTTTCTTGGGCGAGATCCAAGAACTCTCTCGGGGGCTGAATCAGGACCACTTTGCAGTAACAACAACACTAATAGTTACGACATGCCCCATAAAAAAATGACATGACATTGTTACATAGCAATGGACCACCAGGTCAATGTCACATTGCAAGCCTTTAAGGCCACTACCACTGCCAGGAGAGGTTGAAAGTGAAAGACAGAAAACGGGCAGCAAGGAAGAGTCTTCAGAGCAAACTTCCAGGGAGCACTCTGCCAAGGGTGATTAATGTCTGAATCCTCCCTGGGTGGTGCTCCTCTCACCAAAGCTACAGAGAGCATTTGCTGAGGGGACATTTACAGTCAGAGGATGATTCCACGGAGAACTCTCTGTGATCACAAGACCAACAATGACAAAGAGAACCATCTAGTTCAAAGTAGCCCACATTATTAACTCAACATGTGTGGATCTTCAAAGAGGACCATTTAGGTCAGATACAGAGAGGCAGAACAAGGAAAGAAGAGAAGGTACTCCTTCCTCATTTGCCCAGGAGATGCATGGAGACATGCACGCTTAACACTGAACCCTGAATGCCATATTGCATGCATAAAGCAAACTGGTGGTGGTGGTGGTGTGTGTGTGTGTGTGTGTGTATGTGTGTGTGTTATGCTTATGCAAGTATAAGCTAACTGATAAACATTAATTGAGCATCTACTTGTTTGGGCACCAAACTGAGTATGCAAAAAAGAGAGACACCTTCCCTGACTTCAAGAAATGTATTGCTCTACCCATGATTTGGAATTGGTCTCTTCACTTAATTTTCTTGTCCTTATAAAATCTCTTTTTTAATCCCTTCTGATGCTATTTAATAGTGTCAGGGGAAACTCAGATTTGGACCCCACCCTCAGAAAGATCTCATAGGTTATCAAATCTATGTTCAAGAGTAATGCCCAGGCAAGATGTGGTGGCTCACGCCTGTAGTCCCAACACTTTGGGTGGCCAAGGCAAGGGGATCCCTTGAGACCAAGAATTCAAGACCAGCATGGTAACATAGTGAGACCCTGTGTCTACGAAAAGAAAAAATTACAAAAATTAGCCAGGCATTGTGGTGTGCACTGTAGTCCCAGCTACTCGGGAGGCTGAGGTGGGAGGATGGCTGGACCCTGAAAGGTTGAAGCTGCAGTAAGCCCAGATCACACCACTGCACTCCAGCCTGGGTGAAAGAGTGAAACTCTATCAAAAAAA
>NW_016811820.1:4389842-4394072 GCF_001698545.2 Rhinopithecus bieti
AAGAGTGAAACTCTATCAAAAAAAAAAAAAAAAAAAAAAAGAGAGAGAGAGAGAGAAATGTCTAAAACATGTTGGTTGGGTTTCCTGCTTTAAGGACTTTACTTTAACCTGGTGTAGACCTTTTCAGGTCCTTTTCAGTTTCCTTAGAGAATTCCAGGGCTGCCTGTCTACTTAGACGAAAATCCTTGAGCATCCAAGCCAGGCAGAAGCAGGGAATGGGAAGCTTAACCTTAAGCTGCTAGCTTGTGAGCTGTGTCTGGTTCCTCAAAGGTTAGCAGCTAACTTTCTCTAAGATGTGGCCATCTGATCTTTCCTTGACCTTTTTGGGCTAGACAGAGAATCCTGAGCCTAATTCTCAGGAGCAACTAGCCTCTCATAAATCTGCAAAGGCACCTGCTGTAAGCAGCTTGTGATTCAAGGTTTAGTCCCCTTTGAAAAATCTAGGGTGTGACTGAAATAAGATCAGCACATGCTGGAGACACTAGCATATGCTGTTAAGGCCCAAGAATGCTGATAGGGTTTGACTGTGTCCCTACCCAAATCTCATCTTGAATTGTAGCTCCCATAATTCCCACGTGTCATAGGAGGGACCCAGTGGGTGGTAAATCATGGAGGCAGGTCTTTCCCATGCTGTTCTCGTGATAGTGAATAAATCTCACGAGATCTGATGGTTTTATAAAAGGGGCCCCTGCACACACCCTCTTGCCTGCTGCCATGTAAGACGTGAGTTTGCTTCTCCTTTGCCTTCTGCCATAATTGTGAGGCCTCCCCAGTCATATGGAACTGTGAGTCTATTACACCTCTTTCCTTTATGAATTACCCAGTCTTGGGTATGTCTTTGTTAGCAGCATGAGAACAGCCTAACACACATGCTGAGTTAGAATGGACAGACAAAACTACTCCAGGTTCTAGATCTGTAATTGTAAAAAGATTCAAGCAATCTTGACAAACTTACATCTTTAGATACATTATCCTGATCAGGATTTAAATTCCCAGATTTTGTTCAATGTTTCTTCTAAGAAAGGGACTATGGTTAGTTATTATTCCAGTGGATCAGCTCAAGATGACAACCTACTAATGGGCAGAAATTCAGGAGATAGGGAGCCCTCCAGTTCCAGCAAGTGGACAGAAAAGAGGAAATCCCATGTAATGACAAGATAATCTAAGTTAGTTGAATGTGGCAAGAACGACCTTCTATAGGAGAACTATTATGAAACAACAGCGGCTGGGCATGGTGGCTCACGCCTATAATCCCAGCACTTTGGGAGGCCGAAGTGAGTGGATCACTTGAGGCCAGGAGTTTGGGACCAGCCTGAGCAACATAGGGAGATCCCCATATCTACAAAAATTTAAAAAGTTAGCCAGGCATAGTGGTGAACACCTGTTTCCCAGCTACTTGGGAGGCTGCGGTGGGGAGATTGCTTGGGCCTGGGAGATGGAGGGTGCAGTGAGCCATGATCACACCACTGCATTCCAGCCTGGGAAACTGAGTGAGACCCTCTCTCTCTCTCAGAAAAAAAGGCCAGGCACAGTGGCTCACATCTGTAATCCCAGCACTTTGGGAGGCCAAGGCAGGTGGATCCCCTGAGGTCAGGAGTTCGAGACCAGCCTGGCCAACATGGTGAAATCTGTCTCTACTAAAAATATAAAAATTAGCTGGGTGTGGTGGCATGCACCTGTAATCTCAGCTATTTGGGAGTCTGAGGCAGGAGAATTGCTTGAACCTGGGAGGCAGAGGTTGCGGTGAGCCGAGTTCATGCCACTGCACTTCAGCCTGGGCATCAGAACTAGACTCCATCTCAAAAAAAAAAAAAAACAAACAAAAAAAGTAAGAAAGAAAGAAATAACAGCAAAACACCCACACAAGCAACTAGCTTGATGCCATAGAAAACACACTGCAAAACAATGGAATTACTATTGGGAAGGCTCCATGCAGGAGTCTGTTGACACAACTGACTGTAAGATTAAGAAGTATAAGGCCAGCAATCATGGCACCCGCAGCAATCCTCTAGCCTGTCTACATCTCTTCCCTGTGTTCTCATGAAGTCTGGGAAGTTGACAGTCCATCCTGACTGATGAGTCCTCAATCTATGTTTCCAGCTCTCTCTCTTTCTTGAGCTCCGTGCATGCATAGCTAACTGTGAATTCTCCACTGGATGTCTGCATCGAACAGGAATCTAAAAGTTATCATGGCCCAAGTTGAATGCTTTAATTCCACTTCTGCTAATTACTAAAGTCAAAGTCCTATTCCCCTATTCTCTGCGAAGCATCCAGTTAGCTTTGTTATTTACAGATTCTCTATTGAGGTTAGTGATTTTTAGTGTTTAAATAAGATCCTCCCTCCCTGATTACAATTCTTCAAATAGCTTCTTATTGCAAATAGAAAAAAATATATATGTTTCCTTCCCTCTGTGGTAGATAGAATTTTGAGATAATCTCCAATTACCCACAGTCTTCTATAACCTCCTTCACTTAAGGATGGGATATCACTCCCATGATTAGCTTAAAAGTCAGTTGACTTTGAGTTGATGGAAATGGATAGTACACTGGGTGGGCCCGCCCTAATCAGGTGAAGTCTGTGAACTGGGCTCTGGTTGGCCTGGAAGAAAGCAAATGTGCACGCTGTGAAATGCCTGTGTGAACCACACAGCAAGGATCCATGGGCAGCCTCTAAGAGCTAAGAATAGTTCCTGGCCCAAAGCTAGTACAAAACAGGGACTTCCATCCTAGAGCCACAGGAACTGAATTCTGACCGCAAATTAGAATCAACTTGGACTAGAATCCTGAGCTCCAAATAAGCATCCCAGTGTAGCTGACAGCTTGACTGCAGCCTTCAAATAGCTTCCCAGGCAGAGGACCCACCTAAGCCTCCTGACCCATGGAGACTGAGAGATGATGTATTTGTGTTGTTTTAAATCACTAAGTTTGTGGCAATCTATTATACTACAATAGAAAATAAATGCACTGCCTGGGTGTGGTGGTTCATGCCTGTAATCCCAGAAATTTGGGAGGCTGAGGCAGGCAGATCACTTGAGGTCAGGAGTTTGAGACCAGCCTGGCTAACCTGGTGAAATTCTGTCTCTACAAAAAATATAAAAAGTAGCCAGACATGGTGGCACACACCTGTAGTACTAGTTACTCGGGAGGTTGAGGTGGGAGAATCTCTTGAGACTGGGAGGTGGATGTTGCAGTGAGCTGAGATCATGCCACTGTACTCCAGCCTGGATGACAGAGTGAGATCCTGTCTCAAAAAAAGAAAAAAATAGAAAAAAAAAAAAAAAAAAAAAGCAAGCAAGCAACACAGAAAGCAAGAAATAAAGCAAGCAAGCAAGAAAATAAATGCACCAATACATTTTGATTTTTGATATGGTTTGGCTCTGTGTCCCTGTCCAATTCTCATGGTGAATTATAATCCCCAGTGTTGGAGGTGGGGTCTGGAGGAGATGATTGGATCATGGGGGCAGTTTCTCATGGCTTAACATCCCCTTGGTGCTGCCCTGGCCAGAGTGAGTTATTGCAATATCTCATTGTTTAACAATGTGTGACACCACTCCCCTCTCTCTTTCTCCAGCTCTGGCCACATAAGAAGTGTCTGCTTCTCCTTCGCCTTCCGCTATCATTGTAAGTTTCCTGAGGCCTCCCCAGAAGGTGATGCCACCATTCTTTCCCTACAGCCTGCAGAACCATGAGCCAATGAAACCTCTTTTCTTTATAAATTACCCAGTCTCAGGTATTTCCTTATAGCAATGTGAGAACAGACTAATACAGTTCTCGAATCCTGATCTGGTTCTTCCCTGCCTCCTTGGCTTTATTTGCTATTCATCTTCCCCTTCACTCATCATGGAGCATTAAAACATAGCTTTGTCAGAATGGCTGATCTTGGAGGGCGTTGTTAATAGGGAGGACACATGGTGGCTTCTGGACTATTGGTAATATTTCACATCTCATCTAGGTGCTGTTTAGTCAAGGGTATTGAGTTTATAGTTGAAATTCATTTAACTATACATTTGGATTTGTGCATTTTTATTTATGTATTATACATTAGAGTCAATAAAAGTTTAAAGTTAGTTTTGCAGAAAATATTTAATGATGTGACAAATGCTCATAAGTTAATATTTATGTGAAAAAAGTCAAATAAAATGATCAATTTTAGAAAGAGTAGCAAATAAAACACAAAAGTATATGAATAGCAGCTTTCTGAGAAATGCAAAATTGTTTAATACCAGGCAA
>NW_016811820.1:4397682-4402752 GCF_001698545.2 Rhinopithecus bieti
CAATTTTTTTTTCTTTTTTGAGATGGAGTCTCACTCTGTCGCCCAGGCTGGAGGGCAGTGGCGCGATCTTGGCTCACTGCAAGCTCTACCTCCAGGGTTCACACCATTCTCCTACCTCAGCCTCCCGAGTAGCTGGGACTACAGGCGCCTGCCACCATGCCCGGCTAATTTTTTTTTGTATTTTTAGTAGAGACGGGGTTTCACCATGTTAGCCAGGATGGTCTCAATCTCCTGACCTCGTGATCCACCTGCATCAGCCTCCCAAAGTGCCGGGATTACAGGTGTGAGCCACCATGCCTGGCCAATACCAGGCAATTTTTATATGTTTATTATATATTACATATGCAATATTAATTATATATTATCTGTTCCATATGCTATATTATGTATATTATGCAATATACATATTATATATGTAATAAATCTTATAGACATTTCCCCATTTTTGCTACTTATTTTACATGGAACTGTAAAGTAAGTAGCATATGATCCATATGTTATTGTTAAAAAACAGAGATATTGGAAAGAGATTTTATAAAATGCAGTATTTGGTTTTGAATTGTAAGCCTTTTAGCAAGTAATAATGGAATGAATTGAGTACTCAACATGCTTGAGAACATTTAACTGAAACTACTGGTCAACATCCTACTAACCCTCAAACCTAGAGATGGTCTAGGTAAACTCAGGAATGATACAGGATGCTTTTCAACTTCAAAATAATTTAGCATGATTCTAGAATTTCAAACCAATATAGTAGATGTATGAAGTAGGGGGGAAAGGGTTTGTTATTTGAAAAAGGAGAAAATTTGGCAGATAATTTGTCTACTAGAAAATCTAAGTGCGGTGGCTCACGCCTGTAATCCCAGCACTTTGGGAGGCCAAGGCGGGTGAATCACTTGAGGTCTGGAGTTCGAGACCAGCCTGGCCAACATAGGGAAACCCCGTCTCTACTAAAAATACAAAAATTAGCCAGTGATGCTGGTGCATGCCTGTAAGCCCAGCTACTCAGGAGGCAGAGGCAGGGGAATCACTTGAATCCGGGAGGCAGAGGCTGCAGTGAGCTGAGGTCACACCACTGCACTCCAGCCTGGGTGACAGAGCGAGACTCTGTCTCAAAACACAAACAAACAAACAAACAAAACAAAACAAAACAAAACACAACACAACTAAGGACATTTACAGTAGCATTACTCAAATTGATAGAGTATGATCTGAAATGCAAATAAACATACAAAATCAACAGCTATCTTACACACCAGAAGGAGTCTGTCAGGAAATATGAGGGAAAAAAGAGGCCAGTCACAATAGCATATAAACTACAAAATATATCAAAATGTCCTTAGGGGAATGACAGGAACATCAACCCACCAGAATTTGACCACATGTGGGTTTGAATGCATTTGGTGGTGTGTTGTGGGAGAGATAGGGACTGTCTGTTTTTTTTTTTTTTGAGATGGAGTTTAGCTCTGTTTCCAGGCTGGAATGCAGTGGCACGATCTTGGCTCATTGCAGCCTCCACCTCCTGGGTTCAAGTGATTCTCCTGCCTCAGCCTCCCAAGTAGCTGGGATTACAGGCACGCGCCACCATGCCCAGTTAATTTTTGTATTTTAGTAGAGATGGGGTTTCACCATGTTGGCCAGGATGGTCTCGATCTCCTGACCTCATGATCCGCCTGCCTTGGCTTCCCAAAGTGCTGGGATTACAGGTGTAAGCCACCGTGCCCAGCTGGGGACTGCCTTTTAGAATACTCCTTTTGTTCATTTGTTTGTTTGGTTTTCTTTTTAACCATCAAAGACTCACAGCATTTGTTGACAACTATGTCAGGGCTGTGAGAGTGAACAGAGTCACGCCAAAGGCAGGCTTGCTGGTTACAGGTAGCTGAAGGCGTCTCTGATTCAGCTCTTACTGATTTATGAGGACTATTTACACATTAAAACAGTCCACTTATGTTTTAAACATCTACGTAGACATTTCTCCTTTTCATTATTTATTGTAATGTATGGTCTTTTCATGTATAAAAGTATTCTTTTTTTTGTTTTCAAATCTATTACCATTTATTTTTTGCTTTGTTTATGCTTTCAAATATTTATGCTTACAAATTCTATCCCCATCCTAGAATCAGTAGAATTCGGAAGAGGGGGACTGTATTAGTCTATTCTCACACGGCTATAAAGAAATACCTGAGACTGGGTAATTTATAAAGAAAAGAACTTTCATTGGCTCACAGTTCCTCAGGCTATATAGGAAGTAAGGAAGTGTCTGCTTCTGGGGAGGCCTCAGAAAGCTTCCAATCATGGCAGAAGGCAAAGGGCAAGTGAGATGTCTCACATGGCAGGAACAGCGAGAGGGGAGGAGGCGCGACATACTTTTTGTTTTGTTTGGCTTTTGAGACGGAGTTTCGCTCTGTCACCCAGGCTGGAGTGCAGTGGCGCGATCTCGGCTCACTGCAACCTCTGCCTGCCAGGTTCCAGCAATTCTCCTGCCTCAGCCTCCTAAGTAGCTGGGATTACAGACATCTGCCACCACGCCTGGCTAATTTTTGTATTTTTAGTAGAGACAGGGTTTCGCCATGTTAGCCAGGTTGGTCTCGAACTCCTGACCTCAGGTTATCCACCCGCCTCAGCCTCCCAAAGTGCTGGGATAAGAACTCATTCACTCACTATCTCAAGACTAGCACCAAGGAGATGGGGCTAAAGCATTCATAAAGGACCACCCCCATGATCCAATCATCTCCCCCCAGGCCCTATCTCCAACATCGGGGATGACAATTCAATATGAGATTTGTACCAGGACACAGATTAAAACCATATCTGGGAAGGATCTGTTTGCCCTATTAATAGTAAAAGAGGATATAAAGTGATAAGAGTTCAATCACTCTGTTTGTAGCCTAAGAATAGAGGTTCCTGTTGAAATATACGCTGACTCTAGGAAGGAGACCAGGAGAGGCTGGCTCAGCTGACCAAACTGTCATCTGACTCATTTCCTCTTAGCTTCCATGATCTCCTTTTTAAGAACAAATTGGGTGAAGTAGCTATGTTCACTTTAACAACCTCAATGAGTCACTCCCATAATGGGGGCAGGGATAGAGTGCTTCTCCTCTCCTAAAATGGGAGATGAGAAACTCTCCCATAAGGGTTTATATGCACAGCTGCTGGGGATCTGTATAGCAGAGAATACATTCGACTTTTCAAGACCTGGGAAAACACTCTTTTTTTTTTTTTTATTGAGACAGAGTTTTACTCTTGTTGCCCAAGCTGGAGGGCAATGGCGCAATCTCGGCTCACTGCAACCTCCGCCTCCTGGGTTCAAGCAATTCTCCTGCCTCAGCCTCCCGAGTAGCTGGGATTACAAGCATGCACCACCATGCCTGGCTAATTTTTTGTATTTTTAGTAGAAACGGGGTTTCACCATATTAGCCAGGCTGGTCTCGAACTCCTGACCTCAGGAGATCTGCCTGCCTCAGCCTCCCAAAGTGTTGGGATTACAGGTGTGAGCCACCGCGCCTGGCCAAACACTCCTTTAAATACTGGCTTATGGTCAACTTTCAGCCTTGGTTTCTAATACTGTTATATTTGCCATTTGGTATTTCTTCATGTAAAATCTAACAGGTAATCAATATTTTTAAATATGAATTTGAAGTCTAGAGTGGGCAAACAGTACTACTCTGCCACCCTCTTAACTTGGGACTAATTTCATTCTTGGAACATAATGTATATATGTGAATATGCATGAAACAGTGCGTTTTGCGCTCTACTCTTCGGGTTGATCGGGTTGAAGGAGAAAATGGAATCGTGTAATACAGTTGGAAGATGCCCCAGAAGGGTGAGTGAGACTACAGGTTGCTGCAGGATCACGTTTTGGGAGTAGAGCAGAGGGGTCGCCACCTCCTTGGAGTGGGCCTCAGCTTTGCAGACCAGATTCCTCAGGTTTCCTGGAATTACCAAAACCAAGACACCAACCCAGGTGGGCACTGATTAGCTCATGGCAGGAAATCCCCAATGGCAGTAGTTACCTCTGGGGAGAAAAGGAACGATGAGGAGTGGGGATGGGCTTTACCTGCACCTATATTTTATTTGTTAAAAAACAAAGAGTGGTGGGCGTGGTGGTTCACACCTGTAATTCCAGCACTTTGGGAGTCCAAGGTGGGTGGATCACCTGAGGTCAGGAGTTTGAGACCAACCTGGCCAACATGGTGAAACCCCGGCTCTACTAAGAATTAAAAAATTAGCTGGGCATGGTGGCGTGTGCTTGTAATCTCAGCTACTAGGGGGGCTGAGGCAGGAGAATCACTTGAACCCAGGAGGTGGAGGTTGCAGTGAGGCAAGATGGCACCATTGCACTCCAGCTGGGTAACAACAGAGAAACTCCATCTCAAAAAAAAAAAAAAAAAAAGGCGGGGGCGGTCTCCAAAGCACATACGGCAACATGTTAACACCTGTTCATCTGGGTTGTTTGTAAATTATTTTTTATATCTGTCTGTATGTTTGAAATGACTCATAATTGAAGATTAATTTTTAAGAGAAAAGGCTAAAAAGAAAGACAATATATTACAATTAGTGGATGTCTTTCAATAGTAGAATTGTTTTTTTCCCTCCTTCCAAATTTTCAATATTTTCAAAAATTTTGATATTAAGTCTTTGTTACTTTTACAATGAGAATAACAAGCTCCATTTGAAATGGGCATATAACCAATCAACCGAGATCAGTAGAAACGTACTGAGGAGGAAAATGGATCAAGGATAACGCTGATAAAATGGCAAATGACGAAGCATAAAATGTGGTTAAGTCTCATTAATTTGTATTTTACTTATTCTGAATTAATTAGTGGGGAATTGGGTTGGGCTTTGCATGATTGGTGGAGAGAAAAGACTGCTTAGCCCTAGGTAGAATTCTATTTTTAATGCTTATTCTATTCTGGAGTTCCACCATACACTTCCTATAGGCAAGGGATGTGTTTTCTACGTACTTGGTTTCTCCTTCCATTCTGGGGATTTCTGGGCCCTCAACTGTCTGATAATACACACCTGTTAAAGGAACGATTAAGCAAAAAAAAAAAAAAAAAAAAAAAA
>NW_016811820.1:4402799-4453112 GCF_001698545.2 Rhinopithecus bieti
GTTAAAAGGAAAAAAAAAAAAAAAAAAAAAAAAAAAAAAAAAAAAGGTAAAATTGCGGAGGAGGCAGGGAGATTCTCAATCTACTTAAGAGAGCAAATTCTTTTAACAGCTATTAACTCATTAAGTGTTGAAATGTAAATATTGTAGTTAATTAAATACAGCTTTATGTATTCGTTTTAGCAAGACCCAGCTGAATATCAATTATACAGGACAAATTTTTAATGAATAAAAGAGCTTTGAAAAAAACCTATGTTTTCGCTAACACTGGCTGACCTCTTTTTCCAATGACTGAATTATCATCAAGCCTCATTTCCCCGGTATCTGTAGCCCGTACGGCTTTTCCAAACAAAAACTGGACACAACCAGCCCTCCACCTACTCTGGACCTGCAACCACACAGCTGAATGTGACTGGCAAAAAGCATCAAGTTGCCATCTCCAGGCCGGGCACCATGGCTCATTCCTGTCATCCCAGTGCTTTGGGAGGCTGAGTCAGGAGGATCACTTGAGGCCAGGAGAGTTTGTGACCAGCCTGGACAACCTAGTGAGACCCCATCTCTACAAAAAATAAAAACTCCTCGCTGTTCCTGGACTGCCTCCTGCCTGCCCCCACCCCCACCACCAGATGGCTCCTCCTCAGGACGTCTGCACCTTCTGTTCCCACTCCCAGAATGCTCTTCCATCATTTACTTTTCTCTGGTTTCCCACTGCTCACTCACCTCTCTTATGTTTTTTCTCAAATATCACCTTTTCAGAGACATTCTCAGATTTAGGTAAATGTCAGCTCCCCTGTTCCCCACATGGTCTGTTGTCCTTTCCAGATCTGCTTTTTACCATAGGACATTTCATCTTCTACCATAGTCTCGATCAGGACCATCCACAGAACTTTCTGCCATGATGGAAATGACCATTTGGTACTGTACAACATGGTAGCCACTAGCTACTAGGCACTTGAAAGTGGCAAACACAATAAGAGAACTTAACTTTTCATGTTATTTAGCTTTAATGAATTTAAGTTCAGTTTCAATAACCATACGTAGCTCAGGGTCACTGTGTTGGACATAGTAGGTCTATCATTGATTTATCCCCCTGCTAGTTTATTCAGAGGTTGGTTGTTTGCACATTTGATCTTCCTGAAAATAATACCGATGACTGACTTATCCCATCACTAGCATGCACCCTCCATGAGGGCAGATGTTTTTCCTGTACCTGACACATAGTAGGTGTTCAGTAAGTGAATCAATGCCCTTTACCTCAAGTTTATCATTTTAAGAGCCAAAGTTTGTTTTCATTCTAAGCATTTTCAGAAATTATTGTAAGCTCTGCAGAATCTGTCCTTATTTTAACTTAGTACCAGAATGTATTGTTTCCTTGCAATTTCAATGTTGTTTTTCTGTACATAACTTGTTATGTTGTAATAAATTGTGTCCTCAGAGACAGTTAATGGCATTTCTTCAATAACTGCACAGATTGTTGAGTTTTTATTGTCCACTAAATGACTGTTTATCATTAACTTTTTCTTGTGTCTGTCTCTAGTATATGCTTTATTTACTTTTCTTTTTTTTTTGAGGTAGAGTCTCATTCTGTTGCCCAGGTTTGAGTGCAGTGGTGTGATCTCAGGTCACTGCAACCTCTGCCTCCGGGTTCAAGCGATTCTCCTACCTCAGCCTCCCGAGTAGCTGGGACTACAGGCGTGTGCCACCATGCCCAGCTAATTTTAGTATTTTTAGTAGAGATGGGGTTTCACCATGTTGGCCAGGCTGACCTTGAACTCCTGAGCTCAAGTGATCCTCCTGCCCCAGCCTCCCAAAGTGCTGAGATTACAGGCGTGAGCCACGGCGCCTGGCTGTGCTTTATTATTTTTCAATGGAAATGACTGTGTAAGGTTTGAAGTACTTCCATTCTCCCACATAGTTAAATGCACAAAGTTCGTGACAATTTTTTCTTTTTTTTTTGAGATGGAGTCTCGCTCTGTCGCCCAGGCTGGAATGCAGTGGTGTGATCTCGGCTCACTGCAAGCTCTGCCTCCTGGATTCAAGTGATTCTCCTGCCTCAGCCTCTTGAGTAGCTGGGATTACAGGTACCCACCACTACACCTGGCTAATTTTTGTTATTTTTAGTAGAGACAGGGTTTCACCATGTTGGCCAGCCAGGCAGGTCTTGAACTCCTGACCTCAGGTAACCCACCCGCCTCAGCCTCCCAAAGTGCTGAGATTACAGGTGTGAGTCACCACGTCCAGCTGACAATTTTTTTTTATGGACACATTCATGGTCTGTTCAGAGAGACTGGTTGCCTATACATCATGAAAATAATCATGAAAATAATATCAGAAATAATAAAGAAGGCAGTCTTTATAAACTTATAACTTATCATAAACTTATAACAATTTCCCTTTATAAATTGGACCATGAACATAAAAGATTTGAAACCTAAAGCCATTGAGCTAGAATTAAAACCCAGTGTTTTCCTCTGAGTCCAATGTTCTCATCTAACCCAGTTCTTCTCAAAGGTGTAGTCCATAAATCATTTCCTAAAAATCATCTGCTTTCGACTCAAAGTTGCTCAAGAAAAAAATAAAAATAAAAACAAAAAAATCACCTGCAGTGCTTGTTTAAAACAAGCTTCCCTGGGCAACCCACTAGACCTACATGGGCAGAATCTTGCGGCCAGGTCCCACAAATCTGTAGTTTTAATGCACAGCAGAGTTTGAGACCCACTGAGTGTTAAGTTTACTTTCTGAAGAGAAGTATAATACTACCTTGAGCTTTTATTCTACAGGGGAAAATGACACTATTTTATTGGCTCCCAAATCATAAACTTATAACAACTATTCTGTTGCAAACCAAATGAGGATTTTAAGCCTTGATATATACATTCACCTAACCTGACCCTAAGTAGAGATAAGATCAGTAAAAAATGTATTTCAGTAATAGATTATAGGTCGAAAAATACTTCCAGATTCGGCCAGGTGCAGTGGTTCATGCATGTAATCCCAGCACTTTGGGAGGTGGAGGCGGGTGGATCGCTTGAGGTCAGGAGTTTGAGAACAGCCTGGCCAACATGGTGATATCCCATCTCTACTAAAAATACAAAAATTAGTTAGGGTGGTGGGTGCCTGTAGTACCAGCTATTTGGAAGGCTGAAATATGAGAATCGCTTGAACCTGGGAGGCGGAGGTTGCACTGAGCTGAGATCACACTACTGCACTCCAGCCTGGGTGACAGTGAGGTTCCATCTCAAAGAGAAAAAAAAAAAAAAAAAAAAAAAGAAAGAAAAAGAAATACTTCTAGATTCCTTCACTGTCTCTTAGGAACAGAAAGAATCATCCATCAAGTATTACGACCTAAGAGGATCCCATCGCTACAATGTAGGGCTAATCACAGAAAATGTAAAAGGTGATTATTCTATGCGATAAAGAAGGTCATTTGCAGCAAAAGCAAATGCACGTGTCCTTTTGCTAGGTTCACATTCTTCATTCTCCAGTTTGGGTTCCAGAGCATGGAACGACTTGGTGATTTAAAGCCACAGTTGCTGTGTGGACTGGGACTGGCTTTGATATTAGTGTTGTGTATACTCACCAGCCACTACAGTAATTGGGTCTAGAATACAAGAGAACAACTCTATTTTTCTGTGATTCCCCAAGGCTAGTTCGGGCAAGAAGAGATTCTGGCAGAGCTTTTGTTTCTGCAGTGATTTCAGAGACTTCAAGTGAGACAAGACAGGTCTAGGGTAATCAAGGGTACAAAGGGGAGGCCAAGAAGAGAAACGGCCAGAGTGGGAACTCAGGAGCCGAGTCCGGCAGGGCAGGGCACATAGTTGGGAGGGCTTTGTGTGTCTTGGGGTGGGTAAAGGATCAGTAAAATGGCTGGGCACTGTGATTCATGCCTGTAATCTCAGCATTTTGGGAGGCAAAGGTGGGCGGATCACTTGAGGTCAAGAGTTCAAGACCAGCCTGGCCAACATGGCAAAACCCTGATTCTACTAAAAATACAAAAATTTGCTGGGGTGTGGTGGTGCATGCCTGTAATCCCAGCTCCTCAGTGGGCTGAGGCATGAGAATCACTTGAGCCTGGGAGGCAGAGGTTCAGTGAGCTGAGATCATACCACTGCACTCCAGCCTAGGTAAAGGAGACTCTGTCTCAAAAAAAAAAAAATAATAATAATAATAATAATAATAATCAGTAAGATGAGCTCCCTAGCGAATGGTGTCACCAGCTGTGTCAGCAGATGGGAAAATGCAAGGTGCCATGCAGGAGACCAGAGACCTGACAGAACTAGGACAAACAACCCTGAAGTGTGGGTCACGTGCAAGTTTGCCACTGGGTACCAGAGATCAGTTTACAGGGAAACCTGGATTTCTAGGCAGGATCTGCAGTCCAGGAAAGCCCTGGGGTGAAGAGCAGTAAATCATTTTGCAGATTGGGCAAACACTGTAGAATGCCAAATTTGATGGCATTGTGTGTGCTAAACTGTGATATAATGAAGCCAGTAATTGAGGGTCTGGGTCACAGGGCATAGTCATCAATTATGAGTCTGTGGCAGGAAGTCATGGCAGGAAGCCAGACCCTAGGATCCTGATAATGGGGACTGTGGTAGAATAACACACCCCAGATCCTCTGCTCAGCCATCATCTACCATCAGGAGCTATGTATCTGGAGAACAGATAAATAAGAAGCCACCTGTAACTGTCTTTCTAAAGTGAAAAAGAGGTGGGGCAAGGGGGCCCACTTAGGTTCTTATACTACACACTAGACAGACTCAAATTCCAGGAACTCCATATTGGTCTCTGTTATTGGGAAACTCCACGGGGAGAACGTGGTCTGTTGGCACTTTTGTTATTTCCTGCTCAGTCCACCATGGTGAGAAAAAGGTAGTGCTCCCAGACCACAGTCAGTAGCAAAGTGTCCCTGACCATGAGCACAGGCTCAAGGCCAGCAGTCAAGAGGAGACCTCATCCCAACCTGCATAGAAACCTGTTTATCAGATGAGAGGTTTGGAGCATTTGGCCAAGAAACCACACAAGTGACTCTCTCTGCTTCATGGTAGGTTAGGTTTTGACAGTTAATAGGGGGTGGGGGGCAGGGGGCAAAGAGTCTTGCTATGGTGTGAAAATGGTTTGTCTCCACCAAAACTCATGTTAAAATTTGATTCCTAAAGTAATGCTGTTGAGAGGTAGTAGAATCTTTAAGAGATGTTTGGGTCACGAGGGCACCATTGTGAAAGGCACATGCCACTCTTGTGACACTGGGTTCTTGTCGGAGTGAGCGAGTTCTTGCTCTTGCAGGATTGGATTAGTTGCCATGAGAGTGGGTTGTTATAAAGCAAGGTCACTCCTTGTGTTGGCCCTTTCACATGTACTCACTTGCACTTTTCCATCATGTTACAAAAGTTTGTGCCAGAAGCTGCCACCAAGCCTTTGGACTTCCCAGCCTCCAGAACCATAAGCCAAATAAATTTATTTTCTTCATAAATTATCCACTCTCAGCTATTCTGTTATAGCAACAGAAAACAGACTAGGACAAGTCTTTTTATAAAAAATTCCATAAATGAGGGTATAGAGCTAAGTTTTATTAATTCTTTGTGATACTTATTACAACAACCCTCTGTGCAAAGCATATACAATGATCTCTTGCTTGGGAGAATGTGATTTAGAGAGGAATGACCCCTGGTGTCCTCCCCTGTACTCCAACTAGCCTAAATGAATCTACATAACGTGTTTAGAAAAACACAGTAAAAGTTCAATACATGTTAGCCATTTTTCTTACCCAAAGTTGCCCAGGTTGCAAGTGGCAGAACAAATATTGGGACCCAAACTTCTCTGAGACAGAAACTCAGGTTCCAAACCACAACATTATTTCTGTTATCAATGATTACTTTTTATTTGTTGTTTGGCTTAGTTGGGATGGTAAAAGATGAAAGAGCTCCAATAATTAGGTGTGCAGGCATTTGTGTTTTAGCTTATCAGACTTATTTTGTCTTATATCCTAGCCTTATAAGTTCAGATAACTTACCTAAGCAATCAATTAGAACTCTTGTATCTTTGGTTTTGTTTTTTAAAGAAAACTGATGAAAGACGAAACTTGATTGCGATAGTAATTTGTGTTTCTTCTTGCTACAGAATAACAGCAACACATTAAAGAAAAAAGAACCATATAAATATTAATAGATACTAGAAAGACATTTGGTAAAACTCAACAGCCATTCCTAACAAAATCTTAATTAAAATAGGGCTAGAAGGAAACCACTTAAATGTATTGAAGACCACCAAGCCCAATAGTAAATGTTATTCTAAATGTTGAAAAAGTAAAGCTGTTTTGAATTGAGTCACGAACTAGACCGGTGCATTTGCTTTTGCTATTAATTTTCCACATTGTTTGCAGGTTCTAGTGAATGCAGCAAAACAAAAGAGACTATAAACATAGAAAAAAGAAATAAAATTATCTTCTTATTAAAAATGTCACTGCAAAAAATTACAAACCACTTGAATAAATAAGATAATTTAATAAAGTGACTACATATAAGATAAATATTTAGTTTATGTGATAGCTTTTTTCTCTAATGTGGTAATAAAATCTAGGAATGGAATAGAGAAAGTACTTAATATAATGACCTCAAACTATAAATTATTTATGAATACATTTGGCAAGAAAGTCAGAAGACCTTTATGAAAAAAAACAATAAAATCAAATTTATGGAGAAATAAAAAGAAATTTTGTATTCTCAGATATAAACACTTAATGTCACAAACATGCCAATTATCCTAATGTTAATATATAATTTATTGCAATGCCCCATTGGAACCACAGACTGTTTTAATGGAATGGAATTAACGTTCATTTGAAAGAACAAATAAATGCCCATGAATAGACAAGAAAGTCTGAAATAAAACACTGATGATGGGCATTGATTTTATGAGTCAGTCAATATACAAACATCTACTAGAAAGCCATTTTGCCACAGTGGTTGTCAAATGTCAGCATGCATCAGAATTTGCTGGGGGACTTGTTAAAACACGGCAGGCCAGGCCTCACCCAGAGTTTCTGTTTCAGTAGGTCTGGAGTGGAGCCCAAGATTTTGCATTTCTAAGAAGTTCCCAGGTGATGCTGATGGTGGCTGCTGGGCTAAGGAATACTCTTTGGGAAGCATTACTATCACAAATCAATATAGAGTTGACCAAAAAGAAGACAAACCAGTAGAATAGACTAGGAAAGCCAGCAATTAGCCTAATATAAGTAAGTATTTAAGAAATGGCAAAGGATGTCCATGAGGTGCCATTGGGTAAGAAAAGTAAGATGTATAAAAGTTTGTATAATGTGGGCCAGGCACGGTGGTCCATGCCTGTAATCCCAGCTACCCGGGAGGTGGAGGCAGAAGAATTGCTTGAACCCAGGAGGCAGAGGTTGCATGAGCTGAGATCACGCCACTGCACTCCAGCCTGGGTGACAGAGTGAGACCCCATCTCAAAAAAAAAAAAAAAAAAAAAAAAGTATAATAAGTATAATGTGGTCTCAAAGGAAATGCAAACTGAGTTTCTCATGGACCAGCTGGACCCTGTGAGACAGCTGGTACAGGGCTGTCTGAAGGACCACTGAAGAGGGAACACCAGACCAGACCCCAGTGCAAAGGAGCTACAGGTATGACAGAATCCCTAGAAGCTGGAGGAGAAGGAAATGAACAGCTGAAATGGAAGTGGATTTTACCTGCCATGAACACCACAGGTGAGTGATATTGACCAACGCAGAGTGTGGGAGGTCCTTGAAAACACAAAAATGCCCACGAAATGTGAGAAAGAGGTGTCTTTGACCATCTGCCAAGTCCACACAGCTGAGATACTAGATCATCACAATAGTAATGATTACAACTGTGCCAGTCAAAAGGAATGACCCCTGCTGTCCTTCCCTCCAGGTCAAGTTCGAATTTCTGATGACCCAGAGACCACAGCTGTGGAGCTCCAAGAGGAGCAGAAGAATCAGGCGAGAAGAGAGAACCAAGTCAACCAAGACCCTTCCCACAACCTGGGTCAGGGAGGGGGTGCTGGAACAGTGACTTCCAATGGAACGTGCCGTTTTGGCGATGACACGTTAATGAGTGAACTGAGGACTTATGGGACCTGCAGTGACCAGAGCACAGAACATTTTTATTGTCTAAGAGTGAGTAGAAAAGTCTGCCTGTGTTTTTACCTGATGGCAGAGAAAGAATAAAATTAAGGGACATGGAGAGACAAAAACAGAAAGAGCATTTCTTCAATTTAAGAGTTACATAAGATCATAACATATTTAAATGAATTGCCATTGAAAAACAATTGAGATGAGTTTTTTTTTGTTCCCCATTAGAAGATGATTTTCTCTGTCCTCTGAGTAGGGAACTCCAGATTTTGGGGGCTATTAACAGCTGTAGAGTTTCAACACCCTAGATAGAATGATCTGGCACCCAGAAGATAAGCCCACTCACATCTCCCTCCAAAAGATTTTGTGCAAGAGGCCAAGGCTTGTTTAGAGGAGGGGAGATAAACTCTTGCTGAGAGTGGAAAGGCAGAAATGGTCTCCTGTGAGGTGGAGGCTTTCCTTCCAGAGGCTGAGAAAGCAGAGGTTGTGGGGTTTCTGAAAGTTGTAGAGACCTGTTCCCTCCTGTTGTTACTTCCCCAGGTGGGCTGAGTGCAGGATAGCTGTCTGGCAGACCAGTCTTTTCTCAGACTTAGAGACTAAATGGAAAAGATACTCTGAAGAGCTCCAGGGTCCAAGGGATGGCAGAGAGGAAAACTACCGGCATCTTTCTACAGCAAAGGGCAAGAGGGTGACAACCTCCACAGAAGGACCAAAAGGACCCTCCTGGGCTCCAGGTACCACTCTGATTCTTAGAGGCTCCTCAAACATGACTGAGAAGGAGTTTCTCACCACTGTGGTGAGGGAAATTGTGAGCTAGATTAACTCTGACTTAATAAGCCACTCTGGAACACAAAATATTTGGAGTATATCCATCTATGCTCTGGACAGACATCTATGTACTGTAAGCCAAATCCTTGAAAAAACAGAGGTTAGGCTGGGCATGGTGGCTCATGCCTGTAATCCCAGGAGCTTTCACAGGCTGAGGCAGGAAGATCATTAAAGCTCGGGAGTTTGAGGCTACAGTAAGCTATGATTGTGCCACTACCCTCCAGCCTGGGTGATGGAGCAGGATACTGTCTCAGAAAACAAAACAAAACAAAATGGAGGTTAGAGATTTTCACATTCCCTAACAATTGCTCAAGGTTGATTAGTTTGATCCTTCAATTGAGCTCATCAACCTAAGGTGAAAGAGGGAAAGAAATTAACTTGACACAGTGCTAATTCTCCATGTGATAACATTCTCCCAGGGTTGAAGCTCTGTCCTCTCCCAGCTTGCATTTCGCTTCAGGAAGATTATAATTACAACATCACTACTCTTGCATCAACTTTCCCTTGCTCTCTGTGGCTGTGTGTCTCAGACTGCCCTCGAAATCCAAGAATTGCCCAAGGCTTAGACCACCTCTACTGGCTTCCTTCCCTTCCCCTCTCTTGCCTTTTCTCTCCCCCTTCTCTTTTCTTCTATGTTTAGGGGATCCTATCTGGTTCTATGTTGATGACCTTTGCATTTATTTCTTTAATCCAATCTCTCCCCCGAATTCTAGACATTTATATACAACTGTTCATGAAACATCTCCATTTGGGCATCTAAGGACCATTTCAAACTGAAGTTCAAAATATAATTCTTAAGCCCTCTCCCTCTTTAAAAATAGAAAAATAAATAAATTAAATAACTAACAGTAAAATCCCCAGGCTCTTCCCTCTCTTCATATTTCAGTAATGGGAATTCCAGTTGTTCAAGTCACTTGCTATTTGCTAGGAGTTATCTTCCCTACCTCTTTTCCTCGCGTTCCTTCCATCTAGTTGTGATGGTGAATATTGAGTGCCAACTTGACTGGACTGAAGAATGCAAAGTACTATTCCTGGCTGTGTCTGTGAGGATATTGCCAAAGGAGATTAACATTTGAGTCAGTGGACTGGGAGAAGCAGATCCACCTTCAGTATGGGTGGGAACCATCTAATCAGCTACCTGCACAGCTAGAATAAAACAGGTAGAAGAACATGGAAGGACTTGACTTGCTGAGTCTTCTTGCCTTCATCTTTCTCCCGTGCTGGATGCTTCCTGTCCTTGAACATCAGACTCCAAATTCTTCAGCTTTTGGACTCTTGACTTACATCAGTGATTTGCTTGGGGCTCTCCGGCCTTTTAGCCACAGACTGAAGGCTGCACTGTTGACTTCTCTACTTTCGAGGTTTTGAGACTGGGACTGGCTTTCTTGCCCCTCAGCTTACAGATGGCCTATTGTGGGACTTCACCTCATGATCTTCTGGGTCAGTTCTCCTTAGTAAGCTCCCCTTCATGTATACATCTATCCTATTAGTTCTGTCCCTCTAGAGAACCTCAACACATACACTAGTTCATCAGCAAGTTCTATGGTCTTCATCTTTGAAACAGCCCAGTCCTGGCACCTTCTCATTGCAATCAAATACACTTATTATTGACCTACTGTAATATTTGTGCATTTTTCCTCCATCACATGAAATACTGTGAGGATAGTGTTATATATATCTATATCTATATGTCTATATTAATCTATCCATCTATACACATATACACACACGCACACACCTACATTTTGTTTGTTCACTATTGTTTCATCAGTATCTAGAAGACTTTGTGGCACAAAATAGGTACTCAGAAGTATTTGGTGATATATGAATAACTGAATGAACAATTATTCATTATTCTACCTTTGGAAGGCCTCAGTGGGAGGATTGCTTGAGGTCAGGAGTTTGAAACCAGTGTAAAAAACATAATGAGATCCCATCTTTACCAAAACCAAAAATGGCTGGGGGTGTCTTCAGAGCCTCAGAACTCAGTAGCATTTTAAGTTCCAAAGTTGTAAGTCATTCTGTTTCTCTTCTTCCCATTTGTTGTTAGGAACATAATGAGCAGGAGGTAATAATGAACAGGAATAAAGAGTTAGGAACATAATGAGCAGGAAGTGTGGAGGAGAAGGGCAACTCCACCTTGCTTGCTAATCCACCACATTGACTTATGGTTAACCCTGTTCCTGGAATGCCTCTAAGACTTCCCGTGTATCTACTGTTCCTTGTGTAAGAGCAGGTGCTTACTGTAAATCCCGCACCTTAGGTCAAACAACCTTGATGTGATCGTATTTCAGTTACCTTACCCATCCCTTCTGAACTGTCCTTTCCCTGTGGTATATAATCCCTGGGTCTTGAGGGTTTGATGAGATTTACCATCTTGTTTCACCGCTGCTCAAGACACACACATGGCTTCTATTTATATGTCTCCATTAAATGTTTCTTTCTGAGAAACTAGGTATATCAGCCTCTTTCTTTCTTCTTCTTCTTCTTCTTTTTTTTTTTTTTTTTGATGGAGTCTCACTGTGTCACCCAGTCTGGAGTGCAGTGGCGCGATCTCGGCTCACTGCAAGCTCTGCCTCCTGGGTTCACGCCATTCTCTTGCCTCAGCCTCCTGAGTAGCTGGGACTACCGGCGCCTGCCACCATGCCCGGCTAATTCTTTTGTATTTTTAGTAGAGACGGGGTTTCACTGTGTTAGCCAGGAAGGGTCTCGATCTCCTGACCTCATGATCCACCTGCCTAGGCCTCCCAAAGTGCTGAGATTACAGGCATAAGCCACCGCACCCGGCCTTTTTTTTTTTTTTTTTTTTTTTTTTAGACGGAGTCTCTCTGTGGCCAGGCTGGAGTGCAGTGGCGCGATCTCGGCTCACTGCAATCTCCATCTCCTGAGTTCAAGTGATTCTCCTGCCTCAGCCAAGTAGCTGGAACTACAGGTGTGTGACACCATGCCCAGCTAATTTTTTGTATTTTTAATAAAGACGAGGTTTCACCATGTTGGCCAGGATGGTCTCGATCTCCTGACCTTGTAATCCGCCCACCTCAGCCTCCCAAAGTGCTGGGATTGCAGGTGTGAGCCACTGCGCCCGGTGGCCTCTTTCATTAGCCTCTCATATCAGCCTCTTTCGTTAGCCTCTCATATCAGCCTCTTTCGTTAGCCTCTCAGCTTCCTGGGACTTTTGGAGATGGGTTTGCATAGACCCGCCCATCTTGGAACATATACCTTAAGCAACTTCCACATGCAGTCATGGAGGAGGTCCAGAATCTTGGGGAGAATAAGCTGCCTGCTTCCCTTCCCTCCATCAAAACACTGAACAGGGCGGACACATCATCCTATCTGAATACTATGAAAATCAATGGAATGAGAAACCCAACAGGAGCCACAGACCCTGAGGCTGGGGGCGATGATCACTGAACCATGAGGTCACCATGTTCTAGCTTGGGCCAGATCAATCTCTCTGTGGTGGTGATGGTTTACACTGGGAAAGTCACCTTTTAAAAATAATACTGAGGGCCGGGTGCGGTGGCTCACGCCTGTAATCCCAGCACTTTGGGAGGCCAAGGCAGGTGGATCACGAGATCAGGAGTTCAAGACCAGCCTGACCAACATGATGAAACCCCGTCTCTACTAAAAATACAAAAATTAGCTAGGCATGGTGGTGTACGCCTGTAATCCCAGCTACTTGGGAGGCTGAGGCAGGGGAATTGCTTGAACCTGGGAGACGGAGGTTGCAGTGAGCCGAGATCAGGCCTCTGCACTCCAGCCTGGGCGACAGAACAAGACCCTGTCTCAAAAAAATAAATAAATAAATAAAAATAATAATACCGAGGGCTAAACTCTGATTCTTTTAAATCTTGCACAAATTCCTAGTTAAGGGGTCTGGGGAGTCAGGCCCTACAAATCATAAATTCTAATCAGATGGGTTTTATTTAACCTTATATATCGTGATTTACTTTTCAACCTAACTCTGGCATAACGTGACAAGACAAGGAATCAAAATATTTTACCCCGAAACATGTTTCTTTGCCCTATTTTGAAATGGTCCTGCAAAGTTCTTCTTTGTGTGGGGAAATTTGTATCTATAATAATCTCTATTAACATAACTAGATATTTTTCTTCCAGACCCTCCCAATCCTAAAAAGGCTAAGATCTGAATAGGAAACTTTGTCATCTATTGTCTCTAAGGGCAGCCACTGTAAGACTTCAAAAGAAGTTTGGTCTCCACAATCTTTACCTTAACCTGAATATTCTCTTTCTATCAATCCCAGGTCTTTAGACAAACTCAACCAATTGTCGACCAGAAAAATGTTTAAATTCACCAATAGCCTGGAAGCCCCCCCACCCACTCCACTTTGAGTTGTCCTGCCTTTCTGGACCAAACCAATGTTATTTCTTTTTTTTTTGTTTTTGTTTTTGAGACGGAGTCTCGCTCTGTCACCCAGGCTGGAGTGCAGTGGCGCGATCTCGGCTCACTGCAAGCTCCGCCTCCCGGGTTCACGCCATTCTCCTGCCTCAGCCTCCCGAGTAGCTGGGACTAGAGGCGCCTGCCACCATGCCCGGCTAATTTTTTTTGTATTTTTAGTAGAGACGAGGTTTCACTGTGTTAGCCAGGATGGTCTCAATATCCCGACCTCGTGATCCGCCTGCCTCAGCCTCCCAAAGTGCTGGGATTATAGGTGTGAGCCACTGCGCCCAGCCACCAATGCCATTTCTTAAATGTATTTGGTTGATGTCTCCTGCCCCTCTAAAATGTATAAAACAAAGCTGTACCCGGACCGCCTTGGGCACATGTTCTCAGGACCTCCTGAAGGCTGTGTTCACTCCTATTTGCCTCAGAATAAATCTCTTCAAATATTTTACAGAGTTTGACTCTTTCATCCACAACAATTGTCTTTCTTTTGGGATTGAGTTCTGTTGGGACAGAATGAGCAAACAGAGAAGTCCTGAGATTAGCACATAAACTACAAACAAATAAACAAGAGTGAGACATGCTGACCACGAGCAGACAGATTTGCCAAATGTTTTTGACTATTACACATCCCCGGCTCTCTCTTCCTGTGGTTCTATTTTCATCCTTTCCCCTCTTTGGGGAGAAATTCACAGGAGCTTTGCAAACCTTGCTGTACAGCCTGCAAATCAGGAAGGAATCACAAAAGTAACAAATTCATTTCCGTAGTAGCAGGCTCAGGATCATTCTGGCTGCCAGTACGATGAGTTGATTTAATTCCTTCCCAACAAACATATCCACAATTTTAACATGTGAATGGCAGAAAAAAGTTAAACTGAGGGGTCTAGAGAAGATAGCTGGCTGAGAAATTCAGGGTGGATTCCAAGTCTCAGCAAAGAATCCAAGCACACTGTTAACACAAATCCAAAAGAAAGTTGTAAGTTTTCTCTGCTTTGAAAGGAGTGATTCATCATTTCACAGTGACCTACAAAGCCCTTTCCCACCCCTCCCAAGGCGAACGTCTCCTTTGAAAGCTTCATTATTAAATCCAGCAGGGTCCTCAGGACAGCTCAAAGTCACAGCAGCCCAAGTTGGAATAGGCTGGCCTGAAGTGCCCTGGAAGGGAATTTTGGCAGATCCTACCTTTCCCTTCAGTGTCCAATGCTTCAACACTGCCACGCCCCCTTAGCATGTCACGTCTTTGTGTTGAAAGGAATCAGGATAAGGCTTCACCTGCTCTTTCATTCACGCAAGAAGTCTGCAGTCAATTATTGCAAGCCTTCTGGCTGGGTGCGGTGGCTCACACCTGTAATCCCAGCACTTTGGGAGGCCAAGACGGGCAGATCACCTGAGGTCAGGAGTTCGAGATCAGCCTGGCCAACATGATGAAATCCTGTCTCTACTAGAAATATAAAAATTAGCCAGGCTTGGTGGTGGGCGCCTGTAATCCCAGCTACTTGGGAGGTTGAGGCACAAGAATCACTTGAATCCGGGAGGCGGAGGTTGCAGTGAGCAGAGATTGCACCACTGCACTCCAGCCTGGATGACAAAAGTGAGACTCCGTCTCAAAAAAAAAAAAAAAAAAAAAAAATTATTGCATGCCTTCTGTGTTATGGGGTAGCTTTCTGCAATGAGGATCCAAGCTGAGAAATGGTGTCTGCTGCTAAAGAATTCATATTCTACTGGGGCACAGAGACATGTCCTGAAACCAAAAATTGTGGACGTAACAAAATAGGATTAGGTACAAAGTTCCGTGAGAACTTAAGGGAGAGGGTGCCTGCCTTAGTTGAAGGAACTGTAAGCTGCATCGTAGACAGTGAGTGAGATTTTGCTAAGGGAAAATTCTGAGCGGAGGAAATTCTAAACAGTGTCGAGAATATGTGAAGGTGTAAGAAGGATGGCATGGTTGGGGAGCATCAAGGGATTTTATGTGGTGGGGTGGGGGTGTCAGGAGGAGATCTATGAGGTTGGCAAGACGGATACAGTTCTGCTCCTCAGGATCTTGAAACTCTACTCAAGTGTTTTGAGCTTCATCTGTAAAGCCAAGTGCACCAGGCACACACCACGGATGGTTTTAGCTGGCAAGTCCACAATTACAATTTTGTTTTTGAGATGGAGTTTCTCTCTTGTTGCCCAGGCTGGCGTGCAATGGTGTGATCTCGGCTCACCGCAACCTCCATTTCCTGGGTTCAAGCAATTCTCCTGCCTGAGCCTCCAGAGTAGCTGGGATTACACGCATGTGTCACCACACCCGGCTAATTTAATATTTATAGTAGAGATGGAGTTTCTCCATGTTGGTCAGGCTGGTCTCTAATGCCCCACCTCAGGTGATCCACTCACCTCGGCCTCCCAAAGTGCTGGGATTACAGGCATGAGTCACTACGCCCAGCCCATGATTATGTTTATAGTTTTGGAAAAGAGCTCTGCTAGGAAACGTAGGGGGAGGGAGATTAGAGCGGGGGGGTCTCAGCAAAAGTCAAAGCAAGAGGTAATCAAGATATGAACTGAGGCAGCCACAGTGCAGGAGAGAGGAGGTGATGCGAGTAAAACGTGCTCAGGGATTTAGAGTTAGCAGAGTCTGGCGAAGGCTGGAGATGGAGGGTGAGCAGGAGGAGAGCAGGTGGACGAGGCTTACCTTGAAGTACACAGTGAATGCTGCTACCGTGAATGTGTGTGCGAAACATGTTGCAGTAAGTGATGGCAGAGTGTGTGGTGTGGGCTTGGAGGGCATGATTCGTTCAACTGGGGACCCGTGGAGTTTGACGTGTCTGCAGGGCAGCTGGTGGATACGTGCATTAAACTTGCAACCACGGCACTGAAGTGTTGAATTGAGTCTGGGCGTAGAAAGAGAGCTGTGAGGATCATAGGGAAGTCTGGGATAAAAGTATAGGCTGGAATAAGACCTCCCAGAGTCCGGGGGCAATGTAATATAAGAAAAGGGCTAAGGAGTAGGGTCGGTCTGGGGAACAAAAACGCTTAAGATGCTGGAAGAAGAAGAGAAGGCTGAGAAAGAACAGTCAACCAATTTTGGCTAACTGGGAACAAAAAGCATCTTAAAAACCAACAGGCTGCTAATGGGCATGGGTTTATTTTGGGGGGAGATGAAAATGTTCTAAAATTGACTGTAGGGATGAGTGCAGAACTCTATGAATATACTGAAAACTGCTGACTTGTGCACTAAAAATGGGGGATTGTATGGTTTGTGGATTGTATCTCAATGAAGCCATTAGAGAGAGAGAGAGAGAGAGAGAGAGAGAGAGAGAGACATTTTGTTTAAAAAAAAAAAAAAAAAAAAAACAGTGAATACCTATGTCCAATACAGCCAAAGGTCAATAAAGAAAGGGCTGAAAAGTAGTCTTTGATGTTGCTAATTAGGACAGTAGTGTTGATCTCAGGGAAGGAGGCATCAATAAAGTGAAGGGGACAGAAACCTTATGGCAATAGGTTGGGTGAGAAGGGAGTTAGTTGTTTCTAGGGTAGGTCAGTGGCTAACAAGTTTACAGGCAGAGTTCGGAGCTGGTAGTGAGGAAGTGGAAAGGAGGTGGCAGCAAGAGGGGTGATGTGATGGGGCCCATTCCTACAGGAGAAACGGGAGGAGGACAGGGGACCCAAAGCTTGGGGTGGGGTGCTTTGGGCAGAAGGAGACACCATGATGCCACTGAGTTCTGCAAATGAGGCAAAAGAATTAACAATGTTCACCTTCAATGTTCCCATTTGTTCATAATGTAGGAATCTAGGCCACTGCTGAGGAGGAGGGAAGCCGCAGTGTGGTTGGGAGATCAGGGAAGGTAGGAACAACTTGGGGTACCAGCTACACAGAATAGAGAAGTACAGGCAGGGGACAGGTGCAGGAACTGCACCACAGTGCCCAGGACCCAGGTGCGATGTGAGATCAGGTGTCTTAGTTACTTCTGGCTGCTACCACAAAATATCATAAACTGGGTAGATTCTAAATAACTGACATTTACTTCTCACAGCTCTGGAGGCTGGGAAGTCCAAGACCAAGGCATCAGCAGATTTGGTGTGTGATGACCTGGTTCCTAGATGGCACCTTCTTCCTGCATCCTCATGTGGTGGAAGGTGAGCTCCCTTGGGGCTCTTTTATTTATTTATTTTGAGAAACATAACATTTTAATAGATGAAATAAATACTCCAGCACATGCAAGGTAAAAACTCGACGCTGGGGGGAAAATCACTCTATAGTGTAAATTAAGAAATAGGACACATGCTCACAGTAGCTTCCTCCCATTTGCAAATCACTGGGGCTCTTTTATAAAAACACCAGTCTCATTCAAGAGGACTCCACCTTCGTGACCTAATCACTTCCCCAAAGGCCCCGCCTCCAAATACCATGACCTTGGAGGTTCGGGTCTCCACCTATGAATAAGCGGGGGGACACAGACATTCTGACCCCACACCATGGATTTCTGATTGTGTTGAAAAGAATTTGAGTCACTTGGCTGGGCACAGTGGCTCAAGCCTGTAATCCCAGCACTTTGAGAGGCTGAGGTGGGCAGATCACCTGAGGTCAGGAGTTCAAGACACCAGCCTGGCCAACATGGCGAAACCCTGTCTCTACTAAAAATACAAAACTTAGCCATGCATGGTGGCACGTGCCTGTAATCCTAGCTACTTGGGAGGCTAAGGCAGGAGAATCATTTGAACCTGGGAGGCAGAAGGTGCAGTGAGCCAAGATCGCACCATTACACTCCAGCCTGGGTGACAGATCTAGACTCCATCTCGGAAAAAAAAAAGGAATTTGAGTCACTTTGAAGTGTAAATTCTCAGAGAAACACAACAGTGGCTGATTCTGAGGTTATTTGAGTTGAATCCCCTTCCATTCCCTGAATGAGAGGGATGAGAATGAGAACAGAACATTTGTTTTTTTGGAGACAAGGTCTCACTATGTCACCCAGGCTGAAGTGCAGTGGCACAGTCACAGCTCTCTGCAGCCTCAAACTCCTGGGCTCAGGCAATCCTCCCGCCTTAGCCTCCCAAGTAGCTAGGACTACAGGTGTGCTACTGCACCCAGCTGAGAACAGAATTTTTAGGAACAGAACCCAAGACAGGCACATCAGCCATGACAAATGGTGCCTTAGAAGTTGCTATGCTCTGGAGCCATTACTTGTTTATAAGGGGACGGACTGGTCCATGTTCTGCCTTCTCCAACCAGATTGTGACATAGAACACTCACCTTCCCTTCCCTCCTTTCCACACACTTCCTGAGCTTCTGATTCTCTCTTTCTCTCTCCATACTGTGTTCCTCCTTTATTCTAGCAATACTTTGTTAAAGTCTTTAAAAACCTTTCATTACAGTAGCAACATATGCTCATATGAAATAGAAACAATTATTAATAAGAAAAAAATTTTCCATAATATTTTATCCAGACATAACTACTGACAGTATTTGGTATATCTCTTTCCAATATCCTTCTATGCAGCTATACCCATATAGCTACACCTACAGGCACCCATGTTTTAACATTGTTAAGGTCAAATGTGCAATTTTGTTTCCTAGCTTTTTTTTTTTTTTTTTTTTTTTGAGATGGTGTCTCATTCTGTTGCCCAGACTGGAGTGCAATGGTGCAGTTATGGCTCACTGCAGCCTGAATCTCCCCAGGTTCAGATGATCCTCCCACTTCAGCCTCCTGAGTAGCTGAGACTACAGGCATACACCACCATGCCCAGCTCATTTTTGTATGTTTGGTAGACACAGGGCTTTGCTGTTTTGCTCAGGTTAGTTGCAAACTCCTGGGCTCAAGCAATCCACCCACATCAGCCTCCCAAAGTGCTGAGATTACAGGTGTGAGCCGCCACGCCTGGCTTTGTTTCCTAGCTTTCAACCTAAATATCTACCCTTTAATAACCTTCTCCTAGTTATTAAATCTAATTGTAAACACAATTTTCATGGCTGTATAATATTCCACATATAGATATTCCATAACATAGGAACATTCTTGGGTTCTTTGTTTGTTTTGATTTTTATTTTATTAAAATGCAACAAAAGTGAAGGAACTCTAATTTTTGTCCACAGATCTTGCTTCCTAGGAATGGAACTATTAGTTCAAGTCACCATGAATATTTTAAAGATTCTTGATACCTGCTTTTCAGAAGGCTCATTATTCTTCTGGACTTACTTGACACAAGTCACGTCCAAGGGAGCCCTGTCCCAACTTCCATGGTGCTTTCTCCAGAAGTTGCCTAGCAAACTGGTTAAGAGCAGGTACTCTGGAGCAAAATGATTTATCCTAGACTCCCACCTCTACCACAGCTGTGTGTCTTTGGGGAAGCTACTTAGCTTCTTGGTGCCTCCATTTTCCCATCAATAAAATGGGAGGGTAATGACAGTGCCTATTGCGTAGGGTTCTTAAGAGAACTAAAAGTATCAGAATTTGTAAAGTGCTTTCCTAGCATATAACAAGTGTTATATGCCGGGAGTGATGGGTCACACCTGTAATCCCAGCACTTGGGGAAGCCGAGGTGGGCAGATCACTTGAAGTCAGGAGTTCGGGACGAGCCTGGCTACCATGGTGAAGCCCCGTCTCTACTAAAAATACAAACATTTGCTGGGCATGGTGACTCATGCCTGTAATCCCAGTTACTCTGGAGGCTGAGACAGAAGAAATGCTTGAACCTGGGAGGCAGAGGTTGCAGTGAACCAAGATTGCCCCACTGCACTCCAACCTGGGTGACAGAGTGAGACTCTGTTTCAAAAATAAATAAATAAATAAAAATAACAAGTGCCATATATGTGTCTGTTACATTAAATTGATTATATAGACTAGAAGCTTGAGGACAGAGACTATATCATGCCTGTCTCAGTATTCAGAGCTCCCAGCTTGGTGACTGGCACACAGGTACTCAATAAATAAATGTTTATTGAAGATTGAAGTGCACGGAACCTTGGCCACATTGAATATTTTCATCACTATTTAATATTTGCTGATGTTGATAGTCTGACATTGTATCTTGTGCTAATTTATAATTCTTTTATCATGAATGAAGTTTGATAGATTTTAAAAAATGATTATTGGCCATCTATTTTCTGCTTTCATTCATCTGTTCTGGCTTTTGTTTACCTAACTATTACGATTCTAGTATTTTTCTCAAAAAATAAAGATCCAGGGCCAAGCGCAGTGGCTCACACCTATAATCCCAGCACTTTGGGAGGCTGAGGTGGGTGGATTACTTGAGGCCGGGAGTTCGAGACCAGCCTTGGGCAACATGGCGAAACCCCATCTCTACTAAAAATGCAAAAATTAGCCAGGCATGATGGTGCCCACCTGTAAGCCCCGCTACTAAGGAGAATCGCTTGAGCCTGGGAGGCAGAGGTTTCAGTGAGCCAAGATCGTGCCATTGCATTCCTGGGCGACAGAGTGAGACTCCATTTCAAAAAAAAAAAAAAAAAAATCCAAATTATTTTTTATAATTCTTACAGATATTTTTCCTGGTTTCTTGTGTGACTTGAAATTTCATGTATGCTGGGCTTTGACAGCAGAGTAAGCAGAGGGGCTTACAAAGCCTTCCTCATTCCTGAGAAATATCTACTTGTCTCCTTTCACGTTTTGTATGTTCTGAGTTTATATGTTTCTGAGTTTTGTTAATTCTCCAACTATTAGTTAGGGAACGATGTCATTTTTTTTGTGGAGACAAGTTTATTTTTGTCTCAATTTCCTAGCTTTTAGGAAGCTTAAAATGATCATTGGCGTGTGATGTGCCCAAGTAAATTACAACTCGCAAGGCTTTGATATTGACTCTGAAAAACCAATAAAAAGGTTTTGTTTAATAACTCCTTTGTTTTCATTTTCTTTTCCTGGTTCGTTACTTTAGGATATCACTGTTAACAGCCCACATTTTCTCGATAAGCTATCTTATCCTGGTGGTTCACCACTGGGAAGATCCTGTACCCTCAGGGGACACTTAGCAATGTCTAGAGATATTTTTGGTTGTTTACAACTTGGCTGGGCAAGGGGCGGGGGAGATCCTATTGGCATTTAGTGGGTAGAGGCCAGGGATGCTGTTAAACATCCTATGATGTACAAGAAGGCCTCCCACTACAAAGAACTGTCTGGCCCAAAATGTCAATGATGCTGAGGTGGAGAAACCCTATTTTAAACTGAAGAATACAATCTAGTTGAAATAAGGTGTTTCTGGCCAGGCGTGGCGGCTCATACCTATAATCCCAGCACTTTGGGAAGCCAAGGCAAGTGGATCACTTGAGCCCAGGAGTTTGAGACCAGCCTGGCCAACATGGCGAAACCCTGTCTCTACTAAAAATACAAAAATTAGCTGGGTGTGGTGGTGCACACCTGTAATCCCAGCTATTTGGGAGGCTGAGGATGGAGATTCACTTGAACCTGAGAGGTAGAGGTTGCAGTGAGCTGAGATCCGCATCGCTGCACTCTAGCCTGCGTGACAGAGCAAGACTCCATCTTGAATACAAAGAAAAAAAAAATAAGAACAAGGTGCTTCTGCAAACTCTGAGGCTATTCTTGGAATGTCAAGAAGAAAATACTGTGAGATGAACCACTAAGGTTTCCTCTAAGCCTCTTTGATTCTGCTCATTGAAAGATTTAGGCCTCTCTGGGAACAGAGGAGCCGACATGAGGGCTAAGGAAATAATATTGGCCCGAAGATCATCTCTTAGGGATCTGTGTATGTGTTCTTTGTGAATCAGGCTTGTACTCTTTCCCACGGTGCTGCCCAGCTAGACATCACACCAGTTGATAAAATCTCTCAGGATTTAAAAAGCTTGGCGAGACTAGTTTCTTATATTCTGTCACGTTCTTCAGGACTCAGACTCCTATAGCTACTGAAACTGGGTTCTGATGCCTCATGGCTGATATCCTAGCATAGTCAGAGCCCTACCTGTGGAGTAACCCTTACTGATTTTTAGTGCTTCCTTAGTCAGATCTGATGTCTTTATTTATAAATGGGTTTAATTCTGGGCCTATTATACTGTTGATTTCACTGATTTAAATACTGTAACTTTATACTATGTTTCAATATGCCATTGGCCAACTATCACTTATTCCTTCCATCCTCACTGAACCAGAAAGACAGGATCTTGCTCTGTTGCCTAGGCTGGAGTGCAGTGGCATGATCACACCAACCAGGCTCTCACCTCAACTTTCTGAATAGCTGAGAGTACAAGCACATGCTACTATGCCTGGCTAATTTTTAGATATTTTTGGAGAGATGGAGTCTCACCATGTTGCCCAGGTTGGTCTCAAACTCCTGGCCTCAAGTGATCCTCCCACCTCGGCCTCCCAGAGTGATGGGATTACAGGCATGAGCCACTGTACCCAGCTCAATCAATTATCTTCTTCATGGTCTTAAGTTTTTATTCTGTATTCCAGATGAGATTAGAATATATCTGTCATTTCAATAAAAGTTCCACTGGAATTTTGATTCAGAGCACAATGATCTATGCATTAATCTGAAGGAAATAAAAGAAAAACCGATATCTTTATTTATTTTGCTTTCTGAGAGCATGGTATATTTTTTCATTTAATCAACTCTCAGTTTAGTTTTCAGTAGTTTAATTTATATCAATTCTGTATATTTCTTATTAAGGTTATTCCTGTGTGCTTCATATTCTTATTGTTACTAGAAATGACGTCTTTTTCCATATTTCTGACTGGTTATTGATAAGAAAAACAGACTCTGTAATGTTTATGTTGCATTCAGCTATGTTGAATTTCGTTTTCTTTTTTGGAGAAGGGGGATTGCTCTATTGCCCAGTCTGGAGTGCCGTGGTGCAATCTTGGCTCACTGCAACCTCTGCCTCCTGGGCTCAAGCGATCCTCCCATCTCTGCCTCCCCAGTAGCTGAGACCACAGGTGCACATCACCACTCCCAGCTAATATTTGTATTTTTTGTACAGATGAGGTTTTCCTATATTGCCCAGGCTGGTCTCAAACTCCTGTGCTCAAGCAATTCACCCTCCTTGACCTCCCAAAGTGTTGGGATTACAGACATGAACGACTGTGCCTGGCCTTGAATTTCATTTTCAATTTGTGTGTAAATTTGAGTGATTCTCTTGACAATTTTATCTCTTTTCTTTTCTGTTTTTGAGACAGAGTCTCGCTCTGTTGTTCAGGCTGGAGTGCAGTGACATGATAACTTTATCTCATTTTAATTGTTCCTCTTGTTTTGATTCATAGAATTGTCTACAACTTTCAGAAAATGTTAAATAAGAGGATTATAGTTCTTATTCATTAGACAAGAATGGCATGACTCATTTTGTTTCTGCTTTTGGTGAAAGCACCTCTCATGCATCACCTTTGGCTGGGCTGACTTTCCCCCACTCCATGGTGAAATTTCCAATTCTCTATCATGGAGTCTAGATTCTGATACAAATACTACATTCATGCCAGGTGCCCAACAAAATTCTCTCTAAGAGTTATGGTAGAATGACAAGGTAATATACAGAAGAACAAAAATGACCTTTTAAGGAAGAAATCTGAGAAGAAAAATTACACCTTCTAGAGATATACCTACTAAAGCACAGATTTCTTCCAGTCATTCATTACAGTTCATGCTTGACTCTAGCTGAGAATGAAAGTAATGTAGAAACATCACTTTTAACGGCAAAATCTGCAGTGACTTTTACATCAATCTAATAGTTCCATCCCATCATTACCTTAGATTCTAAACTAATAGGAGGGATGCTCCAAATGTCAATTGCTAAAAAACTTGGAACCACACTGGCCACAGAAATATCTTAATGTGCTTATTTCCTGAAAATAATGATCTCAGTAGGCTCCCTAAAATAGGAGTGGGCTGCCCTGTATAGCGCCTGCTGTGCCCAGAAGCCAACTGAATTCTACAAAGGGCACCAATTATTCTGAAAATGACACTCACTATACCTTTTCCTTTTAATAATATATGCCTTAATTTTTTTTTAACGGTCCATTCATTTGCAATTGTTGCCCAGATGTGAGGAGGGATGTGACTTGATTGGTAATGTCACACTTCTTTGCAGGGCACCAAGCCTCATACATAATACAAATATCTGGCAATCCATGACTACATAAACTCGACAACAGAGGGCTGATTTGTCACCAAATATCATCTCTCTTTACTAATTCAGTGTGTCTCTAGAGAACTTCTTTCTTTCTTACAAGCTCAGCACTTCCTCATGTTTAATAAAAGATGAGGTTTCCCCAAAAATAGCTGAGCAGGTTAAAATGGAATCAGGCTTACAAGTCCTGATGCAACAGTTCCCAAGTTCTCACTAAAATACTTGCGAAAGAAAAAAAACAATAAACACCGAAATTAGACGAGAATCTTATAGGAATTCACATTGAAAGGCCTGGGATGCTGGATTCACAGATAGGAGAGGAGGCCTTGTGTAGGTCCATCAAGCTTCCTGCTCTTGAGTATGAAAGGAAGGAGGACCAGGCTTTGAGAAACCCTCAGTGTGTCTGTCTCACATAGGCCCTGGGAGCCTCGGACTGAGCTAACAGCAAAGCTGGGCACACGTCTTTGTTTTGAGGCAGCCAGAGAACTCGTAGCTCCTCTCCACCTCCACTCTCATTTTAACTTCTTTCTCTGTCCATCCAGAGCTGCAGTTCCCTGATAGCATTCTGCTCCCAAACAGAGGAGAACAGCGAGCTTCCTAGGAGGAGGGTTCTGTCCTGCAGAGCATTGCATGTGTGCCAAAGAGGAAAAAGAAGTGCGCTGTGGCAGAGGTTTTCCCTGTATCCTACATTTTTGTGTTTCAACGAACCAGGAAATAAGGCTATGAGAAGACCCCATCTCAGTCTAACAGAACCTTATTGGAGGATCATTTGCTAAAAAGAAAACAAAACAAAAATCCCTGGAAACTTGCAAGTAGCCCTGAAATGTATTCATCCACCAACAGAAGAGAAAGCTTAATGGACCTACACAAGGCTTCCTATAATATCTATGAGTCCAGCATCACAGGCCTTTTGTGGTGAATTCCTGTAAGATTCTCATTGAATTTTGGTGTTTATTGTTTTTTGTTATTTCAAAAGTATTTTAGTGAGAATTTGGGAACTGTTGCACCAGGACTTGTAAGCATAATTCCATTTTAACCTGCTCAGCTATTTCTTGGAAATGTAATCTTTTATTAAACATTACTAAGTGCTGAGCTTGTAAGAGGGAAAGAAGGGGGATTCTACCAAAAGGCTGGTAGAAAGAACCAGTATTTATCTGTTGGTAAACACCAGCTCAGCACACATTTCTTCCTGTCCAAGGATAAAGGAATAGAAAACAAAAATTTCACCTTGAGCCTCTGGAAAATTACTCTAATACAAGGTAATGGGAAGATAATTGTGACTGCTCAGATTAAATATACCATCTTTGAAATTTATTTCCTAATGAAAAGGAAGGAAATTGAGCATTTCCTTCTTATTAACAGGATGCAGAAAGATCCTGCACTGGGAAATGAGGGAGGGGCTGGGGGAAGATAATATCATCCCAGGTCTCAAAATATTTCTATTAAGGTTCAAATCTAGTATCCCACAAACAACAAAGAATAGTGTGGCCTATGAAGAGACAATACACTATGAGCCCAAACCAACAAAAACAACAGAGAACAGAAACAGACTTGGAGGGACTTCCAATATTAAGGGTATCAGCCACAGACTATAAAGCAATGTGGTTTACAATGTTCATGGAAGAAAAAACCAAGCTTGAGAATGTTGCCAATCTAGCCAAGGAATAGTGTTGGGAAAAAGAAAGAGAGAGAGAGAGAGAGAGAATGTTGGCAATCAATTGGAAACTATCAGAAAGAACACAGGCATTGCAAATAAAAAGAAAACAGCAGTTGGATCACCTGAGGTCAGGAGTTCAAGGCAAGCCTGGCCAACATGGTGAAACCCTGTCTCTACTAAAAACACAAAAATTAGCCGGGCACAGTGGCATGTGCCTGTAGTCCCAGCTACTTAGGCGGCTGAGGCAGGAGAACCGCTTGAACCCAGGAGGCAGAGGTTGCAGTGAGCCAAGGTTGCACTACTGCACTCCAGCCTGGGGGAGAGAGTGAGACACTGTCTCAAAAAAAAAAAAAAAAAGAAATAAATAAAAAAGAAATGAAATGATAGAGTTGAAAAATAAAATAACCCAAAATTTAAAACTCAATAGTTGGGAGTAACGGCAGATTGGACATGGCTGATAAAAGGATTTAGGAACTGAAATGTAGGTCAAAAGGAATACTCCTGAATGATACAGGTAGAGGACAGAGTATAAGAGACATAAAGCACACTATGAGAAGATCTGACATAAGGTTTATTCCAGAGTTTCACATGGAGAGGAGATAGAGAATGAGGCAGAAGCAATATGTGAGGGCTTACAGGCTAAAATATGCAAGCCACGGTTTGAAGAAGCCCGACAAAGCCCAAGGAAGACACATAAAATGAAATCCACAACTGGACACGTCATAGTAAAACTGAAAAATGCAAAGACATAGCAAAAACCTCCAAAGGGGCCACAGCAAAAATAAGAAATTACCCTTAAAGAAGCAACAGAGAGACTGATGGCTGACAGATTGCCCTCAAGAAATAGCATCCAGATAGAGAAGACTCATCTGAACAACAACAGATGCAAGAAGACATTGGAATAATATTATCTCATTTGAATGAGAAAGTGACTGCTTGCTTAGAAATTAATTCCAGAAATAAGGGGCATAACTTAGAAATTAGAAGACAAAATTACAGTTGTTGAACTGTATAGAATCATATATCCACAGAATCTAAGAGACTAAGGTTCAATAGGGTGAATAAAATTCAGCAAAACCCAATGGCTCCTATAAGGCAAAATACTAAAATATAAAGAAATTCCACTCACAACAAATACACAACTTCTCTCTCTCTCTCTCTCACTCTCCCTCCCAAGCCCCCTGCAGAGACACCTTCTTCTTTTTTTTTTTTGATATGGAGTTTCACTCTTGTTATCCAGGCTGGAGTGCAATGGCATGATCTCGGCTCACTGCAACTTCTGCCTCCTGGGTTCAAGCAATTCTCCTGCCTCAGCCTCCTGAACAGCTGGGATTACAGGCATGCGCCACCACGCCCAGCTAATTTTGTATTTTTAGTAGAGACAGAGTTTCTCCACGTTGGTCAGGCTGGTCTCGAACTCCCGACCTCAGGTGATCCGCCCACCTCGGCCTCCCAAAGTGCTGGGATTACAGGCTTGAGCCACTGCGCCCAGCTGAGACAACTTCTACAAAATCCCAAGAAATAATGCTAACAAGAAATGCATGGGATGCTTATGAAAAATAGCATTGCCACTGAAATTTATAAAGGAAAAATAAATATTTAGATAGTCATTTCATGTTCCTGAATGGCAACAGCCTATATCTCAAAAGTCCTTAAAGTAATTTAATAAACATCTCGGTGATATTTGTTTTGGAATTAGAAAAAAAATCACCCTAAAGTTCATATGAATAAATAAACGGGAAAGAATAATGTGAGAGGGCCAGATCTCCAGATATGAAAGCATATAACATACTTCAGAATAACTGATACCATGTCGTAATAACAAAATGTCACCATATGGATGCAAGGCATAGAATATGCCCATACATATATTAGGCACATTAAGACATTTGATTCTTTGGGAAAAAAAATCAGGTAAAATTCTCATCACATAAATAAATATAAGTTCTAGAAGGACTGAAGAATTTAATGTTACTAAATCAAACTATAAGCCATAAAATTTAGAAGAATAGGCAACTCTTTAATTCATCACTATAAGGGCAAAACCTTTGTAATCATAAAACCCATGGAGTAAATAAAATAAGAACTTGCTAGACTTATCCACTTTAAATTTTTAAAACTTTATCACGTCCAAAATAGGAGAACGAAGGTGAAAATACAAAGGAAAACTTGCAACATAATATCCGTGATTGTGACAGACAAATTTTTAACATCCTGAATATTATGGCTTTTATACATCAATAAGCAAAGCAGTTAAGGTCATAGAAAAAGAAAATGCAAATAACTATGGTTATTTTTTTTAAATGACTAATTTAAGACAAAGATGTCCACTTTCACCACTCCTATTCAACACGGTACTGGAAGTCCTAGCCAGAGCAATCTAGCAAGAGCAAGAAAGACACTCAAACTGGAAAAGACAAAGTCAAATTATCTCTGTTTGCTGATGATATGATCTTATACCTAGAAAACCCTAAAGACTCTACCAAAAGACTCCTAGATTTGATAAATGAAGTCAGTAAAGTTTCAGGATACAGAGTCAATGTAGAAAAATTAGTAGTATTTCTATACACCAGTAACAAGCTGAGAACCAAATCAAGAAGTCATCCCATTAAGGCAGGCAGTTAGTGAAGGAATGGGGCATGATTACTTGCCGGTGGCTAACAGCAATATAAATGGGTCCAAATGGGTTAACACAAGGACCCCAGTCAATAACAGATGTTCCAGAAACGGGCGAGGGCAGATGTCTGTGGTCACCTGCGGTTGGCAGCTTCCTTGCTAAAGGAGGCATGACTGTTGGAGGGAAAGTCCCAAAGGTGAGCATGCATACTAGCAAAGGACTGTGTCCTTATGCTGAATTTGGTCATTATAATAGTAAAAAACACACCCCTGGGTGGAGATTTAAAACGCTAATGAGATACCCAATGTTTGTACTAGCATGTACAACAACTGTGCATGTGGGCCCAAGAGACCACCCACAACATGCTGAGCAACAATGCCCATTCCAGCCCTTTCCTGAATAATCATGTAAGACTCCCATAAAAGGACTTTTCCCAGTGCCAGTGAGCACTGTCTCATTCTTGAGCAGCACACTCTGACCCAGTTATCAGAGTGTACTTTTGCTTCGCAATAAATTTCTTTGCCTACTCTTACTTTGGACTTGCTCTCAAATTCTTTTGGTGGTGAAGTCAAGACCCTGAACCAGTCCACTGACAACACTATAACTACAAAAATAATAACAATAAAATACCTAGAAATGCATTTAACAAAGGAGATGGAAGATCCTTACAAGAAAAACACTAATAAAAGAAATTTTAGATAACACGAACAAATAGAAAAATAGTCTATGCTCATGGATCAAAAGAATCTGTATCATTAGAGTGCTGCCCAAAGCAATCTACAGATTCAACACAATCCCTATCAAAGTACTAATATCATTTTTCACAGAATTAAGAAAAAACAATCCTAAAATTCATATGGAACCAAAAAAAAAAAAAAAAAAAAAAAAAAAAAAGAAAAAAGCCAGAACAGCCAAAGCAATTCTAAGTAAAACAAACAAAGCTGGAGGCATCAACATTACCTAACTTCAAATTATAGTACAAGGCTGCAGTAACCAAAACAGAATGGTACTGGTATAAAAATAGATACATAGACTAATGGAACAAAATAGAGAACCCATAAATAAAGTAACATACCTAACGCCAACTGATCTTTGACAAAGTCAACAAAAACATACACTGGGGAAGGGATGCCCCATTCAATAGGCGATTCTGGAAAAACTGGAGAGCCATATGCAGAAGAATGAAATAACCCCATCTCTCACTATATACAAAAATTAACTCAAGATAGATTAAAGACTTAAATATATGACCAAAAACTATTTAAATACTAGAAGAAAACCTTCCAAACCCTCTTCTGGACGTTGACTTTGGCAAAGAATTCATGACTAAGACCTCAAATGCAAATGCAACAAAAACAAAAACCAACAAACGGGACAATAGGACTTAATTATTACTAAAGAGCTTATGCACAGCAAAAGAAATAATCAACAGAGTGAAGAGGCAGCCTGAAGAGTGGGAGGAAATAACTGTATCCAACAAAGGCCTAATACCCAAAATCTACAGGAAGATAACAACAAGAAGATAACTCAACAAGAAGATAACAAGTAACCCTATTAAAAAGTGGGCAAAAGGACATGAACAGGCTGAGGCAGGAGAATGGCATAAACCCAGGAGGCAGAGCTTGCAGTGAGCCAAGATCGTGCCACTGCACTCCAGCCTGGGTAACAGTGCGAGACTCCGTCTCAAAAAAAAAAAAAAAAAAAAAGATACATAAATGGCCAAAAAAATGTTCAACATCACTAATCATCAGAGGAATGCAAATTATAACTACAATGAAATACCATGTTACACCAGAGTAGCTATTATTAGTAATAAATAATAACAGTAAAAAAAAAAAAAAACAGGTATTGGAAGAGGATATGAAGAAAAGCAAATAGATGGACAGACCAATGAAACAGAATAGAGAATCCAAAAACAAAGCAACATACCTAAAGTCAATTGAGCTTTGACTGTTGGTGGGAATCTAAATTCATACAACCTTTACCGAAAACAGTATGGAGATTTATCAAATAACTAAAAATAGAACTACTGTTCAATCCAGCAATCCTACTACTGGGTATCTACCCAAAGGAAAATAAATCATTATACCAAAAGATATGTATAAGTTACATTCTTGTATGTTTATTGCAGCTCTATTCACAATAACAAAGATGTGGAATTCATAAAGAAGTATTGCATAAAGAAAACGTGCTGTATATATATATAATGGAATACTACTCAGCCATAAAAAAGAATGAAATAATGTCTTTTACAGTCATATAGGTGGAACCGGAGGCCATTATCCTAAGTGAAATAACTCAGTCAAATACTACATATTCTAACTTATAAGTAAGAGCTAAATAGTGTATACACATGGACATACAGAGTAGTAGTCATTGGAAGCTTGGAAGGGTGGGAGGGTGAGGGGAAGGTGAGGGATGAAAAATTACTTAATGGGTACAACATACACTCTTCAGGTGACTGCTACACTAAAAAGCTCAGACTTCACCACTATACAATAAAACCGCACTTTTACCCTCTAGATCTATAATAAAAAATAAAAAAGGGCTAACTTAAATGAGAAACCATTTTTTGAAATCATCCAATTGGCAAGATTTAAAATAAATTCTAGTGTTTAAAGTTGCAGGCGGCCGGACGCGGTGGTTCACATCTGTAATCCCAGCACTTTGGGAGGCCAAGACCGGCGGATCACGAGGTCAGGAGATCGAGACCATCCTGGCTAACACAGTGAAACCCCGTCTCTGCTAAAAATACAAAACAACTAGCCGGGCGTAGTGACAGGCGCCTGTAGTCTCAGCTACTCGAGAGGTTGAGGCAGGAGAATGGCGTGAACCCAGGAGGCGGAGCTTGCGGTGAGCCGAGATCGCACCACTGCTCTCCAGCCTGGGCGACTGAGCAAGACTCCATCTCAAAAAAGAAAAAAAAAATAATAATAATGAAGTTGCAGGCACAACACTACCTAACTTCAAAAAAATACTATGAAGCTATAGTAAACAAAGCAGTATAGACCCAAGGAACAGAATACAAAGCCCAGACATAAATCCACATATTTACAGCCAACTGATTTTTGACAAGGTGCCAAGAACACACAGTGGGGAAAGAAGAGTCTCTACAATGAATGGTGTTGGGAAACTGGATATCTAAATGCAGAAGAATGAAATTAGAACTTTATTTCATATCTTATACAAAAATCAACCCAAAATGGATTAGAGACTTAAATGTAAGACTCAAAACTATGAAATTACTATATGAAAACATAAGTGAAAAGCTTTGTGACATTGGTCTGGGCAAAGACCTCAAAAGCACAGGCAACAAAAGCAAAAATAGACAAATGGGATTATATCAAACTAAAAAGTTTTACATAGGAGAGGAAACAACAGAGTGAAGAGACAACCCACAGAATGGAGGAAAATACTTGCAAACTATGCATCTGATAAGGGGTTAATATCCAAAATATATAAGGAATTTAACTCAATTGGAAGAAAACAAATAACTGAATTCAAAAATAGGCAAAAGACCTGAATAGATGATTTTTTTCAAAATAAGACATATGAATAGCCAACAGGTATATGAAAAAATGCTCAACATCCCTTCTCATCAGGGACATGCAAATCAAAACTGTAATGAGATATCATCTCATCCCAGTTAGAATGGCTATGATCAAAAGGACAAAAGATAACAAATGTTGGGAAGATGGGGAAAAAAAGGAAACCCTTATAAACTGTGGGTATGTACATTAGTGCAGCCCTTATGATAAACATTATGGAGGTTCCTCAAAAAACTAAAAACACACCTACCCTAAGATCCAGCAATCCCACTACTGGGTACATGTCCAGAGGAAATGAAATCAGTACTCCCATGTTTGAAGAGAATCTGCACTCCCATGTTTGTTACAGCAGTATTCACAATTGCCAAAATGTAGACTTAATCTAAGTGTCTATCAAAGGATGAATGGATAAAGAAAATGTGGTATCTATTCCCAACAGAATACTATTCAGCCATGAAAAAGAATAAAATCTTGTTATTTGCAACAACATGGATGGAACTGGAGGACATTTTGTTAAGGGAAATAAGCCAGGCATAGAAAGACAAATACCAAATAATCTCACTTACATGTGAAATCTAAAAAAGTTGATCTCATACAAGTTGGGAGTAGAATGGTGGTTATCAGAGACTGGGGTGGGTAGTGGGGAGAAGGGGATGGGGAGATACTGGTGAAAGAACACATAATTACAGTTAGAAAGGAGAAATAAAACTCAAGAGCTCTATTGTACAGCAAGCTGACTATAGTCTGTGATGATAGATAGTATTCTCAAAAAATGCAGAGTGGACAAATGCATTCACCACAAAAATGATAACCATTTGAGGTCATGCATTTGTTAATTGGCTACATTTAATTATCCCACAATATAAGCATACTTCCAAACATTATGTTGCACATGGTAAATATATACAATGTTACTTGCCACTTTTTTAAATGTAAAAATTAAAAGAGTTCACATTTCTGTGGAATGTGTAACAATATACATTTATGGTTTTGGCTTAGAATTTTATTTTGTTGTTTTTGTTCTTGATTTCTTTATTTTACTTATTTATTTATTGAGACGGAATCTTGCTCTGTCTCCCAGGCTGGGTGCAATGACACGATCTCAGTTCACTGCAACCTCCGCCTCCTGGGTTCAAGCGATTCTCCTGCCTCAGCCTCTGAGTAGCAGGGATTACAGGTGCCTGCGACCATGCCCAGCTAATTTTTGTATTTTCAGTAGAGACGGGGTTTTAGCATGTTGGCCAGGCTGGTCTCGAACTTCTGACTTCAGGTGATCTGCCTGCCTCCGGCTCCCAGAGTGCTAGGATTACAGGTGTGAGCCATCGTGCCTGGCCTATTTATTTATTTTTTAAAATTGTATTTCAATAGCTTTTGGGGTACAAGTGGCTTTTTGTTACATAGATGAATTATACAGGGCTGAATTCTGAGACTTTAGTGTACCCATCACCTGAGTAGTGTACATTGTACCTAATGTGTAGCCTTTTTTTAAAAATCTCTAGCCCCCCTTCTACCCTCTAAAGTCTCTAAAGTCCATTATATCACTCAACTCAGGATTATATTTATTTTTCTGCCTTCTGTCATAAATGTAGTCCAAAAAGATCAGGCCTTTTTGGACATCCTATGGAACATCTCATTGATCCTCTACATCAGTCGCATGCTGAGCTTACTGAGCTGGATAAGCAAGAAATGGATTAGTCATCTGGAGACCTTGGCAAGACATATGCACTCCATAGAGTGGGAGATAAACTCTGTAAAGATTCCAGGGCCTGACACGTCAGTAAAATGTTTAGGAAACCAGTCACCAGAGGTACCTGGAATATTTCCTCTAAAGTGAAAAATGCATTATTATTAAAAAAAAAAAAAAATCTAGGGTTTAACACTGTGAAATTGTATTAGTCTGTTCTTACACTGCTATAAAGATACTACCCAAGACTGGGTAATTTATAAAGGAAAGAGATTTAATTGTTCCACATGGCTGGGAAGGCCTCAGGAAACTTACAATTATGGAGGAAGGTGAAGCAGAAGCAAACACCTTCTTCACATGGTGGCAGGAGAGAGAAGAAGAAGCAAAAGAGGAACTTGCCAAACACTTATAAAACCATTCGATCTCATGAGAATGAACTCACTATCACAAGAACAGCATGGGGGAAATTGACCCCATGATTGAGTCACCTCTCACCAAGTTCCTCCCTCAATATCTGGGGATTACAATTCAAGATGATATTTGGGTAGGGACACAAGCCTAACCATGTAATAAATGGACACTCCCAATCATTGCTGGAAGCAGTGTGCTTGGTGCCATCTTTCTGGCATGCTCTGGCAATCATTCCTGTAAATGTGAGATGTTGTGGAATCTGGCAGCAGTTGTGCGGAACTTTCCATTTTCCAGGCTTTGGGAAGTGCAATTTAGAGGTAGACCACGTATTTCCCAGGCCACGAGCCAGCAGGCAGTGAGGAGGAGCTTAGATATTGATCCAGAGACTCTGAATGGGTGGGGAGATGCAGACGGAATTCAGAATTCAGGGAGGAATACAGGAGTCACTAGAATTGCAAAGCCCAGGGCAATAGGGACAGGTAAAAGTCAGGCCAGAAACCTTGGTTAGGAGCCAGGCAGAAAGCTTGGATGGGCTCATTCATTGACAAAAATGGAGCAGGCATGACAGACCAGGCACTGGGTATCACTGATAGTGATACCACTTGTTACTGATGGTGACAAGCTTGATGTAGTCCAGCACCAACAAGCTTACGGTGTAGCGGGGCAAATTGGACAATCAGATTTTTTTTTTTTTTTTTTTTTTTTTTTGAGGCCAAGTCTCGCTCTGTCGCCTGGACTGGAGTGCAGTGGCCGGATCTCAGCTCACTGCAAGCTCCGCCTCCCGGGTTTACGCCATTCTCCTGCCTCAGCCTCCCGAGTAGCTGGGACTACAGGTGCCCGCCACCTCGCCCAGCTAGTTTTGTATTTTAGTAGAGACGGGGTTTCACCGTGTTAGCCAGGATGGTCTCGATCTCCTGACCTCGTGATCTGCCCGTCTCAGCCTCCCAAAGTGCTGGGATTACAGGCTTGAACCACCGCGCCCGGCCTAGACAACCAGATTTTAAAAACCAAGAAAATGAGCAAACTTCAACATAATGCAAGTTTTCCTGAGAATGATGAAGGAAATAGATCTGGCATCCAGACGGAGTTAGGACAGGGACCCTCATTTCCAGAACAAAACAGAAAGCGAGGAGATAAGACTGGCAGCAGCCAAGGGTTGCAGTTGGGTTGCCCAGGTGGTGAATAGGTTCACGATGTCTGTTTTTGCAAAATTAATAACAAAAAGGCTGCATGCCTGCAAATAACAAAAAGGTCTGCAGCTCTGTTTTACTCGCTACCTTTGTGCATCTGGGCATCTAGATGAGGAGGTTTCCCCACCCGGTTCAGGTGACAGAGGCAGGAGGCAGGGCCTGGTGCCATCCTGCCTTTTTGCAGCTTGCTTGCATCCACCCTGGGCCAGGCGCAGCTGACTGAGCAGCGGGGAGTCATTCTCTGGGTGTGGTTTATGTGTGCTTCCTCTGGCCTTTTCAGCTTTGGATAATTGAACATTTAAGTGATTGTTCCACTTCATAAAGTATGGTCCAGGGAGGCACTGTGCAAATTGCTAAATCAATTTACTTTTAAACAGAAATGAGGTTTAAAAACACACACACACCCACACCTTAATGAAGGCTTGATGTGTTCCATCGCAAGGGTCTCCAGAATGCTGCACTGCTCTCCCTGTGAAGTCAGTATTACGCATGCCTGGGCTGCAAACCAGAAGGACAAATTGGGGGCAATGTGCACAGCCGCATTATTTTTCTCGTTGGCAAAGGTCAGTGATTCTCCATGCATCAGCTATGAAGCACACCACACAGTACCTCAGCATCAGCAGAATAAAGCTGTGAGTCAGAACCGGGTTTGGAGCTAGAAAAAGACCTGGACTCCAATTTCAGTCCTTCCCGTAGGTGATTTTGGAGCAAATTATTTAACTTCTGGGAGCCCTCAAGTCTATTCGTGGTTTAAAAGTGATAATACCTACTTTGCTAGGTCTTGCTGAGAATTAAATGACTTTATAATAACAATAGTTGCCAACCTGTATGGAGTACTTATTATGTTCCAGGAACAATGCATAGTGCCCTACCTGTGAATTCTCAGATGTAGATATCCTTAGGAGATAAAAACAATTCAATTCCCATTATGCAGCTGGTATTTGTAACGTGCAGAGCACACACTTGTAGTTCTTCCACCAGTCTATAAAATGACTTGTCATGCGCTTATTTTGTATTCAAACGTGTTAGATTTGATGATATCCTGTCCCCAGGCACAAAGGATTAACAAAACGTGTATGTGTATGCGTGTGCGCGCGTGTGGACGTGGGGTCAACGTTGAAACAACTACTCTTTTGAATCAGAAATGTTTCATATACCAGATTACTATGGATTTCAGGTCTAGCCTTCGGGTTATTGCTCCAGTCATTTTTACTTTGCTCTGTTACCCTTCAGATGAATGATTTTTTTTTTTTTTTTTTTTTCTAGGCTTCTCACTTCATGCCTCTAGTGAGCTCAGATCAAATCCTGTTTTCTCTGTCTGACCTCCTGAAACCTCTGGTGGCCTCCTTTGTCTCAGGCCTCCACCCAAAGTCATCCAATTTTTGGTCCTCGTCTCTCAAAAATCTGAACTCCAGGTACCGCAAAACTTGACTTTTCCCCTATGCTTATACCATATAATTCTTTTAAAATCATGGGCTTTTAAAAAATTTTGGAACTATTTTCTTCCAATTTAGGCTCAATTGCAAAACCTGGAGTTTGGTCAAGGAAAGCTACTTTCAATGCAAAGTGAAGACAGAACATAAATCACAAAGTTAACATCGAAAGGTTTCTGAGAAGCCTGGAAAAAGATCAAACCTAAAGGTGACCCGGGAAGTCTGGCTGGGAATAGAGATAAAAATTCCTTTCTTTCATTTCCAAAGTTTGCTGATTAACGAGAAAAGTAGATATCTTAAAAAGGACACAGAAATGCACCAAAAAAATAAACACAACAATGCATAACTAGCTCTTTTAATTCAAAACCTTCTCTCCTGTGCCTGACATGGTATCTCTACCATATCCTCCAAAAAGTAAGGATGCGCAAGGACTGAAGTGTCCTCCTTATTGTGAAAGGGAACTGAGGCAGAGGCTCCCACAGTGGTCAACCCACTAACAGCTTAAGCTGGACAAAGCCAAGTCAATGTGTCCACCCCCAGTTCCAATGAGTCAATTTGGTCTGTTGATTCAGGGCACATCAGGGTGTTCTTAACCTTCTATCCAGGGATGTCCTTTCAGGGATCCAGCAATGTCTAACTGGGCACTTCGATGTTTGTTCATGTTTCATTTCTGGAAATATAACCTTAATGACTTCTCTGAGACATTTTATTGATTGATTGACAGGCAGACAAAGTCTTGCTCTGTCACCCAGGCTGGAGTGCAGTGGTGCAGTCATAGCTCACTGCAGCCTCAACCTCCTAGGCTCAAGCGATCCTCCCACCCTAGCCTCCTGAGTAGCTGGGACAAGAGACAGGCACCAACATGCCCAGCTAATTTTTATTTTTTAGAGATAGCGTCTTGCTGTGTTGCCCAGGTGTGCCTTGAACTTCTAGGCTCAAGTGATCCTTTCACCCCTACGGAAGTGCTGGTATTACAGGCATGAGCCACTGTGCCCAGCCTGTATGACTTTTAATTTTGAGTTTCTCATTGTGGCAAGCCATCTCTATTTGTCAAATGTAATTTCCTTGAGATAAAATCAGATATGCAAGGATTCACATATGTTTCTCATGCAAGCACACTATTTACTCCTCCTTATACAAACACTTACTGGTTAAAAAAAAGCAGATTGCTAATAAAGGCTTTCTGTACTTCACATGGATTCCAATGGATTTGAAGCTAATGAGCCTTGGAATATTAGATTATTATTATCCAATAATAATATTCTAAGTCTGGGCATCTCAGAGTGATACAATGAAATTAGGCAGACACTCATCTGAACAGGTCTGGTGTACAATGACAGGCTTCCACACCTTTTTGTCATATTTATGGTGTTTCAAGTTGCAAGGCAGATTTCTCCTCAAGTTACACAGGGGACATTTGGTATCACTTGGTTTCCATTCTCTGAATACTCTATAGAACACTGTACAAAGGGGATGCATTTGTCAGGACTGTTGAGTTATGCCATTGGTTCTAACTACCCCGAAGTCTCAGGTGATGATAACCCCTTAGAGACCCAGTGTATTAGTCAGTTCTCACATTGTTGCAAAGATACTACCTAAGACTTGGTAATTTATAAAGGAAATAAGTTTAATGGACTCACAGTTCAGCATGGCTGGGGAGGCCTCCCAATCATGGTGTAAGGCAAAGGAGAAGCAAAGACACGTCTTACAAGGCAGCAGGCAAGAGAGCTTGTGCAGGGGAACTCCCATTTATAAAACCATCAGATCTCATGAGACTTATTCACTATCACAAGAACAGTATGATTCAGTTATCTCCACCTGGCCCCACCCTTGACACATGGAAATTATTACAATTCAAGGTGAGATTTGGATGGGGACACAGCCAAACTGTATCACCCAGGATGACCGAGATTCCACCATCTTATGATGCTGCCATGTCAATGCCAGACCTGAGAGTTTCCATGGTGGGGAAAGATATGGAGAACCACACAGCAGCTCTTAAAGGCTTCCATCCCCAAACCAACCTATATCACTTTTGCCCAAGTTTCATTAGCCAAATCAAGCCACACAGCTACATCTAACTTCCAAGGGTTGGGGAGGACATTCCTCTTATGTGCCAGAAGGCAAGGAGATCAGGAAATATTGGTGAACACCAGTAATGTCCATGCACTGAATGTTTGTTGGTTCTGGCTGTCCTGCATCCACACTTAACAGACAGATGACCCAAGCTGGGCCAACTGCACCCTCTTTCCAGGGTATCAAAGCCACTGAAGTCATATTCATTTGCCTGCAATACCAAGAAACTAACTGGGTCTAGAGATGAAAGTCTCTCTAGAGACTTTTGTTCTTGAGTGGAGTTATGTAAGAACAGAGAAAAAAAGGGCTCACTCATTCTAGCAGATTCTACCAGCCTCACCTTGCTAATCCTGTCAGTAATTTCCTCATCTAGTCCCCCTGAAGCTATCCTTGTTTCCTGCACCTTTTTTTCTCAGCTTGTATCTCGAACTGTCCTATGAACCTGAGCACTACCAATACCCTCCCAATGTATTGTTTTTGTGCTTAGTGTAAGACTCAGTTTCTGTTATTTGCACCAAACATTTTCCCAAACAGAAAGCAAAAACCAAAAAGAAAATAAATGCCCAACAGAAGTGACTTGCTAGGTGCTCTGAGATATACACTCAGGTATGAACTTGTAGGAGGAGGTGGGAAAATTGGGTTCCTGTCTCAGGTCTGTCACCCATCTTGCTGTGTGAACTTCAACAAATCCCCAAATTCATCTGTAAAATGAAAGTCTGGGACTAGTTGATCTTCAAAGTCCTTACTGGTGCCAGCAGACAATGACTGTGCCATTTTGGGATTGCTGAAACCAGCACAAACCCTGTATTTTGGTAGCTGATTGAAACCCAAACCAGGCCCCACACTTTGACAAATAACCTGTCAAGTCTCCACATTGGCTGAGAATCACATTAGCCTAGGAAATCACGGATTGCTTATATTTTACATTTCAAATGTGCAGAGATCTTGGCATCGATCTGAGGGTATGCCATCACCCTGCGGATTCGTCTGAGCAGCAGTGCTGGTATTCAGTGCAAGCAATCAGGCTCGGTACTCATCGGATGCCTATTTACTGTGTAGTACGTCCTTTAGTTTGTTTGAGACCAGTTGGGGTCCTTTATTTGCCCGTCAGCTTAGTACCTGAGAGGCAGAAGAACTTGACATTCCCAGAACATTGTGATGTACTAATATCAATAAAAGTAAATTATTATTATAAAACCTCAGCTCTCCATCTCTGATTAGAACTTCAGGAGCTGGGCAGAGAGAAAAATCTTAAGTATGTCTGTGCAGGTGGGTGTACAGATGAAAAATAAGATGACTTACCCTGTGAATAAGTTTCACCTCTGATTAAAATTCTGCCTAGAATGAAAGGACGATGTGCTAAGATATGAATGACTCACTAAATCAGAAGGGCCTCTGTACACATTTTTCTTCCTGCCTTTAGCTGCAATAAACTCTCTCTCACTCTTACATTGATAAAAATGGAGGTTTTCAGGATATCCTGCCCTGATAAAGTAACGATGAAGATGCGTTTCCATCAGAAGAATCATGATCCTTGTCTTTCATACACATGAAGGGGCTTCACCAAATCCCAGAACACCACGGTCAGGGGAATTGCAGGGGCCATTGATCCATAGGCTATGGTCAGGGGGCAGTCTCTGCTTGTGGATTAGATTTTTCCTCGCTGCAAAGCTAACTGGGTGAAAAGGGCTCAATCCTAAGATCTGAGCCTCTTCACTCCAGGACGAACTAAGTAGGAACATGCTTTAAAGTGGACCTCAGTGAACGTTAGTCCTCTGGGTGAGATGAGAAGAGAAAGGCTTAAGTGGCCGGCCAAACAGAAGGGAGGTCCAGCTGCCTAGTGATTTCAGAAGATCCTGACAAGCTACGTCTTACGGAACCTGAGACTTTCTGCTGCGCCACAGCCCTTCTTCAGTTCCCTCAGCAAATTCTCAGTGGTCCCAGTTGATGATAACAGACACAGTGCCCTGCCAAACCAGAGTTCCTGGCAATTGGAAGACGTAGTTGCTCTAGGATCTCAAGTGTTTCCAAGGCAGTTTTCCTGTTGAACACAGTTGCAACTGTGATACTTGCAGCAACTTAAAACCGCAGAAACCGGCCACACATGATTGGTGCATGTTTGCGTTTAGTACCAGCAATGTGACTTGGAACTTTTTTGTCTTTAATGCAAGGTAGGGAATTTTTAAAACAATCCACTGCTTCCAGCTTTGGCTCTTTCTCAGGTAGGACTCACCCGGCAGATATAACTGAGTTCCCGCTGAACTTGGCAGTAGAGAGCAAACCCAGGAATTTGGCAGGAAGTAAGTTATGTCTGCACAACCTAAGAAGCTACACATCCGACTCAGGATGCCATGGGTTTGGGGGTTGGGATTATTCTCCGGATCCCAGGAATCCATGTCCAATGATTCCGTTATGGCCTGAACTATCGATCTGGCAGCCCTGAGTTTGGTTTTCAGAATTCAGTTCCAGGGCATCCACTTGTAAAAACAATCCACAAATGAGATTGGCAGACTCAGCAGTTTCTGCCACTACCGACTTGACGGACTGAGCCAGGGCTATGATTGAGCCAGAATTCCTTGGAGGGGAAGCTTGGGGTGCTAAGCTGATTGCAAAGCAGCCCCCATCAAGCAGAGGCTGAGAAGAGCATCCAGGATAAGCACATGAAGGTGGCAAGCTGCGAGTGTTTATCTACTTAGTCAACTTTAACAGGAAAAGAACAAGACCAGGATGTGCATGATCCACTTGGGGTTACCTCGTCCCATCTGGTTGCAGCTGACAACTTTCACCAGAAAGAGGAAAAGTGAAAAGTAAAAAGAGAAATGAGGAGCTGACCAGGCCAGGGTATGGAAGGCGGCTTTCATCAATTCCAAATTCCAGCAGTAAGTCACTTCCACTGTGCATTAGGTGAGTTCTCTGCACTTTTCCACAGAAAGCCTTATAGCCACTCTTAGGATGGTATGAGCTGGCTTCTGAAACCTCCTTTAGTGGGGAATTCTTCAAAAGGTCAGAGAGGCAGCAACCGCCTGGGGATGACGTTTCAGCCGAGGAGATCAACGGTGCTCACTGCAGGTACTAACTGTAGAATTCAGGGCCAGGCTTCTCTTTAAGTATAAGAAAGAAGGATGTTGGTGGCAAAAGCCTTCCCACTCCCATAGTACAATACAAGTTGCAAGAGGTTTTATTGTTTTTAAACATGTACTTAATGTTTTAGAGACAGGCTCTCCCTCTGTTGCCCAGGCTGGAATGCAGTGGTGCAATCATAGCTCACTGCAGCCTCAAACTCCCGGGCTCAAGTGATCCTCCTGCCTCAGCCTCCTGAGTAGCTTGGACTACAGGCATGCACCATCACACCCAGCTAAGCGATACAGCACCTGGTATTCACAGGTGCTCTCCCATCCATGCACCAACCAGGTCTGACCCTGCTTAGCTTCTGAGATCAGAAAAGATCAGTCATGTTCACAGTGGTACATCTGTAGATGCTACAAAAGGTTTAATACACATTATCCATTCGAGCTTCCTCACAAGCCTGTATGTACAAGGGGTGGGTTAGGAATTATTGCCCCTGGTTTATGGATGACAGAAATGAAGGACTGAGGTTAAGCAGCCAGCCCAAGTTTATGAGCTAGTAAGCAGCAGAATTGAAATTCTTTAATTTTTCACACCATTTCTCCAAAAGCAAAGGTTTTATTTTTTAACTTTTAAATTCAAGGATAAAAAGCACAGGTTTGCTACATAGGTAAACTTGTGTCATGGGGGTCTGTTGTAAAGATTATTTCATCACCCAGATATTAAGCATGGTACCCACTAATTATTTTTTCCTGATCCTCTCCCCTCCTCCCGCCTTTCATCCTCCAAAAGGCCCCAGTGTGTATTGTTCCCCACTATGTGTCCATGTGTTCTCATCATTTAGCTCCCACTTATGAGGAAGAACATGCAGTATTTGTTTTCTGTTCCTGCATTAGTTAGCTAAGGATAATGACCTCCAACTCCATCCTTGTCCTTGCAAAGGACGTGATTGCGTTCTTTTCATGGCTGTATAGTATTCCATGGTGTATATGTACCACATTTTCTTTATGCAGTCTGTCATTGATGAACATTTAGATTGATTCTGTGTCTTGACCATTGTGAATAGTGCTGCAGTGAACATATTCGTGCATGTGTCTTTATAATAGAATGATTTATCTTCCTTTGGGTATATACCCAGTAATGGGATTGCTGGGTCAAATGATATGTCAATATGTCTGTCTTTAGGTCTTTGAGGAATCACCACACTGTCTTCCACAATGATTGAACTAATTTATATTCCCACCAAGTATAAATGTCCCTTTTACTATACAAACTTGCCAGCATCTGCTACTTTTTGGCTTTTTAGTAATAGCCATTCTGACTGGTTTGAGATGGTATCTCATTGTGGTTTTGATTTGCATTTCTCTAATGATCAGTGATGCTGAACTTTTTTTTCCTATGATTGTTGGCCACATGTATGTCTTCTCTTGAAAAGTGTTTGTTCGTGTTATTTGCCCACTTTTTTTATTACGCATCCGACAAAAGTCTAATATCCAGTATCTATAAGGAACTTAAACAAGTTTACAAGAAAAAACTTAGTTTATAAGAAAAAAATAAACTTTGCAAAATGCTTTTAACTCTTACTGAAGGATATATACCCTACAAGAAAATAATGGTGGCAACAGGACGCTGGTACACAAACACTTCCTGTGTGTTACTCAAGGCAACGTCGCAAAGGGATTAGTCTCTCCACTGCCCTGGGTCTCTCCAGGTCAACGTTCAAGAAGGCTAAATTTTCTCCTTTTGCAACCTTAATTCTCTATTACAGGCCTAATCTCACCTGCTTAGGGGGCCAAGCTCTTCAGTGCAACAAAAGCCCAAGGGAGGATTAACTCTCAACCACACTTGTAATGACTGCCTTAGAAATCAGAAAAGCAATGAGGCCATCTCAGCGGGGCTTTCTTTTGAGGACAGGTGAACCAATTAGGTTTCTGACAACCCCTTTCTTCTTTCTCACTTCTTCCTCTCAAAGCAATCACATTAGGCTCTGAAACCAAATGTCTAGGAATGAAGACATGGCCTGCTGGATGTCAAGCAACTATGTATTAAAATATCAATCTGGGCTGGGCACGCTAGCTCATGCCTGTAATCCCAGCACTTTGGGAGGCCAAGGCGGGCAGATCACAAGGTCAAGAGATGTAGACCATCCTGGCCAACATGGTGAAACCTCGCCTCTATTAAAAATACAAAAAAATCAGTTGCGCATGGTGGTGCATGCCTGTAGTTCCCACTACTCAGGAGGCTGAGGCAGGAGAATCACTTGAACTGGGGAGGTGGAGGTTGCAGTGAGCCAAGATCAAGCCATTGCACCCCAGTCTGGCGACAGAGAAAGACTCTGTCTCAAAAAATACCCCCCAAAAACCAAAAAACAAAACCAATCTGCCCGAGAGGTAGAGCAGGGCCCTGAGGATAAGAAACTACCTTTAGTGGACCCAGCTTGCAATTTCTTGAGAAAGAAAACCCATCCTTCCAATCCATCCTTCCAACTCCCAGGATTAGGGGGCACCACTGTCACTGCAAATCTGCAGCAACATGTATCTAGTACCTAAAATGTCACAACCCCAGCCTCACCATTTCTGGAAATGAATTAGAGCAATAGGGCAATAAGACAATAGGATTCTTCCTCCCTGGCCTGTCCCTCCACTTCCACCTCCAGCCCAGCAAATCTTAAAATAGTGAATTTCCCTAGAAATCAATGGTAAGGATTATCTGTTTTTAATGTGGGATGCAACACTTGAGCCAAGCTTGGAGGTAGGTTCTAGAAACACAAAGGGATGTTCACATCAAGCTTGCCTAGGATAGTAGTATAAGAAAGAGATTCTTGAGTATATACTAGCGATATAAACATATCTGTTAGTCAATCAAACATTCTTAGTCCAGGAAGAGAGAGATGACTTGGGAGGTAAAATGTTGACTCCTTCCTCATAGAAGATGGTGAATCAATCGCCTGAAACCAAGCAGAGGACAGATTTGACACAAATGTGAATTTTTTTGAATGAAGGGAAGAGTCAGGCACAGAGTGGGCAGAGGAGAAGAAAGGCATCAGTGATTTTCTGGATAAAGAAAATGTGGTACATATATACCATAGAATACTATGCAGCCATAAAAAGGAATGAGATCATGTCCTTGGCAGGAACATGGATGGAGCCGGACGCCATTATCCTCAGCAAACTAATGCAGGAACAGAAAGCCAAATACCACATGTTCTCACTTATAAGTGGGAGCTGAACGATAAGAACACTTGGACACAGGGAGGGGAACAACACACACTGGGCACCTGTGCTGGGGGAGGAGGGAGAACATCAGGAAGAATAGCTAATGGATGCTAGGATGATCTGTGCAGCAAACCACCATGGCACACATTTACCTATGTAATGAACCTGCACATCTGCACATGTACCCTAGAACTTAAAAGTTGAAGAAGTAAAAAAAAAAAAAGGCTTGGCGTATAAGTAGCATGGGTTCTGAACATCCATTGAACATCCACTGAGTTTCTTTCCCTGGCCCACAGACAGTCTTCTGACGTTGTAGCATCATGTTGTCTGATGACAGCTGGGGTTTTCATCAGACTGTGACGGCTTCCCACAGAGAGTCAGGAACAAAAGGTCCCATTTTCCACCTTATACCTCGCAGAGAAGACAAATACCAACCAACATATTTCCTCTAAAGACAATGGATGTAACAGCCTAAGAAATGGTAATGAGCTAGTTGAGAAGGTGTTTCTCTGAGATGTGGAAACCTTCAGCTCAGAGCAGCAAAAGCACAGTGCTGCTTCTTCCAGGAGATTTCACTGGAATTGTCACATGGCCCAACGATACATTTGGAAATGCAATCAAAGGCTGAGGAACTTTCAGAAACCCCAGGATGAGGCAGGTTGCCAGAGGTCAGAGGGTGGTAGAAATGGGGAGACAGATGTGGGTCAAAAGGTACAAATGTTCAGTTGCAAGATGAATATGTTCTAGAGATCTAATGTACAGAATGGTGATTATTGTTAATAACACTATTATATACTTGAAACTTGATAAGAGCAGATTGTAAGTATCCTTGCCCTACATGCATACAAAATGGTAACTATAAATGGTGATGAATATGCTAATTAATTGATTGCTGTATTAGTCCATTCTCACAGTGCTATAAAGAAATACCTGAGACTGGGTAATTTATAAATAAAAGAGGTTTAATTGACTCACAGTTCTGCATGGCTGGGGAGGCCTCAGGAAACTTACAATCATGGCGGAAGGCGGCAGGAGAGAGAATGAGTGCAAGCGGTGGGGAGGAAATGCCAGATGCTGAAAAAACCATCGGATCATGAGACTCATTGATTTTTATGAGAACAGCATAGGGATGATTCAATTACCTCCACCTGGTCCCTCCCTTGACGTGTGGGGATTATTAAAATTCAAGGTAAGATTTAGGTGGGGGACACAGAACCAACCATATCAATTGTGATTATTCTTACACAAAGTATGTGTATATCAAATCATCACGTTGTACACCTTGAATATGCACAATTTTTATTTGTTAACTATGTCTCAGTGAAACTGGAAAAAGAAAGAAACCTCAGATACGAAAATCCAGACTCAGGACCAAATGCATTTAGGGTCGATGGCATGCATTATAAAATGATTTTCTTCAATTTTTTATTTTGCTCCAGTTTCCTCAGCTATAAAATGTGGATAATAACCCCTGATTTGTCTAGAAGATAGGAACTGCATAAGGATCAAATTAAATCATGCACAAATGAGTGCTTTGTAAAACACAAATCTATACTTGCTTATCACCTTTCTTATGAACATTAAAACACTGTACACACACGTGTGTGCTGCCTGGCTGAATTATATTTATGAGGACCTGAGAACAATGTGTCTCTTGTCATCTTTATCCACCTGAAGATCCTCAAAGAGTCATGAGGCAGGTTACTGACAAAATTGCTTCCTTTGAAACAATGCATCTGCGTGAATCAGGATTTTTCAATAATGAGCTGATCTAAGACTGAAATTCAGCAAATATGCTAACAGCTCTGGGTCTCAACTTATTCCAACTGTAAAATGGAAACAATAACTCAGCCCTTGCAGGGTTTCTGATGATTTAGGAGGTGGGGTATGTAGACTGCTTTCCTACTGGGAGAAATGAGGCATGCCAGGGTTTTTGCTTGTTTGTTTTTGCATACAAGCACAAGAATGAGAAAATCTGGAGGGAGAAATTGTTGGCACTAGGCCTGAAATTCTTGAAGACAGCGTGGGAAACAAAGACTCCCCCTTCACCTTCTCAGGCACAAAATGCATGTTCCCAGAAAGAAGAAAGTCAACCTAAACCACCCTGGACCAAGGACATTTGTTGAGAGTCACTAGGGAAAGGTCATTCCTACTGTCCACCAAATGCCTAACTGAGCCCCCAGCTCCTTGGAATTCTATCCATCTCTTAAAGCCATGTTCAAGTCTTCCTTCCTTTGTGAGACACTCCTAGACTATTCATTTGGAATTTCCATTGTTTTCCTAGTTCTACTTTCTTTGGTTGCATTATAAAACATGCTTATAGTTTGCCATATTTTATTATTTGTGGGCATCTTGATCTTTTTAAGAGACTTTGGAGAGCAAGGAGTATGCATTTTTCATCTTTATGTCCCTTATACTGCTCCATAATGATGTCTGCTTTTGAATGAAATGTGTTTGAAATGCTCACCTCATCTTTCATTTAAAGCCAGTTCTATAAATAAGCAATGAGGGCTCTCTCTGCCATCACCACCTAATGTCCGATGCTGCCACGCTTCTTAACAGGCATCTTGTCTTCAGACTGGCCTTCCAGATTCGTCATCTTTAAATGCCATTTTAAAATTCCTTATTCAAATTTCCCACTCAAAATCTTTTAAAGGCTTCACACTGCCTACATGATAAGGTACAAACGTCAAAGCCTTGAATGTAAGACTCTCCACCAGCTGGCTCGAATCCAGCTATTTAAATTTATTTAACCCACACATTCCCAAAGCAGTGAGGCTGACTTCATTCATTCATTCATTCATTCATTCATTCATTCATTCAGCATGGACTGAATGTCCCAGTCATTTTGATAGTCATTGTCTTAGGTGGTAGAGATATCTACAGAAAAAGACACAGTCCCCGATCTCAATGCAGTTATCATCCACTGGGTTGGCAGGAAGTAAAGAGAATATTACAATTGTAAGTGATAAAAGCTATAGTAGAACAATGTGAAAGAGACACTGTGAGTATGGAAAAGGTGGGGCCCAAACTGGCCTAAGGGAGTCAGGGGAGGGTTAGTAAAAGAAGAAGCAAAGGAAGACTGGTTTTCCAGGAAGACACTATGGTGGAGTAAAGAGAGTGCATTTGAAACAGAGAGAAAATAATATGCCCTCCACACATACACACCCACACACAAAACCCTACAATGATGCTATGAGAACCTGGCATAAAGTTACTAGCGGTTCAGGAGGACCTAGTTGAAGCTGAACTCAAACTAAAAGGGATTTATTAGGTCTGTAAGTGGTATTTATTATCTAATGCCAATATTTCCCGACGTGTTCCTGAGCCTGGTTCTGAGAGACACGGTAAGTAGCTCACCATGAGGGAAAGAAAAAAAAATCATTCTGTGGTCATAAAAAGTCTGCAGAGTAAACACATGCTTTTCTCCTTCTTGGGAAGGCACAATGTTCAAAAGCATATGAAAGCTTCTGCTAAGTCTTGCAATAAAACAAGCTGTTTAAAGTATCGCAGACATGTTTATCCAAAAAGTATCATGCCACTATGTACTTCCTGCAGAATGAGATCCAAAGAAGACAGTTTTGGAAACACTGGTCTGTATCTGTACCCTGCTCTTTAGGTGTACCTGCACTGGCCTGTAAATAGTTTATGAAGGCACAGGCTTCAAGGACAAACACACTTGGTTTTAAATCTTGTCTCCATCACTTAGCTACTGTTTGACCTGGGATGAATTTTTTTTTTTTTTTTTTTGAGATGGAGTCTTGCTATGTCGCTGGAGCATAGTGGTGCGATCTCAGCTCACTGCAAGCTCCACCTCCTGGGTTCATGCCATTCTCTCACCTCAGCCTCCCGAGTAGCTGAGACTACAGGTGCCCGCCACCACGCCTGGCTAATTTTTGGTATTTTTAGTAGAGATGGGGTGTTAGGCAGGATGGTCTTGATCTCCTGACCTTATGATCCACCTGCCTCGGCCTCCCAAAGTGCTGAGATTACAGGCATGAGCCACTGCTCCTGGATGACAAATTAGTTTTTTGATGGACAGTTTCCTCATCTGTAAAATGGGCATAATACATACTTTCTCCATGTGTGGTTTTATTGAGCACATATGCCTGACACATACCTGATTAAATAATTTCTCTTCATTATTAGTGGCAAACATATAAGCTGAACTAGGTGTAAGGACCTTGTGGCAATTTCTCAAGGATCTAGAACTAGAAATACCATTTGACCCAGCAATCCCATTACTGGGTATATATCCAAAAGATTATAAATCATTCTACTATAAATACACACGCACATGTATGTTTATTGCGGCACTGTTCACAACAGCAAAGACTTGGAACCAACCCAAATGCCTATCAATGATAGACTGGATAAAGAAAATGCGGCACATATACACCATGGAATACTATGCAATCATAAAAAAGGATGAGTTCACGTCCTTTGCAGGGACATGGATGAAGCTGGAAACCATCATTCTAGCAAACTAACACAAGAACAGAAGACCAAACGCCACATGTTCTCACTCATAAATGGGAGTTGAACAATGAGAACACATGGACACAGGGAGAGATACGTCACACAGCAGAGCCTGTTGGGGAGTGGGGAGCTAGGGGAGGGAGAGCATTAGGAGAAATGCCTAATGTAGATGACAGGTTGATGGGTGCAGCAAACCACCATGGCACGTGTATACCTATGTAACAAATCTGCATGTTCTGCACATGCACCACACCCCAGGACTTAAAGTATAATAATCAAAAAAGAATCTTATAAGTAAGTTATACAGATTTGTTCCTCTTTTAGCATTCTAGTAGAATTTCTTTCCAATGGCTCAACAACGATTCTTATTTACTGATACTTAAACCTTAGCACAAAAGCATTCCCTGAAACATTGCAATTATATAAATGAGAAGAGAAAGAAGGTGACAAAAAACAACCTTAATACATATATTATCAGGATGGACTGATTTTCCTAAGTGAGGTGCTATAATATTCAGAATAACCCCAATGTCCC
>NW_016811820.1:4456115-4491865 GCF_001698545.2 Rhinopithecus bieti
GGGGAGGGGAGGGGGAAAGAAAGATTGATTTATATTGACTTGCTTTCAACTATTCCTAGAAATTCTCATTCTTTATGTAGATGTAAGTTTCTGCCATTATGGTAATTGTTCTGCTTTAAGAATGTTCTTCACTATTTTTTATAGTAAAGGTCTGCTGGTAATGTGTTCTCAAAGCCCCCTCCTCCCATTTTTTGTTTTTTTTGTTTTTTTTTTTGGTTGTTGTTTGGTCTGGAAAGTCATTATTTGTCTTTAGTTTTAAAATATTTTCCTTTAATTTTAAAACAATTTCTTTTAAAATATTTTCCTTTAATTTAAAAAATATAGACTTCTGGGTTGACAGATTGGGTTTGCATCAGTTATCCATTTATTGCCTCTCAGCTCTGAATGCATCTTCTGATACAGGCTGTGTGAGAAGCAGTAGAATCCCTTTGAGCATTTCTCCTTTGAAGTCAGCATGATGTTGAGCTTTCTCGGTAGAGGGTGCTGAAGCCAAACTGGAGAAAGAGGCGTTCTGCAACTCCCCTGTCATCCAAGAGAGGCCAGTGGTGTAGTTTGTTGCTGTTATTTGAAATGGAGTCTCTCTCTGTCGCCCAGGCTGGAGTGCAATGGCAAGATCTCAGCTCCCGGGTTCAAGTGATTCTCTTGCTTCAGCCTCCTGAGTTGCTGGGATTACAGGAACCCACCACCACACCTGGCTAAGGTGGTGTAGTTTTGAGGACAACTGTCACAACTCAGATCGTGGTCCCTCTGTGGCCTTGAAGCCTGTGTTTGGCAGTCATCTTTCTGCAGCCCTCTCAACACAGAAGCTAACTCCCCACATGCTCGGGCTCCCTAAGCAAGCTTCCTCCTCACCCCAAACCCCCAACCGCCACAGCCTGCACACAGCTCCATGTGTTGCCGATGAGGATTTTGCAAGTCTCCAGACACCCAAGCTTGCCCCTTCAGCACTGAAAGCCTTTGGCCCCTGCAATCACCCAGATTCCCACTGTATGCTGCTTCACAGCCGGCACTGCAGAAAGTTACCTACTGTTTGCCCAGCAACTCCAGACCAGATCTTTTCTGGCCAAACCAACGAGCTTCTCCACTACCCAGTCATCGGAACATACCATCTCCAATAGGCCTATTGGATAGCAAACCCTATCCATGCTTGTTCTGCTGATTAGAACAAGCTGTTCTAATTCTGTTACAGGGCTCTCTGAGCATCTTGGATCTGTGACTTGATGTCTTACATTATTTTTAGATACTGCTCTGCTATTATCTCTTCAAGTAGGTCGTCTGTCCCTATCTCTTTCTAATCCTGTCATTCCAATTGTACACATTTCAGACTGTCTGATATTAGCCTGTTAATCTTGGATGCTCTATTTTTAAAAATTTATTCTTTTTATCTCTTGGTGTTTCATTTGGTCAGTTTCTATTGATTCACCTTTAAGTTCATAAATTTTTTCCTTGGCTGTATTAAGTCCACTGATAAGTCTATCAAAGTCATTTTTCATCTCTGTCATTATATCTTTTATTTCTAAGATTTTCATTAGACTCTTTCTTATAGCTTCTCTCTGTTGAAATTCTCCACCATGCATATTGTCTACTTTTTCCATGACAGCCTTTAATATATTAATCATAGCTATTTTAAATTTCCCGAGAGTTCCAACGTCTTTGTCATCTTTGAGTCTGGTTCTGTTGATTACTTTGACTCCTGACAGTGAGTTGTTCTGTCTTGCATTTTTGTCTTGTAACTTTTTATTATACATGAACACTGTGAGGTATGAGAGTAGAGAATAAAGTAAACAGTGCTTTTGCTTGGTCTGCCAACATAAAGAAAAGTCTACTGGAATTGATCTGGGTTTAGATCACTGAAGGTATACCTTCAGTGTACCACCAGTCTCAAATTTCTTGTATGTGTTTTTTTTGAGACAGAGTCTCACTCTGTTGCCCAGGCTGGGGTGCACTGGTATGATCTTGGCTCACTGCAACCTCTGCCTCCTGGACTCAAGTGATTCTCCTGCCTCAGCCTCCTGAGTAGCTGAGACTATAGGCGTGCACCACCAAGCCTGGCTAATTTTTGTATTTTCAGTACAGATGGGGTTTCACCATGTTGGCCAGGCTGGTCTCAAACTGCTGACCTCAGGTGATCCACCCGCCTCAGTCTCCCAAAGTGCTGGGATTACAAGCATGAGCCACCGTGCCCAGCCTCAAATGTTTTTAATGTAATCTAGTTCTTTGGATGGGGTATGTGTTGCATGAAAGCTGTTTCTAATATTCCTGTTTAACCCTTAGCTTTTGTCTTTCTCTGTGTGTCTGTACCTCAGAGAAGGTCCCTTTTTTATGCTCTTCCTCTTCTCTCAGTGATAGATTGCTACTGTTACTTGGTGCCTGCTGGTCTAGTAGTGGTGTATAGGAGGGGTCAGGTCTCTGTTTTCCCAGTCCAGCCTTGGTCCTAGGAAGGCCCTGTGTCCCTAAGTCTTGCAGATCAGGCTTTCTCTGTAATCCTTGTAGCAGCCAAATGATGTCTTGAATCTTTGGTGGCCCTTGTGAATGGGAGAGTTTCTTGTTCTTTCCCCGGGGTAGGAGATCTTTAATGGCCTGGGTCCAACCCTCTGAAATGGAAGACTCTTCCCTTTTCTTTCTGCTTCCTTACTGCAATGGTCTTTACCTGTATCCTAGTGACCACAAGGTTTGCTACCCTTCTCCAGCATCCTAAGGCTTTTGATCCTTAGAGGAACGACCTTGGTGAGAATCTGTGCTTTGCCACAGAAGTGACACTCATCTCCTCTCTGTCCTCCATATGGAGGAAGTCTTTCTCTCACCTCCTGCCCCCTCACCAATCTTTCTTGTGAGTGCACAACAGAGGTCCATGGAGAAGACCCTGTAAGTGGGTACAAACCTATATTCTCATGCAAGTGCACCCCACGACTTTAGAAATTTGTTTAAAATTTTCACTGAATGATTCTCTCCCACTGTATGGCACCTGGCCTCTCTTCCTCCTTGGTCTCCCATAGATGACTCAATGGTTGTGTCCAATCTCTCCTTGGGAATGCCTGTCTTTCCATTGACTTCAGGCCATCCCATTGCCCTGGGGCTTCAATTCTCTGAGAGGTGCAAGAAAAGTTTGCCATTACTTTTAATGGCAAAAAAAAAAAAAACAAAAAGCCTGTACGTGTTTTGTACAGACACAAGTTTTTCCCTGAATATTTTTGATCCATGGTTACTTGAATCCATGGATGCAGAATCTGTGGATACAGAGTGCCATTACTTTTAATGGCAAAAAACACAATTACTTTTGCACCTATGTAATAGTTCACACACTGTATCTTTTCCTTAAAGTATACAAGTCAATGGTTTTTTGTATAGTCACAGAGTTACGCCATCATCACAACAACAGATTCTACAACTAATCTTAGAACAATTTTATCGCCACAAAAAAATATTCTAGGCCCAGCACAGTGGCTCACACCTATATGATCAACATTTTGGGAGGCCGAGGTGGAGGGATCACTTGAGGTCAGGAGCTCCAGACCAACCAACATGGCGAAACTCCATCTCTACTAAAAATACAAAAAAAAGGAAACATTCTTGATCCGCACCTTGATCTACCCCCCCACCCTGCTGCCCACCCAAACCCGCCAGCAACCCCTACTGCTCTCCCACCAGGGACCCACTCCCCTGCTTTCTGATTCAATGGATTCACCGATTTTGGATGTGTCATGTAAATGGAATCACATGATATGTGACCTTTTGTGTCTGGTTACTTCCACTTAGCATAATGTTTTATTCACATGGTAGCATGTATAAGAATTTCATTTTTTAAAATATTTATTTATTTTCCCAACTTTTAAGTTCAGGGGTACATGTGCAGGATGTGCAGGTTTGTTACATAGTTGAACATGTGCCATGGTGGTTTGCCTCACAGATCATCCCATCACCTAGATATTCAGCCCAGAATCCATTAGCTGTTCTTCCTGATGCCCTCCCTCTTCCCACTCCCCGCCCTCTGACAGGCCCCAGTGTGTGTTGCTCCCCTTGATGGATCCCTGTGTTCTCATCATTCAGCTCCTACTTACAAGTGAGAACATGCAATATTGGTACTTGGTTTTCTGTTCTTACGTTAGTTTGCTGAGGATAATGGCTTCCAGCTCCATCCATGCCTCTGCAAAGGACGTGATCTCATTCCTTTTTACAGCTGCATCGTATTCCATGGAATGTATGTACCACATTTTTTTATCCAGTCTATCATTGATGGGCATGTAGGTTGATTCCACGTCCTTGCTATTGTGAATCATTTCTTTTTATTGATAAATAATATTCCATTGTATGGACAAGCCACTTTGTTTATCCATTCATCAGCTGAAGGACAACTGGGTGATGTCCACTTTTTGGCTATTGTGAACAATGCAGCTATGAATTTCCTGGTAATATGGTTTTTGTGAATGTATGTTTTTATTTCTCAGTATCACCCAGGAGTGGAATTGATAGATTACACGGTAATTGTTCAGCTGTTTGAGGGATGCCAGACTGTCCTCCCAATTGGCTGCACAATTTGCATTCACAGCAGCAGTGGATGAGGGTTCCAAATTTTCCACATCCTTTCTAGTACAGTTGTCCCTCGGTATCTGCGAGGATTGGTTCCAGGACATCTCATGGATACCAAAATCCATGGATGCTCAAGTATCTTATATAAAATGATGTCATATTTGCATATAACCTATGCACATGCTCCTGTATACTTTAAATCATCTCTAGATTACTTATAATACCTAATGCAATGTAAATGCTATATACATAGTTGTTGTATTGTTTAGGGAACAGTGACTAAAGGCAAAAAATCTGCACATGTTCTGGACAGACTCAATTTTTTTCCTGGAATATTTTTGATCTATAGTTATTTGAATCCACAGATGCAGAACCCACGGATACAGAGTGCCAACTGTACTTACTGCTATCTGTCTTTTTCAATATAGCCATCCTAGCAGGATGGCATGGTGACTCATTATGGCTTTGATTTGCATTTCCCTAAAGACTTAATGTCGAACACCTTTTCATGTGATTACTGGCCTTTTGTATATCTTCTTCGGAAAAGTGTCTTTTTTAGATCGTTTGTCCATCCTTTCTGTGTGTTGCCTTTTTATCACTGAGTTGAAAGAGTTCTTTATACATTCGAGACACAAGTCCTTTATAAAGCTATATGATTTGCAAATATGTGCACCTCATGGTGTGGGTTGTCTTTTTAGTTTCTTGATGGTGTCTCTTTTATTTTCAATACACTTTTTAATTTTGATGAAGCCCAATTTGCCTATTTTATCTTGGGTCCCTTGTGCTTTATGAACATTTGCTCGTATATTTACTTCTAAGAGTTTTATCGTCTCAGATCTTGAATTTAGGTCTTTGATCCATTTTGAGTTAATTGTTGTGTTTGGTGTAACGAAGCGGTCCAACTCCATTCTCTCGCGTGTGTATATTCTGGTGTCCCAGTTCCAGAAACTCTTCTGTGCTTCTCACATGCTGTTTTTGGGGTCTTGAAACTCCTTCCCTTCTCTTCTCCATCTTTAAAATGCTTAATTGCTTTTCAAGTTCAGCATAACCCACGCCAAAGTTTTCTCTGACTTCTTTGTCTAATTTAGATGTCCCTTTTGGTACTTTTACAACACTGTACATGCTTCTAGACGAGAGGTCTGCAAACTTTGTTTTCTGGCAAAGGGACAGATTACAAATATTTTAGGCTTTGTGTGCCAGAAGGATAAATCAAGGAAACTGTGAAGGTATTTAATAAGAGAGAAAACAAATTTCCAAAATACCTGTATTGATGAAATTAAGAAATGATAGAGGTGTGTTTTTTTTTTTTTTGAAATGTGGGTGCATGAATGAGAAAACTGAATTCTTTTTTTAGAGGGGATAACATTTGGCTTAATTGGGATTCAAAGTTAGTTCTTCCTACAATCAAATTGGTAGCATATGTTCATCTGTGAAAACCATTCTTTTTGTTGTTGTTGTTTGAGATGGAGTCTCACTCTGTTAACCAGCCTGGAGTGCAGTGGAGCAATCTCAGCTCACTGCAACCTCCGTCTCCTGGCTTCAAGTGATTCTCTTGCCTCAGCCTCTGGAGTAGCTGGGATTACAGGCATGCACCACAACACTCGGCTAATTTTTGTATTTTTAGCAGAGACGAGGTTTCACCATGTTGCCCAGGCTGTTCTTGAACTCCTGAACTCAAGTGATCCGCCCACCTTGGCCTCCCAAAGTGCTGGAATTACAGGCGTGAGCCACCGCGCCCAGCCGAAAACCATTCTTAAGAATGGTTTTCTTGGGCCCTACGAAAACAGGTGGTGAGTCAGATTTGGCTGATGGACTGTAATTTCCTGACATGGTAGTAGACCAGTAGTTCTAACCCTTTTTTTCCAAAGCCGTTGCTACTGACAGATACAGTGTAATCCCAATCATAACTGTGGATGGTTGGACAGGGATTCTCTTTGAGGAGGGTGATGACAGGAGGCTTACGGTGGCAGGAATTATAGATTAGCTTAATCAATAATCATTCTTCTGATCTGTCTTCCCAAAGTGTAGAGGGGCCCAAAACTCATTTCTTAGACTTCTTTGCAGCAGGGGTCTGCCAGCCCTAGCACACTTTACATCAAAACTTGATTTGGAAGTGAGACACACGAGGAGAGAATCAGGGCACTTGGCATGCAGTTTGCCAGTGTGAATGATGACACTGCTGGTGTGATTATGGATCTGGCAATTAGGGTGGTAGCTTCTGGATTTAGCAAATGGCTCCCTGAATCACCAGCTTCTCTGTTGTGCCACTGGAGGTAGCCACCTTGGAGTCCCAGGTTGTCAGTGTGCTTTGGAGAGTGGTTCTGGGAAGCTAAGACTTTCCAACAATGCTGTGACCTGAGTCCCCTAATAAATGTTTCATTTATTTATTTCATTTCTCTGTCACCCAGGCTGGAGTACAGTGGCATGATCAGATCTCACAGCAACCCCCAACTCTTGTGCTCAAGCGATCTTCCCACCTCAACCTCCTGAGTAGCTGGGACTACAGGCACACACCACCACGCCCAGCTATTTTTCATAGAGATGAGGTCTCACTATGTTGTCCAGGCTGGTCTTGAACTCCTGGCCTCAAGTGATCCTGCTGCCTCGACCTCTCAAAGTGCTGAGGTTAGAAGCATGAGCCATCATGCCTGGTGATAAAATGTTTCAAACGATATTGACTTGAATCTTTTGTCTGCAACCTGACTATAAGAAGTATATGTTAGAATCTAGAGAGCTTTGGGAAGATTTTTATTCTGATATGCTTCTCCCCATTCATAATCACTACTTTTGATAATTCCAGATAGTGCACATGTCACATTGATGTAGGAGTTAAGAAGAAACTACTTAGGCAGATAGTGAGGGTACAGGAGTCCTTGGTAAGGTTGCCATTTTTAACAAAAAGCAGCCCCCAAATCATATTCTAACAAAGAGCAGCCTGCAAAATCGAGCTACAGACATAGACACACAAGCTAGAAGCTTGCATAGATGAATGCCGTCAAGAAAAAAGCTACCTGGGACTAGGCATGTCCAAAATGGTGGCCCCATCTTCCCTCCTCTTTGCCAGCCACGTGTACCATAGGAAGACAAGATGGCGCCAGTCAAGTGGGAAACTCATTTGCATAATAAGATTAGGGTGAGGTGGCCAGCCTTCCTGGCGTGGTATGTAAATGTCACACCTGATGGAACCAATCTGTGGGTCCTGTGTAAATCAGACACTGCCTCCTCAAGCCTGCTTACAAAATCTGGTGAACTCCGCTGCCCGACGGTCTTCCCTATGGGAAGTCGCTCTCACTAGATAGGGGAGCTGTTCTCCTTTCTCTTTCTTTTGCCTATTAAACCTCCGCTCCTAAACTCCTCATGCGTGTCCACGTCCTAAATTTTCTTGGTGCAAGATGATGAGCCCTGGGTGTTGACCCTAGACAACCACACCACTTCAACATCATAAAAGAAATTGTTGCTTTGCTTAACAGCCATCAGGTCACAATTTTTTTGTGGGCAGGCGCTTTGTCTTAATTCACCTCTGAATCCTTGGTGCCAGGCAGTCAGTAGAAGCTCAACAAAATGTGCATTTCTAGGCTTTTATGTTCTAGAATTAATTCTCTATATAAATCTTAGCTTATCTCCCAGTGAGAAAGTTATTTTATGCAGAGAGACTTTAAAATAAGGTATTCTAAGTCACACAGTCCTGCTGTGCTAGGTTCAAAGCAGTATTGACAATTCTTGGCCTTAGTAGGGTTTATCAATACCAGGGATTATCAACACCAGGGCCAGGCAGGTGATATAAGTGAGTGACATGGGATGATTGCAACACAAAAGGGGTGGCAAGGATCAAGGAAACCCCATATGTATGTCTGTGCAAAGGTAGCAGCTTCAGTCGGGGGCTGCCATATGGGAATGTAGGTTCACTCTTTACAGAACAGCCAATCTGAGTTTTTGCACTGAATCTCCATATTTGAAAATGCTGGTATCAATTTTTTAAAAAAATGTGACTTGTATTTGCCAGACAAAAGAGGGCTGCAGGCTGGAACTGGCTCATGCTAAAATAGTTCTCCCAACACCTCAAAAGATTGTGAATTACCAAAGAAAGATAATATTCAATGAGAATTGTTCTTTCTTAGATCCCGTATCTGAAGGTGTTCTGTTAAGTGGAATAGAGAAAACTGTGGAAGATTGTTAGCACTTACGGGATGTGTGAAGTCACTGGTATAGTCCCTGATTATCTCAGTCTATTTTGCATTGAATAAGGAATACCTGAGGCTGGGTAATTTATAAAGAAAAGAGGTTTACTTGGTTCACAGTTCTGCAGGATGTACAAGCAGGGTGCCTGCATCTACTTGGCTTCTGGTGAGACCTCAGGAAGCTTTTACTCATGATAGAAGGCAAAGGGGGAACAGGTGTGCCACATGACAAGAGAAGGAGCAAGAGAGATGCCAGGATCTTTTTAAGCAACCAGCTCTTGCAATGAACTAACAGAACGAGAGCTCATTCATTACTGCAGGAAGGGCACCAAGCCATTCATGAGGGATCTGCCCCCATGACCCAAACACCTCCCACCAGGCCCCACCTCCAACACTGAGGGTTGTTATTAGTCTGTTCTCATGTCGCTAATAAAGACATACCCAAGACTGGGTAATTTATAAAGAAAAAGAGGTTTAATGGACTCCCAGTTTCATATGGCTGGGGAGACCTCACAATCATGATGGAAGGCAAGGAGGAGCAAGTCACATCTTACATGGTGGCAGAGAAGAGAGAGAACTTGTACAGGGGAACTCCTGTTTATAAAACCGTCACATCTTGTGGCACTTATTCACTAACACAAGAACAGCACAGGAAAGACCCACCCCCATGATTCAATTACCTCCCACCTCGTCCCTCCCACAATACATGGGAATTATGGGAGCTATAATTCAAGATGAGATTTGGGTGGGGAAACAGCCAAACCATATCAGGGTCACCTTCCACATGAGATTTGGAGGGGACACACATCCAAACTATAGCTCTGGTGTAGATGTTGTTGTCTCAGGATCTAGAGTAGATGAAAAAGCTTGAGGGGTCCAGGCCAAGGCAATGATGAGGATTTACTGAGGACCAACTAGACAAAAGGCTGCTAACATTGGTGTGAGTCTGACAAAGGAGTTGTGTCAGCTGTTCCCAGACCCGAGGGCAAGCAGGGTGCAGGAGAGCAGTGAGTTAAATCAAAGAAGGAAAAAGTGTTTCTGGCCCTAGAAAGGAAAAAGTGGGAAGTCTTTCTGCCAGGAATGAGACTGTCTGCAGAGTGAATCAGCAGTGTTAGATGGATTCATTAAAAGGCATCCCATCCCTCTCTGCCAGGCACAGTGTTTCACGCCTGTAATCCCAGCATTTTGGGAGGTCGAGGCGGGCGGATCACCTGAGGTCAGGCAGGCAGATCACCTGAGGTCAGGAGTTCGAGACCAGCCTGACCAACATGGTGAAACCCTGTCTCTACTGAAAATACCAAATTAGCTGGGTGTGGTAGTGCATACCTGTAATCCCAGCTACTCTGGAGGCTGAGGCAGGAGAATTGCTTGAACCCGGGAGGCAGAAGTTGCGGTGAGTAGAGATCGCACCCTTGCACTCCAGCCTGGGCAACAAGAGCGAAACTCCATCTCAAAAAACAAAAACAAAAAACATCCCTTCTCCTGTAGGGGGCACTGCTTTTCATTTTCCGTCTTTCAGCTGTGAGTGAAGTGAGTGCCCACTGGTAATTGAGGTTGTGGGATGCTTGACCACAAAACGCAATCTACAGGTTACATGTACCTTCTGCAGCTTTTGCTTTTAGCTAAAGCTTTTTTTGTAACCTCGTTTTGACAGTGCAGGCAAAGAGGGAGTGTTGACCTGTCAGTGTAATAGAAATTCCCAGGTGTGCTGGGTGAAGGTGGTGCAGAGCATTTGGGACGTTCTTAAAATAATACCCTGGAAGTTTTTCTCTGCATAACCAGAAGCCATGTCAGGACTCTAATGGCATCACCTGCTGAGTTAGAAAAAAGTTTCCAGAAACCAAAAGTTTAATTTCATAATAAACAGCTTTTCAGGCCTCTTCAGCATGGCTGCATAAATCTGACTGCTTAATAGATGAGCGTAGAGCCTTGCTTCACTCCTTGGGCATTGTACACCAAGCTGGAAGGGCCACTGATGATACTGGAACCATCTTCTAGGTCCCCGGGAAACGCTGGGGGAGGTCAACATGGACACTGGGCTCTGGGGCGTGAAGATTCCATGTGTCCAGTATGGGGCTGCAGCAAAGGCTGGAAGGTGGTTATTTGGGTCTCGTCTGCTGAACCGCCCTTGTTTCTAAGGCATTCTTCCCCAACCCCTGTTATCTACCCTCCTGAAAGCTTTTTTCAATTTGATCCCCACTTCCAAACTCCATTAGTGATATGGTCTGGCTGGTCTCCCACACAAATTTCATCTTGAATTGTAGCTCCCATAATTCCCATGTGTTGTGGGAGAGCCTGGAGGGAGACAATTTGAATCATGGAGGCGGTTTCCCCCAGACTGTTCTCGTGGTAATGAATAAGTCTCACGAGATCTGATGGTTTTATCAGGGGTTTCTGCTTTTATATCTCCCTCATTTTCTTTTGCTGCCACCATATAAGAAGAGCCTTTCACCTCCAGCCATGATTCGGAGGCCTCCCCAGCCATATGGAACTGTAACCCCAATTAAACCTCTTCTTCCCAGTCTCAGGTATGAATGTATCTGCAGCATGAAAATGGACTAATACAATTAGGCAGCTCTTTAAATACCTATCTTTCTAATCTATATATCAGACATAGGAAGCCCTGTCTCTACTAAAAATACAAAAGTAGCTGGGCATGGTGGTGCATGCCTGTAATCCCAGCTACTTGGGAGGCTGAGACAGGAGAATTGCTTAAACCTGGGAAACAGAGGTTGCAGTGAGCTGAGATCGTACCATTGCACTCCAACCTGGGCAACAAGAGTGAAACTTTGTCTCAAAACAAAACAAAACAACAACAACAAAAAAAAAACCCCATACATATTTATATGTGTATGTATCTACATATATACACACATATAAATATGTATATGTGTATTTACATATACAGACACACATATAAATATGTATGTATTATATATATATGCATGTAATATGTATAGATGTATAATTTCACGTGTAGATATGCAGGTATATATGTATAAAACTTTCCCTGTGGACCAGACAGGAGTCCAGTGGTACAATCATAGCTCACTGAAGCCTTACATTCCTAGGCTCAAGGGATCCTCCCACCTCAGCCTCTTAAGCTGTTAGGCCTGTTAGGCCTACAAGTGTGTACCATAACGTCCAGCTAATTTTAAATTGTTTTTGTAGAGACAGGGTCTCGCTGTGTTGCCAGACTGATCGCAAACTCCTGGGCTCAAGCAATCCTTCCACCTCAGCCTCCCAAACTGATGGGATTACAGGCATGAGCCAGTGAGCCTGCCAACTCTTTAAATATTTGAAGGCTATAGCCATACCTTCTTTCTACCTGGTCTAATTTTAAGGAAAAAAAAAAAAATCTAGGTTCCATCACCCAGCACCCAAGTGAAATGCAGGCTGTGCTTTCACCAATCTGACTGCCCTTTTTCAGAACCACATCATTTTTATCTCTGTCTCTATTTATTCAATACAGATTTATGCAGCACTCAGGGAGGTCCCTGGGGAGGGTTAGGGAACGACTGAGGTTTTAGGCAACATCTGGGTTGGGGCTTGTAGAAAGAGAAAGTGTTTACCAGACAAAGAATGGGTAGTGTTCCCAAGAGTATCACAGAGATTTGCACAGAGATACTCAGGAAATATCACAGAGATGGGGGCTGCCTTCTTCCCTGGGGTGGAACCTTCATTCCATAGCCATCATTTCCAGATAGGGATACATAGCTGTGCCTACCCTGCCCTGAAAGAGAGTGAGAAAGCTGTGATACAATGACAACAGGAACATGTTTTGCTTATTTGGTGCTCTATCCCCGGTGACTGAAATCATACCTGGAAAACACTGGGCAAATAAATCAACAAATGAATAAAGTGAAGTCAGTAAGAAAATCAGGGAAGGGTCCATTATTGGGGCTTCCAAGAGATTCCCATAATTACAGCCATAATGTGTGTCTGAGAGAGGTAGGGAAAGAAGAACTGAGAGGAGCATTATATTAAAGTACATAAGGCCAGGTGCGGTGGCTCACACCTGTAATCCCAGCACTCTGGGAGGCCGAGGCGGGTGGATCATGAGGTCAGGAGTTCGAGACAAGCCTGGCCAACACGGTGAAACCCCGTCTCTGCTAAAAATACAAAAATTAGCCAGGTGTGGTGGTGGACACCTGTAATCCCAGCTACTCGGGAGCCTGAGGCAGGAGAATCACTTGAAACCAGAAGGCAGAGGTTGCACTGAGCCGAGATTGCGCCACTCCAGCCTGGGCGATAGAATGAAACTCTTTCTCAGAAAACAAACAAACAAACGAACAGAAATACCATACACAGACCCCACAGACCCACTGAGAACAGAGAGAGCCATGGTGGGATAGCAGTAGGGGGCCATGAGGCTTGCAAGAGCAGGAGATGGACAAACATCCGCACTAAATCAATGCTTGTCAATGCTTTCATTGTCAATTCAATGCATTCAGTCATCAGGATGATTGAGTGAATGAACGAATGAATGGATGAATCTAAAATGGAACGCTGGAAGAAAACAAGACGCAAGGAAATCAAAGCTTTTCAGCAACGTTCTAATAAAAGAATAAGAGGGCAGAGACAGCATGCATTTGAAGCTTCTTGCAACACAAATGATAGGCAAGGGAAAATCAGGTCAGGAATTAGGAATATTAGGTCATATCTTTTGTGATACTGGATACTACTTAGTCCATGTTTAACATGTGCCAAAGGTGATGCTAGGTGTCAGGGATACAGCAGTGACCACAGTCTCAATACACTTAATGTTTATGGATGTGGCCAGGCGTGGTGGCTCATGCCTGTAATCCCAGCACTTTGGGAGGCCATGGTGGATGGATCACTCGATGCTGGGAGTTCCAGACCAGCCTGGGCAACATGGTGAAACCTCATCTCTACTAAAAATAAAATTAGCCAGGCATGGTGGTGGACATCTGTAATCCCAGCTACTCGGGAGACTGAGGCAGGAGAATGACTTGAACCTGGGAGGCAGAGGTTGCAGTGAGCCGAGATCATGTCATCACCCTCCACCCTGGGCAATAGAGCGAGATGCTGTCTCAAAAAAAAAAAAAAAAGTTTACGGATGGTAGTTATAATCCTCTCCACCCCACATTTCCTAGACAAGAAAATTAGGCAAGAAAAGGAGGTAATTTGCCTAAATACACTGCTCGGAAGTGTTGGAGCTGAGACTGGGATTCACACTGTGATCTGAGACACCCCCTTATATCATCTAAGACAGACCCTAACATTAAGGACGCAAAAGATACCTAGGGATAGAGGTCAGGGCCTGGCTGGCATGGCACATTTCTAAATTTCTCAGGCCACTAGGAAATCCATATTCTTGTCAAACTCCCTAACAATGGCAGCTACCAGGGAAATTATCAGCTGATTTACAACCCAAACTACTTCAACTCCAATGGACAGAGGATACACCTTACAAACAACGTAAGCAACTGCGGACCTTGAGCCAGTTTCAGCCAGCTTATAGAGGCTGCACAAACACTCTGTGTCCTCCTAAACCTTTGTTGTTTTTGCTGCAGTTCCGCAGTTTTTCCTCTCTTCAAGGGTATATCCCTTCGAGGGTCTCTACTGGAAACCTGGATGTTCACCAGGGTTCCTCCTGTTTTCCAGGCTCTGATCTCCACTTTTTTTCTCCTCAGCACTGTGAAACTGACAAAAATCTCTGATTAATTTTTTATCCTTTGAGCACCTGGAAACAAAGATGTTTTGAACTTGTATTTTATAGTTTATGAGTTGGTGAATGCCTTGAGGTGAAATTTCTTGCAATCTGTTCTTCTGGGATAGAGCCCTTCCCATTCAGGCTGACTTAGTAGCCATTAACTCCAATTCTGTAGACTCATCCCAGCGAGTACCACGATCTCAATGCCACTGCTTTCTCTTCCACCGTTATACTCGTTATAGCAAATTTCCTGAGAGTAAAATGCTGTGGAAAACATCAGGCTTGCGTCAATGCACTCTTCTCTGACTTTTTGGACCCTCAGGTCTTAGTTGTCTTCTTTACTTTCCAATACTATGAAACAGCTGTTTTGTTGTTAGCTATTCAGTTTTTACAGTTCTTCTTCTGTTTTTTTTTTTTTTTTTTTTTTTTTTTTCCCCCAGAGGGGGCCTCAATCTGTCACCCAGGCCAGGGTGGTGTAGTGGCACGATCTTGGCTCACTGCAACCTCCACCTCCAGGGCTCAAGCGATCTTCCCACCTCAGCCTCCCGAGTAGCTGAAACCACAGACACAGACCACCACGCCTCACTAATTTTTTATGATTTTGGTAGAGACAGGATTTTGCCATGGTGTACAGGCCAGTCTCAAACTCCTGAGCCAGGCAATCCACCTGCCTCGGCCTCCCAAAGTGCTGGGATTACAGGCATGAGCCACTGCACCCAGCCTATAGTTCTTCTTTATAGAAGTTTAGTTGTATACAAATTACTCCACTATATCCAGTCGATGTCTAATGAAATTATTTTCCAAACAAGACTCCAAGGTTTAATAAAAGGCCCCCAAAATCAGTGGATATAACTATATCAATATTATGAATTTCTGGCCAGGCATGGTGGCTCATGACTGTAATCTCAGCACTTTGGGGGCAGATGGGCAGATCACCTGAGGCCAAGGTGGGCAGATCACCTGAGGTCAAGAGTTCAAAACCGGCCTGGCCAACATGGTGAAACGCTGTCTCTACTAAAAAATACAAAAATTAGCCCGGCGTGGTGGTGAACATCTGTAATCCCAGCTACTTGGGAGGCTGAGGCAGGAAGAATTGCTTGAACCCCAGAGGCAGAGGTTGCAGTGAGCCAAGATCACGTCACTGCACTCCAGCCTGTGTGACAGAGACTCTGTCTCAAAAAAAAAAAAAAAGAAAAATGATGAATTTCTGTTCAACAAGGACACCATAAATGAAGTTAACTGATGGGAGGGAAGACTGAGAGGCAGTATTTGAAACCTCTAAAACTGATAGTACCTAGATAACAAGACAGCAGACCCTGTATAAAAAATGAACAAAAGAGATGAATAAGAAATTCACAGAAAAGTAAACCCAAAGCCTCCAAGTTTATGAACAGAGGTTCAATTTCATTTGCGATTAGAGAAATGCAAATGAAAAACAACAATGGTATACCACTCAACAGCCATCAAATTGGTAAAAACTATAAAGTCAGATGAATGTTCATGAGAAATTAGAGAAGAAAGAATCTTCTGTGCTGCTGGGAAGAGGGTTAGCAACACCACGTCAGAAATCAATCTAAACGGCAGTGTGTGCTTTGTATGCCAGCAGTCTCATTCCAAATGATATATTCTAGAGAAATTCACACAGGTATGTAAGGGGCCATGAGTGAGAATGTTTACTAGAATGTTTGGGGATTAGGGATTGGGAGACATTCTGTCTGCCCCTCGTTAGGGACATAAAAGAGTCAACTGGGCCAGGCACGGTGGTTCATGCCTGTAATCCCAGCACTTTGGGAGGCTGAGGCGGGCAGATCATTTGAGGTCCGGAGTTCCAGACCAGCCTGGCCAACATGGTGAAACCCTGTCCCTACTAAAAATATGAAAAGTAGCCGGGCGTGGTGGTACACACCTGTAGTCTCAGCTACTCGGGAGGCTGAGGCAGGAGAACTGCTTGAACCCAGGAGGCCAAGGTTGCAGTGAGCTCAGATCACATCACTGTACTCCAGCCTGGGAGACAGAGAAAGTCTCTGTCTCAAAACAAACAAACAAACAAACAAAAAAACAAAACAAAACAAAACAAAAAACAGTCAACTGACTCTGCCAGACTGCCATGCTGCCGTCATGGACACCAGCCACGTGCAGCCTATCAAGCTGGCCAGGGTCATCAAGGTCTTGTGCAGGACCGGCTCTCAGGGACAGTGCACGCAGGTGCATGTGGAATTTATGGACAACATGAGCTGCTCCAGCATCCGCAATGTAAAAGGCCCCGTGTGCGAGGGGGACGTGCTCACCCCGTTGGAGTCAGAGTGAGAGGCCTGGAAGTTGCGCTGAGCTTGGCTCCTCACTGGGTCTTGGATGTGGGGTTTGACCATTTGACTGGTGGGAATGGTGTGCCATGATCTGCTCCTTTATTTTATTTTTTGCCCGCCACACAGGAACTGAGATGTGCCTTTAAATAAAGCATTTGTGCTTCAAGTTAAAAAAAAAAAAAAAAAGAGTAAGCTGAGATGTGATGGATGTGATGGAATGCGCTGTGGCAATCAATCAACTAGTGATATCTTTAGCAGGTGATTAGATCTTAAAAGCATAATGTAGAATGAAGAAAGTAAGATACAGAAGGATACCTGTAGTATGAAAGGAAAATATCTTGGGCCCCCAATATCAGTAAGGAAAGCTAAAGATGGGAACTGCTTAGGGCAAACCTGCCTCCCATTCTATTCAAAGTCACCCCTCTGCCCACTGAAGACAGACGCATATCTGATTTGCCTCCTTTGGAAGGGCTAATCAGAAACTCAAAAGAATGTAACCATTTGTGTATCACCTGTCAGTGACCTGGAAGTCCCTTCCCCCATTCCAATCTTCCGCCTTTGATTCAAGTTGTCCCACCTTTCCAGACCGAACCAATGTACTCCTTACATATATTGATTGATGTCTCCTATCTCCCTAAATGGATAAAAGCAAGCTATGCCTCATCCACCTCGGGCACAGGTCGTCAGGACCTCCTGAGCCTGTGTCATGGGCGAGTCCTCAACCTTGGCAAAATAAACTTTCTAAATTTACTGAGACCTGTCTCACACTTTCTGGTTTCCCAGTAGTTGCACAATAACATTCAAATACATTTTAAAACACACACACAAAACAACACACCATATTTTAAAATGCAGAGTAGATAGAGTACTGCAGAGTGATAGAGCTCAGGCTTTACGTATAGGGTGCCTGGATTCGAGTCCTCATGCTGCCATATGCTAATGCGTGATCTTGGAAAAATTACTTCATGTATCCACGCCTCTGTTTCCTCTTCTGTTAAATGGGAACAACAAAAGAATTTTTCTTTCTTTTTTTGAGGCAGGATCTTGCTCTGTCACCCAGGCTGGAGCACAGTGGCATGATATCAGCTCACGGCAACCTCTGCCTCTGGGGTTCAGGCGATTCTCGTGCCTCAGCCTCCCGGGTAGCTGGGACTACAGGCATGTGTCATCACACCAGCTAATTTTTTATTTTTAATAGAGACGGGGTCTCACCATGTTGGCCGGGCTGGTCTCGAACTCATGAACTCAGGTGATCCACCCACCTCAGCCTCCCAAAGTGTTGGGATTCCAGGAGTGAGCCACCATGCCAGGCCAAAGCAATGTTTCTCATAGTGCTGTTGGGAGGATGAAAGAAGACAATGTGTATAAAAGTGCTTGGAACAGGACCTTGGAAAATTAAATTGGGGTTGGCAATAATATTTATTTTCAAAGACACCTATGTATAGACAGGATGAAAATGGGGAGTGAGCATGGAGATAAAGAAAAAATAATAAAATAACAGGGTGTCTTTCATGGGCTTATGGTAAGGGTGTGCCCTGAATTGACAGGAATGATGAACTCAAGTTTTAGAACCTGACATTCCTCAAATCTGCAAGAATTAAGCCTAAAACAAATAGACCAAAGCCCTGGGTTATGAATATAGTCACTGCTGAGCAGTGAGCTTTCGCCATCTTCCTTCTGAGGAGCTCAGTGGTTATATGATGTTTTTGTGGTGTTAAACAATGCCGCTAAGCCTGGTGCAGTGGCTCACGCCTGTAATCCCAGCACTTTGGGAGGCCGAGGCAGGCGGATCACTTGAGTCCAGGAGTTCAGGATCAACCTGGGCAACATGGTGGGACCCCATCTCTATTTTAAAAAATAAAAAATAAGAAAACATTGGCTGGGCACAGTGGCTCACACCTGTAATCCCAGCATTTTGGGAGGCCGAGGCAGGTGGATCACCTAAGGTCAGGGATTTGAAACCAACCTGGCCAACATAGTGAAACCCTGTCTTTACTAAAAACGCAAAATTAGCCGGGCATGGTGGCACATGCCTGTAATCCCAGCTACTTGGGAGGCTGAGGCAGGAGAATCGCTTGAACCTGGGAGGTAGAGGCTGCAGCGAGCTGAAATCCCGCCATTGCACTCAAATCTGGGCAACAAGAATGAAACTCCATCTCAAAAAAAAAAAAAAAAAAATTCTGATTGAATTTATGTAATAATTTACCTATTGTGTCTAAGCTGTTCTTTAAAAAACTAATTGTCATCAAAACGCTTAATGAGTCAATTACTAATTATAAATTAGTGAGTTAATTAATAAGTCCCAAGCCAAGAATCTGTTATGTTTACAAACAATTGCTACCCTCTCTCTAATCTTTGAATTTGTGCTCATGAAGAAATCGGCTACCCCGGAAAGAGTTAGGAGGGAGCGGAAAACACATTTACGTCTTTCCCTAGAGGTGACTACACTGAAATCTAGCTAAGTGATATAGTTTGGGTGTTTGTGCCCTCCAAATCTCATACTGAAATGTGATCCCCAGGACTGGAGGTGGGGTCTGGTGGGAGGGTCATGGGTCATAGGGGCGGATCCCTTATGAATGTCTTGAGGCCCTCCCCACAGTAATAAGTAGCTTCTCACTCTATTAGCTCACAGGAGAGCTGGTTGTTTAAAAGAGCATGGCCTCTCTTTCTTGCTTTCTCTCTCACCATGTCATGTACCTGCTCCCCTTTCCCTTCCACCATGAATAAAAGCTTTCTGAGTCCTCACCAGAAGCCAATCAGATGTGGGTTCCATGCTTCTTGTACAGCCTGCAGAACCAGGAGCCAAATAAACCTCTTTTCTTTCTAAAAATTACCCAGTCTTGGATATTCCTTTATAGCAACACAAAATGGACTAAGGCATTAAGTCAAGAAGATATACAAAATAACACAGTTAAGCACCAACACGAGGCACAACCCAATGAGAATGAAACAGGCATTGCAGAGTGCCAGTGCTCTGAAGCAGGGCTCCCCAGCCCCTGGGCCGTGGACCAGCATCAGTCTGTGGCCTGTCAGGAACCAGGCTACACAGCAGGAGGTGAGTGGCAGGTGAGCAAGCATTGCTGCCCGAACTTACCTCCTGTCAGATCCGCTGCAGCATTAGATTCTCATAGGTGCTCAAACCCTACTGCAAACTGCACGTGCAAGGGATCTAGGTTGAGGACTTCTTGTGAGAATCTAATGCCTGATGATCTGTCACAGTCTCTCATCATCCCCAGATGAGACCATCTAGCTGCAGGAAAACAAGCTCAGGGCTTCCACTCATTCTACATGATGGTGCATTATATAATTATTTCATTATATATTACAATGCAATAATAATAGAAGCAAAGTACATAATAAACGTAATGTGGTTGCATTATATGGAAACCATCCCTCCTCATCGGTCTGTGGAAAAATTATCTTCCATAAAACTGGTCCCTGGTGTCAAAAAGGTTGGGGACCGCTGCTCTAGAGTTCAGAGAAGGTAGGGCAGAGACACCTTGGGCAGGCTTCTGAAGGACTTCCCCATGAATGGAATTCTGCTCAGCAGAGGCAAGGGGTGAGGGCCACTTTAGGGATCACATTTGGTGGAAGCTCAAATGCAGACTTTGTGGAGTAGCCAGGCAATTCGAGTTCCAAAAGGATTTTTGGAAATTGTGGATCTTAGAGAAATGGTAGATTTTGGGCTCATTTTGTTTTAATTAGCTGAAGAACATAACAAGAAAAAAAGTTCCTCTAAAGGAGGGAAATCAGAATATCTTCATACATTTCTATTTTTGTCTGTTTCCCAAGATCTTGAGTAACAAAATCTAATTCTTATAAAAATAGTGACAATGATAAAGGTAGCCTGAATTTATGTTTGCCTTACACCTTTTTTTTTTTTTTTTTTTTAGGACAGGATCTTGCTCTGTTCACCCAGCTGGGAGTGCAGTGGTGCAATCATAGCTCACCGCACTGGACCTCCTGGGCTCAAGTATCCTCTGCCTCAGGCCTCTCAAGTAGCTAGGATACAGGTGCATGCAACAGACTCAGTTAATTTCTTTTTAAGAGACGAAGTTTGCATATGTTGCTAGCTGGTCTTGAACTTCCTGTGGGCTCAAGCAATTCCTCCTGCGTTGGCCTCACCAAAATGCCGGATTATAGTGTGAGCACCATGCCGTAGGTGACAGCAAGAACGTTGCGATACACATACATCATTTTCCCACATCTGTCATTGAGGCAAGCGAGACAAGGGCCTTTTTTCCTCGAGATCGGAAAAAAAACTGTAATGGCATTCGGATGGTACCTGACATGGTCTAGAATCAGGATTTCCCAAACTTTGAATTCGGTTGCCATGAGTTGATGGCAAGGAAACTGCTGTTTTTTCAGTCACCTGAAACCTTAGGTGATTGCTGTGTTCTGCAGGCTTGTCATGAACTCCTGGGCTCAGCAAGCCTTCCACCTTGACCAAGCGCGGGATTATAGGCATGAACCACCATGCAGGAGCCAATTGGTGGGATTGTGTTTTTGTTGTTGTTGTTGTTGTTGTTGTTGGACAGAGTCTTGCTCTGCACCCAGGCTGGAATGCAGTGGCACGGATTTCGCTCACTGCAACCTCCGAACTCCCGGGTTCAAAGCCATTCTCACTCCTGAGTAGCTGGGATTCAGAGCACCCACCAACACACGGCTATTTTGGTATTCTTACTAGAGACGCAGTTACTATGTTGCCGAGGCTGGGTCTCAACAACTCTGACCTCAGGCAGATCCAGCCCACTCAGCCTCCCGAACTGCTAAGATTACCAGCTTGAGTCCCATGCCCATCCCAATGGAGTTTATTTTACATATCTCAGCAATGCAACCACCATCATGAACTAAGGCAATTTAAGAAATTGGACAGAAATCAGAGGACATCTTAGTTTCAGTTTAAAATCATACAATGAAGATATATACTGACAGTTGAGAATGAGATCAGACGGTGGAAGCGGAGACTCTCTCACGACACACCCATTTTCCTCATGCTGGGGTAATTCTTGATTCTGCTGAAAATATCCACTGGGGCTTAAAAGTGAAGAAAATTATACTGGATTTTTTTTTCTTTCCTAAAAATCTCCGCATAACATGGGTCACCTTGAAATACTGTTCTCATAATGCATGTTTAGGATTCTTTTAAAAATTAGGCTGCCGGGCATGAGTGCTCACCATCTATCAATCCAGACTTGGGAAGCCCAAGATAGGTGGCTCACCTGAGGTCAGGGTTCGAGACCAGCGCTGGTCATACATGGCAAACTGTCTCTACTAAAATACCAAAATTAGCCAATTGTGAGGGGTGGTGTCCTGTAATCCAAGCTATTTGAGAGGCGAGGCAGGGAGCACTGCTGAACCCAAAGAGGCAGAGGCTGCAGTGAAGCCAAGATTAGGGCCACTGCACGTCACAGCCTAGGCAGAGAGAGAGAGAGGCTCCGTCTCAAAAATAAAATAAAATAAAATAAAATAAAATAAAATTAAAATAAAATTAAAATTAAAATATAAATAAAAATGCAAGATGTAACCACTCCTACGCATTCGATTTACCACTCTTTTGTGACTTGTGATATTACACATATCTTGCTGTTGAAATGGTCATTCTGTTCTAAGGACCACTATTTAGACAAAGTTCAACTTTTCCAATGACTCTTGGCAGTTTCTAGAACTCCCACTACTGTAGCCACTTTTTTTCTTTATAGAGAGAGTCTTGCTCTGGTCGCTCCAGGTTATAGTGGCAGTGTTGCAAACTCAGACTTACTGGCAACCTCTGCTCACAGGTTCAAGAGATTTCTCCTGCCTCAGCTTCCCAAGTGAGGCTGAATTACAGGGCAAATGCCACCACACCCGCTAAGTTTTGTATTTTAGTAAAGATAGGGTTTCACCATATTGGCCAGGTCTGGTTCAAACTCTTGACCTCACACTTTCAACGTGATCTACCTGCCTTGGCCTAAAGTGCTGGAATTACATACCGCTTCTAGAGCCATGCGCCTAGCGACACAGCTCTTATACCTTCTCTGCTCCTCAGTACCTGCGAATTCCATCCTCAGGTTTTGGGCTACGTAACCCCTCTTCTAACCCCTCTTCTAAGAAAGGTACCAGATCACCCACAGGATTCTTGTCTTCCTCTTAGGACTGTTCAAAGGAAGAAAGAAAGGGGTAATAAGTGATAAGTTTAACATGATCTAGTCCCAGCGAGACACCTGAACCATGAAAGGAAGGCCAAAGGAATTACCAACAGCAAGAGATTTGAAAAGCTGTATAAACAGCCACTTTTTTTTTTTTTTTTTTTTTTGGGACGGAGTCTCCTCTGTCACCCAGGCTAGGAGGTGGCATGGCGTGATCTTGGCTCACTGCAAGCTCTGCTTTCCCGGTTCATGCCATCTTCCCTGCCTCAGCCTCCAGAGTAGCTGGATACGCAGGCGCCCACCACCACGACCCGGCTATTTTTGTATTTTTATTAGAGATGGGGTGTCACCTATGTTAGCAGGATGATCTTGATTCCTGACCCTTGTGATCTGCCCATCTCAGCCTCCCAAAGTGCAGGGATTACAGGTGTGAAGCCACTGCGCCTGGCCACAGCCACTTCTTCAGAAAGATGTGAGGGCCAGGCCGTGGTGGCTCACACCTGTAATCCAAGCACTTTGGGAGGCTGAGGCAGGTGATCACTTGGAGGTCTAGGAGTCTGAAAAAAAGAAAGGGAAGGGAAAGGAAAGAAAATGTGTACGTGCTTTTTCTTCTCTTTTCTGGGGAGCTGGTATGTAGGACAGATCCATGGGGGGTATGCATTTTGGGGGTACTGATTGCCATACTTTTGTTTCAAGTGATAATTATGCTGCCGAGACTTTCATGCAAAGGGCATGGTGGCATGTTGAGCCAGCACCCCTGTAGGAAGACGCCTGTATATGAGGTCATCAGCAGTCAGTCCATGGAAAGTGTGATGTCAGCAGAGAAGGAGCCGCCCTGCCCCAGGACTCTGTGCTCCCTCAGTACCTCTGAATCTCCCCATCCTCAGGTTTGGGCTAATGTAATCCCTCTTCTAACCCCTCTTCTAGGGAAAGGTACCTTCTCTGCTCCCTCAGTACCTCTGAATCTCCCCATCCTCAGGTTTGGGCTAACGTAACCCCTCTTCTAACCCCTCTTCTAAGGAAAGGTACCCAGTCACCCACAGGATTCTTGTCTTCCTCTCTAGGACTGGTTCAAAAGGAAGAAAGAAAGGGGTAGATAAGTGGATAAGTTTAACAGATCTAGTCCCAAAGCAAAAAGACACCTGAACCCATGAAAGGAAGGCCAAAGGAATTACCAACAGCAGAGATTGGAAAAGCTGTATAAACAGCCACTTCTTTTTTTTTTTTTTTGGGACAGAGTCTCGCTCTGTCACCCAGGCTAGAGTGCTCTGAGTGTGGGGAAGAGGACCACATAGTCTCTTCCCTTGCCCAGGCAGCAATGGCCCCTTTTTGATCAGCAAATTGAATCAGCAAATAAAAGCTGATTTGATGGGTCTTTCCAAATGCTTAGTCTCTCTATTACTCCCACAACCCAAGGAAGCCATGACTTTCTAAGAGAGAGTCATCATACATGTGACACCGAGCTCCATTAGAATTTGGTTTCAGGCTGGGTGTGACAGCTTATGCCTGTAATCCCCACACTTTGGGAGGCTGAGGAGGGTGGATCACCTGAGGTCAGGAATGCTAGACCAGCCTGACCAACATGGTGAGATCCCCATCTCTACCGAAAATAAAAAATTAGCCAGGCATGGTGGTGCATGCCTGTAATCCTAGCTACTTGGGAGACTGAGGCATGAGAATCACTTGAATCCAGGAGGTGGAGGTTGCAGTCAGCCAAAAAAAAAAAAAGAATTTGTTTTCAGCCAGGTGCAGTGGCTCGTGCCTGCAATCCCAATGTTTTGGAAGGCCGAGATGGGAGCGCTGCTTGAGCCCAGGAGTTCCAGGCTGCAGTGAGCTGTGACGGCACCACTACACTCCAGCCTGAGTGACACAGCAAGACCCTCTCTTCAAAAAAAAAAAAAAAAAAGAATTAAAGAATTTGTTTTCCATGCTGCCAGTTTGTCATTATGCCAGTGTGGTCTGGACTGAAGGACTGGTCATAAATATTGTGGACATTCAGAGGAAGGAAGTGAATCCCTGACAGGCTGTGAGGCAGGAGAACAGGGTTTGGAGACAGGGAACATAAGGACTTCCTGGAGCTAAATCAAATGGAAACACTTCAGCGATGGCAGGAAATATCCTCTCCATTTACATAGGGTGTACGTCGAGTAAATGACTGTAACTTTACTTCATCCTCTTCATTTACATAAGGCATATACCAAGGAACCAATGGAAACCTCGTGAGGGTTTTTTTTTGTTTGTTTGTTTGAGATGGAGTCTCGCTCTGTTGCCCAGCCTGGAGTGCAGTGGTACGATCTCGGTTCACTGCAATCTCTCCCTCTGAGGTTCAAGCGATTCTCCTGCCTCAGCCTCCTGAGTAGCTGGGATTACAGGCATGCATCACTGTGCTTGGCTAATTTTTGTTTGTAGTAGAGATGAAGTTTCACCATGTTGGCCAGGCTGATCTGGAACTCCCGACCTCAAGTGATTCACCCACCCCCGCCTCCCAAAGTGCTGGAATTACAGGCGTGAGCCACCAAACCCGGCCTTAGAGGGTATATAAACCCTAAAAAATTATGTAACAGGGCTCTTGAGCCCCTATGCCTGGGCCTGCTCCCAACCTGTGGAGTGTACTTTCATTTTTAATACATCTCTGCTTTTGTTGCTTCATTCTTTGCTTGCTGTTTGTGCGTTTTGTCCAGTTCCTTGTTCGAGATGCCAAGAACCTGAACACCCTCCCCCGGTAATACCTGGAGAGTGAGCCCCTTATGGGAGGAGAATTGCTCGCAGTTGTTTCAGCCACACACAAGTGTGGGCAGGGTGGAAAGGGGTCTTCCATGTAATCTCTTCCAACGCCATCATTTTACGGGTGAGGAAACTGAGGCAGAGGGACTCATTCAAGGTCACCCATAGATACATGGAAGGGTTGAGGATAGGATCTAGGTCTCCGACAATCACTACCATGCATTTTTGGATACTGCAGAGTACTTGCCAAAAAACCTAGGCATCATCTTTGATTCTGTGTCTTCCTTCAACATGCCATCCCTACGACCAATCCAATCCAAAGAGTATATTTAGAGATGCTATAACAGACCAGACTCTTCACTGAGTTCTTGCAGAAGCTGGAAAAATTTACGTCTGTTATTATTATTATCATTTTGAGCTGGAGTACTGCTCTGTTGCCCAGGTGTGTGCCTGTGATTCTAGCTACTTGGGAGGCTGAGGCAAGAGAATCACTTGAACCCAGGAGGCGGAGGTTGCAGTGAGCCAAGATCATGCCACTGTACTCCAGCCTGGGTGACAGAACAGCACTCCATTTCAAAACAAAACAAAACAAAACAAAACAAAACAAACAAACAAACAAAAATTATAACAGAAATAAGGTTTTCCAGCTTCTGCAAGAACTCAGTGAAGAGTCTGGTCTGTTATAGCATCTCTAAATATACTCTTTGGATTGGCAGATGTCACACACCCTACTAAGACAAAACTGATCACAGCCGGACCACGGTCCTCTTAAAGACTTGCAAGCATAGCCTGAATTGATCCTCTCCCCACTACTCTGGCCCAAATCAGCTCATGCTGGGTTACTCCCTGACCTGGAGTAGCCAAGTCTTTCTTTTGTCCCTAACACCCCCGATCCACGGAGTCACCTGAGTGAGTCAGACTTTGAAACTGTAAATCCAGTCGGAACACACCTGTTTAAACTTAAAGCTGCTTCAGACCACACGGGAAATCACATCCAGACTCCTACCTGATCAGCCCTGCCCACTGTGCATCTGGCACCAGCCAGCCTCCCTCAGTCTGCTCCAGCCAGACTGGCTTTCTTTATGCTCTGGGAACATGCCAAGCTGCTCCTACCTTAGGACTTTGTACCTGCTGTTCCTTCTGCACAGAATGGGATTCCCAGAGTTCTTCATAAAGCCGGCTCCACCTTGTCATTCCTTTAGCCATTTCACCTTCTTTTTTTTTTTTTTTTTGAGACGGAGTCTCCCTCTGTCACCCGGGCTGGAGTGCAGTGGCTGGATCTCAGCTCACTGCAAGCTCCGCCTCCCGGGTTTACGCCATTCTCCTGCCTCAGCCTCCCGAGTAGCTGGGACTACAGGCGCCCGCCACCTCGCCCGGCTAGTTTTTTCTGTATTTTTTAGTAGAGACGGGGTTTCACCGTGTTAGCCAGGATGGTCTCGATCTCCTGACCTCGTGATCCGCCCGTCTCGGCCTCCCAAAGTGCTGGGATTACAGGCTTGAGCCACCGCGCCCGGCCCCATTTCACCTTCTCTGAGAAGCCTGCCCTAACCAGTCATTCCTAAGTAGGCCCCCGTCTATCCCCCCGTTTTATTTCTAACATAACACTTATCCATAAATGGCATTTCCTTGTTTATTTGTTCATCTATTATCTGTTTCCCCCTCTGTCTCTCTCATTCACGGCCAATGCCTGAAACCTGCTGGGCACATAGTAGGCTCTTAGTAAATATCAGTTTAATTACTCAGTCAAAAGATGACAGCCGTAGCTGTTTCTAGGGCACAACATCCTTTTCTTTTTGTATGGCATAAGGGACTTTGATCAAAGAGCTCTCTAGCACCATGTAGTCTCCAGAAAACACTCTCAGTAAAGAAATGCTTTTACTTCCACTAAAGAATAACAGAAATGGCTGGGCGCATGGCTTATGCCTGTAATTCCAGCACTTTGGGAGGCCGAGGCAGGTGCATCACCTGAGTTCAGGAGTTCAAGACCAGCCTGGCCAACACGGTGAACCCCGTCTCTACTAAAAATACAAAAATTAGCTGGGCATGATGGTGCGTGCCTGTAATCCCAGCTACTTGGGAGGCTGAGGCAAGAGAATCGCTTGAACCGAGGAGGTGGAGGTTGCAGTGAGCCGAGATCATGACCTGCACTCCAGCCTGGGCGACAGAGCAATATTCCATCTCCAGAAAAAAGAAAAAAAAAAAGAACACGAATAACAGAAACACGTTTTTCCAGCTTCTGCAAGAACTCAGTGAGGAGTCTGGTCTGTTATAGCATCTCTAAATATACTCTTTGGATTGGCAGATGTCACACACCCTACTAAAACAAAACTGATCACAGCCAGAAAAGCTGGCATCTGTGGCTCACTGGCTGGTTCCGAATGGCTCGCCCTTCGCCAGGATTTGAAATCAAAGGATTTGAAATGCATGCAAGCAACCTGCAGAATGGTGGATCTTCTTACGTCTTGGGCTTTTTCTGTGCTCTAGTTTGTCAAACTGCTGCTGCCTTTTTTTTTTTCTATTCCCCTACTGGGAGGCCGACCCAACGAATCCATCACTTGCCCAAACCAACAGATGCGGCTGCTGATGGTGGAGGGAGAACCAGGCAGGACCACCCCGGGACGTGAGTGAGTCTGCTTTCTGGGACATCTTCAAGAGAAACAGTTGCTAGCTGAAGTATGAAAAATGAAGAGTCTGCCCCAGCAGCTTCCTTCTTGCATCTCTATCAAATCACCGATCTGTTGAATTGGATATGCGACCTGCAACTGCTAAATTGAAGATACCACAGGTCACCTGGCAGGATCTTCCTGAATCATGGAACTTTCTTGCTCAGGGTCCTCCCACTCTTGGCTCCACCCTGACGCCTCAACAGGGGCTCCATGGCTCCCAGTCATTTCTTCCTTTGCCAAGTGCACCCCCCTCACCTCCTTGCCTGAGGAAGATGTTGGTATTAATATGATAATGACTCTACAGTTGGTCCAGGGAAGGCGTGCATGTCAGCAGAGAAGGAGCTGCTCTGCCACAAGGACTCGGCTCTGGGTGAGGGAAAGGGGCCCACATAGGCTTGTCCCTTGGCCAGGCGGCAATGCTTCCTTTTTGAGGCTAGTGGCAAATGAAAGCTGATTTGATGGGTCCTCCAAATGCTCAATCTCTGCATCACTTCCGTGACCCAAGGAAGCCATGGCTGCATTACTTCCATGACCCAAGAAAGCTAGTGTAGATCGCTACACTAGCGATCTCAGTTCATTCCTGGACTACTACAGGTATAGCCGTACAGATGCCCCAGGTGCTGGGCTGCTCCCCCTTGCACAGTCTGCTAGATTCTTATTTCTAAAACCAAGTCCCACCATGCTCTCCTTGGCTCGGCCCTGTAGGATCCCTGCATCCTTCCTGCCTTCACATTCAAAGCTCATCAAGACCTGTCCAGCTTCTTCTAATCCCCAGAAAGTCTTCTTTGATTCCTCTAATGGGAGAAAGTGTCTTCCTCTTTAGCTTGTCATAAATGCCTTTTGCATGGCTTTCATGACTCAGTCCTCTATAATTTATTTATTTTTTGTAGATAAGGTCTTGCCCTGTCATCCAGGTTAGAGTGTAGTGGTGTGACCATAGCTCACTGCAGCCTCAAACTCCTGGATTCAAGCAATCCTCCTTCCTCAGCCTCCTGAGTAGCTGGGACTACAGGCACGCAGCACTACACCCAGCTGATATTTTTAATTTTTTGCAGGAATGGGGTCTTGTTATGTTGCCCAGGGTGGTCTCAAACTCCTGGCCTCAAGCAAGCCTTCCACTTCGGCCTCCCAAGTAGCTGGGACTACAGGCACGAGCCACTGCACCTGTTTCAGTTGTCCACACTTTATCTTAATCTGTCGGTGTCCATGGCTTCTCTTCTCCATCCTGTTCTTCATCTTAATATTTTCCACATAGCCTTGTTCCCTACACTATTTAAGTAGATGTGATCAACACACACTTGTGTTAAAAGAATTAATTTATCATCTTAAATGACCACTCCAGGCCACTAAAATTGCTGTATCATTGGCAGGATAAAGATACAGTTACCTCTTTTTCTCCTTTATATACTGTCAAAGCTTTGGAGAAAAGTCAATTTCCTGTTTTAATATATATATTCTCTTTCTGGTGTTTTCTGCATTCTAAGGTGGTTTCATGCCTATTACGGCATTTTATCTTCATAATAGCTCTTCTGAGATGTGTGCAAAAGTGTTTTGAATAATTGTTGATAAAGTTTCCTGAGAAATAAATATTTACTGAGTGCAATGTATGTGTTAGGCATTGTGCTGGGAGTGGGGACCCAATGGCTGGCAGGGCTTTGCAGAGACTGACAAGTAGAGGACCAATTTCCATGTCATGGGGCAGATGCTCTGATGGGACTGGGCTGACATTTCTACAGGGGAACACAGGAGACACCTGACTCCTGGGGGGTGAGGGAGGCAGCTAGGAAATGTTTTCATAGACAGGGAGAGCTAGCCCGGCAAGGTGCGGTTGGTGGTTGGCAATGTGGACAAAAAAACATCATCTCAGTCTCTCAAAGAAAAGAGAACCTGAGAATCCGGCTTACTGGAACAACTGCAATGAATTCACTATTGCTAGAGAATCAGGGGTAAAGGCTAGGCACAGTGGCCCAAGCCTGTAATCCCAGCACTTTGGGAGGCTGAGGCGGGAGGACTGCTTGAGGCTAGGAATTTGAGGCCAATGTGGGCAACATAGCAAGACATCATCTCTACGAAAAATTTAAGAATGGGGCCAGGCGCTGTGGCTCATGCCTGTAATCACAGCACTTTGGTAGGCCAAGGGGGCCGATCATTTGAGGTCAGGAGTTCAAGACCAGCGTGGCTAACATCTTGAAACCCCATATCTACTAAAAATACAAAAAAATTAGCTGGTTGTGGTGACACATACCTGTACTCCCAGCTGCTAGGGAGGCTGAGGCAGGAGAATAATTTGAACCAGGGAGACAGAGGTTGCAGTGAGCCAAGATTGTGCCACTGCACTCCAGCCTAGGCAATAGAGTAAGACTCCATCTCAAAAACATAAAATTTAAAAAAATTAAAAAATAAAAATAAAAATTAGCTGGGCATAGTGGTGTGAACCTGTAGTCCCAGCTTCTCAGGAGGCTGAGGCAGGAGGATTGCATGAGCCTGGGAGGCCATGGCTGCAGTGAGCTGTGATCATGCCACTGTACTCCAGCTTGGGTGACAGAATAAGATCCTGTCTCAGACATTAAAAAGAAGATATGGATTGAGAATTGACTGTTGGATTTAGCAACATGGTAGTCATCAGTGACCTCCACTAGAGCTGTTTTGTTTTATGGAATGGTAAGAATGAAAATCCAGACAGAGTAGATTCAGGAGTCAATGGGAGAAGAGAATTGGCAGCAGTGAGTATAGACTACTATTTGGGGGGTTGATTCAGAGCAGAGAAGAGGAGTGAGGTTTAACTCTTCTCCACAGGGGAACAAAGAGTTTCATTTGATTATTATTATTATTATTATTATTAATTTTACCCACATCTTACAAGGCATGCAATGTTGTTTTTTAGGATGAGGATTGTCTAAGTATGTTTGTATCTGTATTAGTTCCTTCTCATACTGCTAAATAAAGATATACCCAAGTCTGGGTAATTTGAAAAGGAAAGAAGTTTAATGGATTCCCAGTCCCGCATGGCTGGGGAGACCCCACAATCATGGCAGAAAATGAAGGAAAAGCAAAGGCACATCTTACATGGTGGCAGGCAGGAGAGAGTGAGAGCCAAGTGGAAGGGGAAACCCCTAATAAAACCATCAGATCTTGTGAGATGTATTCACTACCATGAGAACAGTATGGAGGAAATCACCCCCATGATTCAGTGATCTCCCACCAGGTCCCTCCCACAACATGTGGGAATTATGGGAGCTACAATTCAAGATGAGATTTGGGTGGGGACACAGCCAAACTGTATCAGTATTCTAATGGGAATGACACAGTGGAGAGGCTGAAAAGCTGATCAACTTTTTACAACATTCCATTTTTTAAATCTCAAAATGCTCTTTGAGGTCAACATGACCCCTACTCCATAAGTGAGGACTGCAGGAATCAGTGAATTTAGAGATTCCATACTGAGTCAGTGGCACAGCAGGGGTTCAAATCCAGGTCTGTTGAACCCCAAAATGAGCGCTTTCCCCACTGGTCTAAGTGGAAAATAATACAGAACATGCTGCACTGCTTTCCTTAGATTAAAAAACGAATCAACATAGAGGTAATATAGAGCACAGACCTTAAGTTTTGAGCATGCCCTGGCTCAATAAGCCCCTGATGTTCTGGAACTCAGGAGATCTGTCCAGGAAGGAGTCAGATTCCAACGTGACCTGACTATGACGCACTGATTTCAGACCAAGCAGATGGACAACCTCCTCGGGGAGGAAAGTCAGAAGTAGAATATACTCCAGGAGGGCTTGGGGGCTCAAGAGTGAAAAGCCGCTATTCAGTCCGGCACCTGGGTGATACCTGGTGATTTCAGAGCCGCCATTTTCACTGAAAGTACCCCAACTGACATAGTATAGACTGGGCCATCTACGTCGGAATTTTTTTTTTTTTTTTTTTTTTTTTTTTTTTTGAGATGCCGTCTCGCTCTGTCGCCCAGGCTGGAGAGCAATGGCGAGATCTCGGCTCACTGCAACCTCTGCCTCCCGGGTTCAAGCGATTCTCCTGCCTCAGCCTCCTAAGTAGCTGGGATTACAGGCATGTGCCACCATGTCCAGCTAATTTTTGTATTTTGTATTATATATTTTGTATATTTTGTATTTTATATTTGTATTTGTATTTTGTATTATAATTTTGTATTTTTAGTATCATCATGTTGGCCAGGCTGGTCTCGAATTCCTGACCTCAAGCGATCCTCACTCCTCAGCTTCCCAAAGTACTGGGATTATAGGCATGAGCCACTGTGCCCAGGCAGTTCTAGAATTTTAATAGCAGAAAGGAACTGTCTTTTGTTTCCTTTTGTGATGAGTGGGATGATTGAGGGCACATATGTATGCTACAGGGGAGAACTTGGGAGACTGCAGATATGAGTGCCCAGAAATTTTACTATTGGGCATTATTTCAATTTAAAGTATTTTTTAAAATTATTATTATTTTTGTTTTGATAACTTTTTTTAAAACAGAGGTAGGGTCTTGCTATGTTGTCCATGCTGATCTCAAACTCCTGGCCCCAAGTTATCCTCTAGCCTCAGCCTCCCAAAGTGCTGGGATTACAGGGGCTCACTGTGTCCAGTCCCAATTTAAAGTTTTGATTGTATGTAGCAGTGTAGGTACACAGCAAGCCAGGAACATTCATATTTTATTTTATTATTTTATTTTATTTTTTGAGACAGAGTCTTACTCTGTCACCCAAGTTGGAATGCAGTGGCATGATCTCAGCTCACTGCAATCTCTGCCTCCCAGCTTCAAGTGATTCTCCTGCCTCAGCGTCCTGAGAATCTGGAATTACAGGCACCCACCATCATGCCTGGCTAATTTTTGTATTTTTAGTGGGGGGAGGTTTACCATGTTGGCCAGGCTGGTCTCAAACTCAAGACCTCAGGTGATCCAACCACCTTGGACTCCCAAAGTGCTGGGATTACAGGTGTGAGCCACTGCACCCGGCCCTATACTTTATTTTTGGATAGTCAATCCTGCATCTCCGTTCACGGGAGCTTTATGAATTGGTGGGGAGGTGGTGAGTAGCTTTGAAATTAATCACCTTGTTTCTATCTCAACCGAAGACATGGTCTGGACGCCAAAGTAATCAAGCAGCCACTCTTAGCTTTGATGGACTTTCATTTTCTTTCACTTTCATTTTCTGTGAAAGAATTTTGATTTACTTCTTTCAGAAAGATTGACAGGAGGTGGGTGGGACTGTGACTTTTTAATTCATGGTTAAATCTAATATTTTTCTTGACTGTAAGAATTTATCATTAATGATTCTGGAAAGACAAAAACATGGTGAAATCAGATACAAAAGCCTAAAAAGGAAAATAAAGAGGTTTAAAAAATAAAACAAAGACATTCTTTTTTGTAGTAAGAAACTCAGGGATGAAATATTTCACCCTGCAAAAAATCAAACCCCAAAAAAGACACCACTCTCAAACCTTGACACTCTTTTTCTTCCCCGTTACGATCTGTCACCTGTACTGATCACTGCAAACCTAAAATGCCTTCCTCAACCTATAAATGGCAAACCTCTTAAGGAACTTCAGTTCTCAGACAGATTAATGCAGTTTTCCAGTGAATTAGACAGAAATGAAGTGAGTTGATTCTCTGGATTTTTTGTTGTGTTTTGTTTTTGAAGAAGGAGAAGAAACTAGGAGTATTCTCATTTTAAGACTGAAAAATTTAGGCTGGGTGCTGCGGCTCACACCTCGCACTAAGAAAGTGCAAGTTTCTGCCAGGTGCAGTGGCTCATGCCTCTAATCCCAGCACTTTGGGAGGCCAAAGCAGGCAGATCACCTGAGGTCAGGAGTTCAAGACCAACCTGGCCAGCATGATGAAACCCCATCTCTACTAAAAGCACAAAAATTAGCAGGGTGTGGTGGCATGCACCTGTAATTCCAGCTACTTGGGAGGCTGAGGCAGAAGAATTTCTTGAACCTGGGAGGCAGAGATTGCAGTGAGCCCAGCTTGTGTGCCATTGCACTCCAGCCTGGGTGATAAGAGTGAAATTCCGTCAAAAAAAAAAAAAAAAAAAGTGCAGTAATTACCAATCTCTTACATGATATATTCCATCATGGTGAAGTCTGAGATTTTAATGAATCCATCATCTTAATAGCATATATTGTACCCAATAGGTAGTTTTTCAAATCTCACCTCCCTCCCAACCTCTCCCTTTATGGAGCCCCCAGTATCTATTGTTCTCCTGTTTGTCAGGTTTCTTGCCCTGTTCTCATACTCGTCTTGTTAAAATGAGCTTATTATTAGTTTGATCCATTATCCAACTCAAGAGACTCTTGGCTTCCTCCAGTTCCCTATCTTCATTGTAGAGACACAACAGACAACTCAGGGAGGCCCCTTTGTGTAGTCTTCCTATCTGTCAAAGACCTTATTGGTCCTTGACAAGGCACCAACAGACTACCAAGTTTGCCCAGGCACATGTGGTATATACAGTTCCTGGGAGAAGGGGAAGCCCATTTTCTTTTCCTCAAAAGGACTTGCCTCTCCACCCATCTTAGGAAAGTTTTCCAAATATATAAAAACAACAAAGTCTGGATTCTCCAATCCTATGATTGTGATCTTGAAGAAAGAACAGAACACACTTCTGGACAACTTGCCCAAGCTTCAGAGCTGATCACAATGGTGCTAGCCACATTCTCTAGTCTCTTCCATTAGATTTCATGTTAGCTTGTTATTCAACACCAGGCAGACAGGCAGCTCCTCCTGCACCGTGAGACCTGACCCATCACTGCTACCTTAACAGACGGAGTCTCCCACCCAGCCTCACAACAGACATTGCCCAGAGTTCTTTCCTGACGGACAGATCAGACCCTCAGATCACTTTCCACCATGTTGTCTGACTTCTCCGAGTGGCTTTCATTATGATAGGAGACCTGGAGTATCATCAGGCTTTCACATGCCTCTACTTTGGGTCACTTGTTAGTCATAAAAGATAGGCATAGGCTGCTCAATTAAAGCAAGAATGTTCTGGAAGCTGTGGTACTATCAGAGGCTAGGAGAGAAAGCAACCTGAATGGCTTGCCCCTCTCCTTTTCATCAGATTGAGTAGCAGCGAAGTACCTGTCAAGGTAGGCAGTGATTGGTCAGGTCTCATGGTTCGGGAGGAACGTCCTTTCTGCCAGGTCTTAAATGACAAGCTAACATGAAATCTAACACCCACATAATGTGGCCAGCGCTGTTGTGATCTTTCTGAAGGTTGGACAAATTTTCCAGAAGCGTGTTCTATTTTCTTCTTGGAGATCACAAACATAGGACTGGAGAATCCAGACTTTGTTGTTGTTATATATTTGGAAAACTTTCCTAAGATGGGTGGAAAGTCCTTCTGGGGAAAGGAAAATGGGTTTCCCCTTCTCCCAGGAACATCTACCAAAAAGACTATGTTCCTTTCCCAGAGGATAGAGCATAGGGGTATACCAGTTCTCCCGATGAGTTTTAACATGATATAGATAGAAGAGACTTGGAGTTTAGGACATCTCTACATATTTCAGGGTTTTGACTTTTACCGTTCCAGC
>NW_016811820.1:4492290-4501822 GCF_001698545.2 Rhinopithecus bieti
TTTTTTTTTTTTTTTTTTTTTTTTTTTTAAGTGTGGAAAGGGTATGTGTGGTGAATACTTTCAGCAAAGTTGAGAGACGAGTGTCACCCACTCCTGACTCCATCAGCACAAGAGGACCGTGGTCAGACTCCATGATGCTCATAGGACCAGAATCCATTTCTAGTTCTAGTCTCTTTCAATTCCTGGGCAAATCAAGTGATGTCTCTTCAGAGCTGTATTCTTTAAAAAAAAAAAAAAAAAAATGCATATTTAGGGTAATCCCAGCACTTTAGGAGGCCGAGGCAGGCAGATCACCTGAGGTCAGGAGTTCGAGATCAGCCTGGTCAACATGGTGAAACCTTGTCTCTACTAAAAATACAAAAATTAGCTGGGTGTGGTGGTGGGTGCCTGTAATCCCAGCTACGTGGGAGGCTGAGACAGGAACCCAGGAGGCGGAGGTTACAGTGAGCCGAGATGGTGCCACTGCACTCCAGCCTGGGCAACAGAGAAGATTCTGTCTAAAAAAAAAAAAAAGAATAAGAAAAAATAATAAAATAAAAGCATATTTAGAGGATACAAATGCAGGTTTCTTATATGTATATATTGCATCATGAACCCAACATCTGGACAGTGTACATTGCACCCAATAGGAAATTTTTCAAACCTCACCTCCGTGCCAGTCTCCCTCTTTATGGAGTCCCCAATATCTATCATTCCCTCTGTACGTCCATCTGTACCCGTTGTTTAGCTCTCACTTATAAGTGAGAACATGCGGTATTTGACTTTCTGTTTCTGAGCTATTTCACTGGTAGTAGCTTCCGCTTCCATCCGTGTTGCTGCAGAAGATATGATTTCATTCTTTTTATGGCTGAGTAGTATTCTATGGCGTCTATGTGCCACATTTTCTCTATCCATTCCTCCATTGATGGATAAGTAGGTTGATTCCATATCTTTGCTATTGTGAATAGTGCTGCAACAAACATACCAGTGCAAGTATCTTTTTGATATAATTATTTCTTTTCTGGTAGTGGGACTGCTGGATTGAATGGCAGTTCTAATTTTAGATCTCTGTTAATAGTTATATTCTTCCACTCTACCTCCATGCAGGTGCAAACTCCTACACCATTACCTGGTCTTGATATTAGGACTTTTTATTTTATTCTAATTTAATTTGTTTTTGAGACAGAGTCTCACTCTATTGCCCAGGTGGGGTGCAGTGGTTCAATCTCAGCTCACTGCAACTTCCACCTCCCAGGTTCAAGCGATTCTTGTGCTTCAGCCTCCTGAGTAGCTAGGATCACAGGCTTATGCCACCATGCCCAGCTAAGTTTTGTGTTTTTAGTAGAGATGGGGTTTCACCATGTTGTGCAGGCTGGTCTTGACCCTCTTTCCTCAGGTAGATCTGTTCGCCTTGGCCTCCCACAATGCTGGGATTACAGGTGTGATCCACTGCACCCAGCCTAAGGCTTATTATTTTAAATGAATTTCACATAATCAGCAAAGTCACTACTCCTTGTCAGTTACTATTCATTGTCAGTCCAATGAGTAGTATAGATGTGGAATCACTGGACTGACAATGACAATAACACAAAAGGTATCTGAAAGATTACTTCTCATTCATTTATTCACAGTGCCAGAAACTGTGCCAGATGCTGGGTATACAACAGTAAACAAGATAGACAAGGAATCAGAAACTGAGCTTACATCCCCACTTCTAAAGACAGATGTTTACATCTTAATAGAAATTTCCCTACCAAATGTATTTATACACAGAACCCAGTTCTGTTTCAATGTTAGCACGTGAGATCTAGCTGATGAAAATATTACCTGTATTTCCCCCTTGGGAGTCAGCCCCAGAGACCAGTAATTACCAATCTCTTTTCTGCCATAAAACCCGTAACAGATTACGTTCACATGTGTACTGTACTCCCATGGGTACTGTTACATGAAATTTGCAAACTTCTTTCTCTCATTATTAAACAAACAAAAAGGAGTAAGAAAATGTGTGCGGGCAATTTTCCATTTGCTGTCTCCACAAGTCATTCCCTGCACCTCTCTGCCCTGGGCCCTTGGAAACTGATCTCTGTAGATTGCATCTCCTAGATAAACTTGCTGCTAGCTGCTGTTTGGGTTAGGCCAATTCAGACAATGGCAAGAAATCCAAGGGCAGCAGAAGAGAGAGGGCAGGGACCTCCTCCCCTGCGTACTTTCTGACAAAACTCTGCTACTCTGGCAGTAGCTATGTCTCTTCATAAGCCTATTTCCCGCTGAGTGGCACCTCTTCCAGCCCTCCTGAGGTTCCAGTAACCCTTTCCCTTCAGCCCTTGGAGTGGGAACATTCTCCAGCTATTGTAGCCTCAGGGAGCCCGATCATATCTTGTTTGCTCCTTTCACCTGCCTACCCTATGTCCATCATCTCTTCATTTGTATCTGTGTGTTGCATTTTCTCATAAAACAAGATGAAAGTGAACGAGAGGAAAGTTACTATAAGAATAACCTTGAGGCCAGGGACAGTGGCTCACACCTACAATCCCAGCATTTTGAGAGGCCAAAGCAGGAGGATCACTTGAGGCCAGGAGTTTGAGACCGGCCCGGGCAACATAGCAAGATCCCATCTCTACAAAAAAGTTTTTTTTTTTTTTTTTTGAGATGGAGTCTCGCTCTGTCACCCAGGCTGGAGTGCAGTGGCTGGATCTCAGCTCACTGCAAGCTCCGCCTCCCGGGTTCACGCCATTCTCCTGCCTCAGCCTCCCGAGCAGCTGGGACCACAGGCGCCCGCCACCTCGCCCGGCTAGTTTTTTTGTATTTTTTAGTAGAGACGGAGTTTCACCGTGTTAGCCAGGATGGTCTTGATCTCCTGACCTCGTGATCCACCCGTCTCGGCCTCCCAAAGTGCTGGGATTACAGGCTTGAGCCACCGCGTCTGGCCGGTAAAAAAGTTTTAAAAAATCAGTCGCGCATCGTAGCATGCACCTGTTGTTCCAGCTACTTGAGAGGCTGAGGCAGGAAGATCACTTGAACCCAGGAGTTTGAGGCTGCAGTGAGCTATGATGGCACCACTGCACTGCAGCCTGGGTGACAGAGCAAGACCCAGCCTCCAATAAATTAATTAACGTGAGTAGAAGCCAGTTACTTGTAACAAATACCAATACTGAGTCCATGCTGGGAACTGCTGGCAGAAGCCATGCTGTAGTTGAGCCCTCTGCATTTGCTACCATTTGAATGGACATTCTGGACCATATAAAGAGTGAATATTTCCCCTTATCTCAACCTTTCACACTGGTGAGCTCAGGGGGCTAGAAACTGTGAGACTGACTAAGAAAATTTCAAATTCCCCTAGAAACCTTTCACTCTCCAATACCTTTTAAAATTCCACTTTGGGTGCCGTGAGAAGATTTCTCTTCCACATCTTTTCTACAAATTGCTGAAAGCTTTAAACCAGTTTTATCTATAGTATGTCACAGCAATGTGGGTCTTTTTTCCTTCTAGTGCCTGGTCTGTCAGGAATCGCCGGGCCAAAAAGAAAAAAGACAAACCCTGGTGAGATGAACAAAGTAACAAGGAAAAATGAAATCAGAAGAGCTCAGCGGGATCTCATCAATTCAAAGCTCACTCAAATTCTAGTAACCTTGAAAGATTCAAGTATAATAAGTTCTCATCTAAGGATCTGAGGTTGGCCTTCAAATACTACAAAGAGGACAGATTTATACATTGGTATCCAAGATTTGAAACTGGTATTTAAGTTTTAGAATCTCAATTACCAGGTAAGCCTGGATAGTTTACCCTTGCTAGTGTCACAAATTAGGGTCACCTGTACTAAACAGTAAGTTCTAAGAAACTTTATTTTATTATTATTATTATTTATGTATTATTATTATTATTTTGAGACAGAGTCTCGCTGTCACCCAGGCTGGAGTGCAGTGGCACAATCTCGGCTCACTGCAACCTCTGACTCCCTGGTTCAAGCGATTCTCCTGCCTCAGCCTCCAGAGTAGCTGGGATTACCGGCATGAGCCACCATGTCCAGCTGATTTTTGTATTTTTAGTAGAGACGGAGTTTCACCATGTTGGCCAGGCTGGTCTTGAACTCCTGACCTCAAATGATCCGCCCACCTTGGCCTCCCAAAGTACTGGGATTACAGGCGTGAGCCAATGTGCCCAGCCTAGGAAACTTTTTCTCTTCTTTTTTCCGTGTCCTCTCTCCTTCATTTCCAAATTCCACTTTTCTTTTTCCCCTTACCCCCTTGGTCACCACTTTATATGTTTTATATGTAATATTGATACATATACTGTAATAATAGATTACACTTATGAGCACTTATTCTGTATTTTAAATGCTACACGTATATTAACTCATCGAACCTGGATAGCAGTGCAATGAGATTATCACCATTTTGCAAATGGGAAAACTGAGGCACAAAAATTAAGTAACTCACCTAATGTAGGAGGTAAATAGTGGGGCTGGCACTAGGACCTATGAAGTTTGGCTGAAGAATTCATGTTCTTATCCCCTCTGATACACTGCCCCCAAAATACGTGTTGTTTTCAACGTCCATGTATTTTAACATAAATGTCTCCGCTATGACTCTCATTCTGTTTCTTTTTTGACTAAAGAGAACACTGTTAAGGTTTATCCACGTTACTATGTATGTATATCTGGATTGTTGCTGAGTATGTCATGTTATACACTTTGGCCTACCCATTCCCCTCGGGATGGACACTGAAATGGGAGTGTTCCCTTATCCCCCCTCGCAGGATGTGCGACAGGGTTGTGGCTCACTTCTTTGGTGCCCTGCTGCTCAAACTCCTAAGGAAGCACGCAGACGGGCAGGTGCAGAGGTCGCAGAGGTCGTGGGGAGCATTTCTGGGCTCCGATCCCACAGCAGTGTCTAAGGGTGTGTGTTTACAGCTCCTGAAACCTCGGTGGGCATGTGTTACATTGTGCTGCAGATAGCTTGTATTAATCAGCTCAGTTAGACCCTCTGCCTTACCACAAGGACAGAGGGCTTTCTATATCCTGGGTTCTTGCCCTAGTGTATTGGAAAAATTGGATCACATGTGGGGCTTGGAGAATGCATGTCAGGTTTTATTGAGTGGTGGAGATAGCTCTCAGCAAGATCATTAATATCATTTTTGAAAGAACAACTGGCTGGGCGCAGTGGCTCATGCCGAGATTGCGCCACTGCACTCCAGCCTGGCAATAGGGCGAGACTCTGTCTCAAAAAACAAACAAACAAAAAAACAGAAAACAAACAAACAAAAAAGAACAACCCTTTATTCCATTCCAAAGTATAGATATATTTAACTTATTGAACACTTCATTAAAAATGCATGCCTGTTTCCCTCTGTATAAATAAGTTTGGGGTTTGCAAGAAACGTTAGGAATGAGATGGGCTTTGGGTATGAGTCTTCCAATATTGACCAATGTCATGTTCTATCAGTCCATGAAGAAATCTGTAAGGAATAGATGGTTTCACTGATTTGGGTTGAGCTTAGAATCAGCACCTTAAAAATACTGCCAGACTTTGAGTTAGGAGAGACTGTCTTTGAGGATTCAGGGGAAAATAAGAATGTTTTCCAGTTCCGTTTTTTTTTTTTTTTTTTTTTTTTTTTTTTTTTTTTTGACAGAGTCTCACTCAGTCGCCCAGGCTGGAGTGCAGTGGTGCGATGTCGGCTCACTGCAAGCTCCGCCTTCCAGGTTCACGTCATTCTCCTGCCTCAGCCTCCCAAGTAGCTGGGACTACACGCACCCGCCGCCACACCCGGATAATTTTTTGCATTTTTAGTAGAGATGGGGTTTCACCGTGTTAGCCAGGATGGTCTCGATCTCCTGACCTCGTGATCCACCTGCCCCGGCCTCCCAAAGTGCTGGGATTACAGGCGTGAGCCACCGCGCCCAGCCTATTTTCTTAATTTTTAAGACAGGGTCTCACTTTGTTGCCCAGGCTGGAGTGCAGTGGTGCCACTGTAGCTCACTGCAGCCTCTACCTCTTGTGTTCAAGTCGTCCTCCTGCCTCTGCCTTCCAAGTAGCTGAGAACACAGGCACATGACACCCCACCCAGCTAAACGTTTTATTATTCCTTATAGAAACAGTGTCTCTTTATGTTGCTCAGGCTGGTCTCAAAGTCCTGGGCTCAGGTGATCCTCCCGCCTCAGCCTCCCAAAGTACTAGGATTACAGGTGTGAGCCACCATGCCCAGCCTCACTTTTTAAAAAGCATCCCTTTAATTGTTTAGATACCAAGACACTACTTTTGGAAAAGCACAATCCTTTGTGTGAGCCCTAGAAAGAAGGTGCCAACCTTCTATAAGGAAAACCAAAGCTTCCTTTCACTGGGAGATGACATGATTTTATACTCATGAGCCAGGAGGAACTTTAATAGACATCTCATTCATTCTACAAAGAAGGGCTTCAGAGCTGCTATTTGAAAAACAGTAACAACAAACAAACATTAAATGCACTTAAATGGCTTATAATTAACTTCCTACATAGGGACTCACCTCATTTATTTAAAAGAGATCCCTTTTTCCAAGGTTTTCTAGGCAATATCGTTCAGGACATAGGCATGGGCAAGGACTTCACATCTAAAACACCAAAATCAATGGCAACAAAAGCCAAAATTGACAAATGGTATCTAATTAAACTAAAGAGTTTCTGCACAGCAAAAGAAACTACCATCAGAGTGAACAGGCAACCTACAGAATGGGAGAAAATTTTTGCAATCTACTCATCTGACAAAGGGCTAATATCCAGAATCTACAAAGAACTCAAACAAATATACAAGAAAAAAACAAACAACCCCATCAAAAAGTGGGCAAAGGATATGAACAGACATTTCTCAAAAGAAGACATTCATACAGCCAACAGACACATGAAAAAATGCTCATCATCACTCGCCATCAGAGAAATGCAAATCAAAACCACAATGAGATACCATCTCACACCAGTTAGAATGGCAATCATTAAAAAGTCAGGAAACAACAGGTGTTGGAGAGGATGTGGAGAAATAGGAACACTTTTACACTGTTGGTGGGATTGTAAACTAGTTCAACCATTATGGAAAACAGTATGGCAATTCCTCAAGGATCTAGAACTAGATGTACCATATGACCCAGCCATCCCACTACTGGGTATATACCCAAAGGATTATAAATCATGCTGCTATAAAGACACATGCACACGTATGTTCATTGCGGCACTATTCACAATAGCAAAGACTTGGAATCAACCCAAATGTCCCTCAATGACAGACTGGATTAAGAAAATGTGGCACATATACACCATGGAATACTATGCAGCCATATAAAAGGATGAGTTTGTGTCCTTTTTAGGGACATGGATGCAGCTGGAAACCATCATTCTTAGCAAACTATCACAAGAACAGAAAACCAAACACTGCATGTTCTCACTCATAGGTGGGAACTGAACAATGAGATCATTTGGACACAGGAAGGGGAACATCACACACTGGGGCCTGTAGTGGGGTGGGGGGAGGGGGGAGGGATAGCATTAGGAGATATACCTAATGTAAATGATGAGTTAATGGGTGCAGCACACCAACATGGCACATGTATACATACGTAAGAAACCTGCAGGATGTGCACATGTACGCTAGAACTTAAAGTATATATATATATAAAAGTTATTCCCTGAAAAAAACAAACAAACAATAACAGCAAAAAAGAGATCCATTTTTTACCGATATGGTATATGCACAACCAAAAGATATACTGTTGAAAGTTCGAAGTTAGGCATATGGTAGTGACCACTTAAAATATTTCACAATTTAAAATTATTGCAGCTATGTTCTGGGGCATAAAAAGATGCCCCAGTGTCACTCAATTGAGTGATCTCTAAATAATTTACAAAGATGACTTAGTATTTAAAAGCCTACAGGATCTTGGCTGGGTGCAGTGGCTCACACCTATAATCCCAGCACTTTGGGATTACAGGCTGAGGTGGGCAGATCACGAGGTCAGGAGATCAAGACCATCCTGGCTAACACGGTGAAACCCCATCTCTACTAAAAATACAAAAAATCAGCCGGGCATGGTGGCGGGCACCTGTAGTCCCAGCTACTCGGGAGTCTGAGGCAGGAGAATGGCATGAACCTGGGAGGTGGAGCTTGCAGTGAGCTGAGATCACACCACTGCACTCCAGCCTGGGCAACCGAGCGAGACTCCGTCTCAAACAAAACAAACAAACAAACAAACAAAAAACCGATCTTTCTTGATCTTCTTCCTGCGGAAAAGGACAGTAGCAATGCTTCTTCGAGCTTTTCACTGTTGAAATATGGAGTTTTGCAAAACCATCAACACCACACTTCTGCCCTCCAAGGACAACCAGGGAGTATCATCTTGCATTCAATCTACACAATACTCAATAGAAAAATCAGCTGAGACAATTTCTATTTTGCAGGTTAACCTGAAGGATATGCAGTCTGTCTATGCTCCTGTGTAAGACCAGATAACAGATAGTTCTGGTGCTCCTTGTAGTTTCGATCCCAACAATTCAACTCTTACAGTCAACTCTGTTGTCATAAAGCAAGCAGCCATGGACAATACAAATTAGTGTGGCTATGTGGCTATGTTGCCGTAAAACTTTACTTGCAAAATAGGTGGCCAGCTGGACATGGCCTTTGAACCTTGGTCTGTGGAATCCTGCCCTAGGTCAATGGTTGATATGGTTTGGATTTGTGTCTCCACCCAAGTCTCATGTTCAATTGTAATCCTCAATGATGGAGGTGGGGTGGTGGGAAGTGGTTGGATCATGGGGGCAGATTTCTTATGAATGATTTAGCACCATCTTTCTGGTACTGTCCTCTTGATAGTGAGTGAGTTCTCACAAGATCTGGTTATTTAAAAGTGTATGGCACCTCCCTCCTCTCTCTCTCCTGCTCCTGCTATGTAAGATGCACCTGCTTCCTCTTTGCCTTCTACCATTATTGTAAGTTTCCTGAGGCTTTTTCAGAAGCCCAGCAGATTCTAGCATCATGCTTCCCATAGAGCCTGCAGAATCATGAGCCAATTAAACCTCTCTTCTTTATACATTACCCAGCCTCAGGTATTTACAGCCATACAAGAACAGACTAATACCATGGTTCTTAACATTTTGGGGAGCAAGTGGTGGTTCCTGACCCCTTTGAAAGCCTAATGAAAATTATAGTTCTTCTCTTCCAAAAAATGTAAAGCTCTGATTAATTTTACATGCAACTTTGTAAGATGTAAATGTCCCAGGTGATGAGGGTTTCTCTAGACACTCTAAAATTTATCACTGAATTCTGTCAGGACAACAGAAAGATATGTCCTTGGTTCAATTTCCCCAGAAGAAGCCATTTCTAGAATATTCTTTGCCATGATGTCATTGATTTTTATTGAGAACTGTTTAGGGAACATATATTTGAAACCTGTTCACTTGTTTATTCCAATAATGTAGTGGATAAACAGTTCAAAATGGAAACAACTTAAATATTAAACCTAAAACTATAAAATGTATAGAAGAAAACAGAGGAAGCCTTGATCTAGACAAATATTTCTTTTTTTTTTTTTTTTT
>NW_016811820.1:4502335-4527516 GCF_001698545.2 Rhinopithecus bieti
CATAGCAAGACCTTGTCTCTACTAAAAATCAAACAAATTAACTGAGCTCAGTGGTGCATGTTAGGAGGCTGAGGTGGAAAAATTGCTTGACCCTGAGTCAAGGCTGCAGTGACCCATGATCGTGTCACTGCACTCCAGCCTGGGCGACAGAGTGAGACCCTGTCTCAAAAAAAAAAAAAAAAAAAAAGTAAAGAAAAATCTATGCCCAGAAAATAAATATAAAGAACTTTCAAACTCAATAATAAGAAAGCAATCAATACAATTTAAAAAGGGGAAGATTTGAGCATACATATTACTAAAGAATTTACTAAAGTAAATGAAAAGAAAGCAAATAAAAACTACAATGAGACACAACTGTAGACTTATTAAAGGGGCTAAAATTCAAAATAGAACAAAAAAAGCTGAGAATGTCTATTGCTAGCAAAGATGTAAAGCAACTGGAACTCTCATATATTGCTGGTAGGAATTAAAAATGGTATCACCACTTTGGAAAACATTTTGGCATCTCTGTATAAAGTTAAACATACATTTCCCATTTTATTCAGTAATCCCACACCTAGGTATTTACTTGAGAGAAATGAAAATATATGCCCACACAAATGCCTGCACATGAATTTTATAGCAACTCTATTCATAGTTACTCCCAACTGGAGATAAGTCAAATGTCTACTAACTAGTGAAGGGATAAATGCACAGGGTGTAAGCTATGGCAGGACATTGGCGTTCTCCTGAGCAATAAAAATAAATAAACTCGTAACACACATATCCACACTGATGAATCTTGAAAGCATTATACTGAATGAAAAGAAGCCAGGCCAAAAGATTATATACTGTTTCATTCTATTTCTGTGGCCTTTTGAAAAATGCAAAACTATAAGAAGTGAGATCAGACCAGCAGTTCCTAGGGGTTGGGACTAGGGCTACTGACTCCAAAGGTACATGAGGCCTTCTTTGGGGTGATAGAAATATTCTCTTTTATTTTTGAGATGAAGTCTCGCTCTGTCCCTCAGTCTGGAGTGCAATGGTGTAATCTTGGCTCACTGTAACCTCTGCCTCCCGGTTTCCAGGAATTCTCTTGCCTCAGTCTCCCGAGAGGCTGGGATTACAGGTTTCACCATGCTCCACCCACCTCTGCCTCCCAAACTGCTGGAATTACAGGTGTGAGCCACTGTGCCGGGACCCAGGGTGATGGAAATATTCTCTATCTTTAACGTAGTGCTAGTTACAGGAGTGCATACGCTTATCAAAATTCATAGAACTGGCTGGCTGTGGTGGCTCACACCTGTAATCCCAGCACTTTGGGAAGCTGAGGTGAGAGGATTGCTTAAGTCCAGGAGTTCAAGACCAGCCTAGGCAACATAGCAAGACCACACCTCTACAATTTTTTTTTTTTTTGAGGCGGAGTCTCGCTCTGTCGCCCAGGCTGGAGTGCAGTGGCATGATCTCGGCTCACTGCAAGCTCCGCCTCTGGGTTCACACCATTCTCCTGCCCCAGCCTCCTGAGTAGCTGGGACTACAGGCGCCCGCCACCACGCCTGGCTAATTTTTTGTATTTTAGTAGAGACGGGGTTTCACCGTGTTAGCCAGGATGGTCTCGATCTCCTGACCTCATGATCCGCCTGCCTTGGCCTCCCAAAGTGTTGGGATTACAGGCGTGAGCCACCGCGCCCGGCTACATTTTTTTTTTAATTAGCCAGTTACAGTGGCACACACCTGTAGTCCCAGCTACTTGGGAAGCTAAGGCAGGGGGATTGCTTGAGCCCAGGAGGTTGAGGCTGCAGTGAGCTATGATTGGACCACTACATTCCAGTCTGGGTGACAGAGCAAACCTCTATCTCAAAAGCAAAAAAAAAAAAAAAAAAAAAAAAAAAAAAAGAAAAGAAAAAAATCATAGAACTGCACACATAAAGGATGAATTTTAGAAATTATATCTCCAAATACTTCATTCAGTCTCCCCTTCATGTGGAGTCAAAGAGGAAATGTCTGAGCACCGGAAATGGTTATACAGCAATTCTCTGGAGTACTGGAGTTGTTTTTATCTTTTGCAGCCTGTGAACCCTGTAACTAATTAGGGTTACCCTTTGCCTGGGCTCTTAGCAAGCAGGGCACTGGGAGTCTGACATGCATTCTGGATATTAACCTTCTCCTCAGCATCATCTTACTTGCCTACTTTCATTTGCCTTTTGTCCTGATTTCTTCCTGACAAACTGTTTTTATCTTAATGTGGTATAGATACTTGTCAAAGACTAAATCTTTTTTTAACCAATGTACAGTGTACATAACTGAATGAATATATACATAAATAAATCATGATGGTGTCTCCTACTGACACATATTAATAAACGTTCAAGCCATAAAAACATAATTCATTAAGGCTTACTATCATGCAGAATGTACCAAGCTTTATTCATTTTGGGATGTTTCTACTTATGAGGAATAAGGATCTAAACATAGCATTATCAGAAAAAGGCAAACAGGATGGTACTTAGAGAACAGGGGAACAGGGAAGTTTATCCTGGAGAAGAGAAAGAGAAAGACAGTGAAAACACGATAGTTGTCTTTAAATATTTTATGAGTTGTCAGGTAGAAGTGAAGTAAATTAATTCTGACTTGTCCCATTGAATTAGGTGTGGGGCCAATGGGTGCAGGCTATTGTAGGATCATTTGGAGAAGTCCCCCCTTTTATTTTTTTTTGAGACAGGGTCTCAGGGTTTCACTCTGTCACCCAGGCTGGAGTGCAGTGGTACGATCTTGGCTCACTGCAACCTCTGCCTCCTGGGCTCAAGTGATCCTCCCACCTCAGCCTTCCAAGTAGCTGAGATGACAGGTTCATGCCACCACCCCCCGCTAATTTTTTGATTTTTGGTAGAGACAGGGTCTCACCATCTTGCCTAGGCTGGTCTCTAACTCCTGGAATCAAGTGATCCTCCTGCCTCCGCCTCCGAAAGTGCTGGGATTACAGGCATGAGCCACCACACCCGGTCCAGGAACCCATTTCAAATGGGGCACAGAACAGATGCAATGTACTGTCCAAGAAAAGACAGTCTCTAGGCAGTGGTTATCACTATACACAGGTTGGACAGTCACTTGAGAAGGCTCTCCTATAAAGATTGATTTAGATAAACGATTGCTTCCTTCCAATCCCAAGGCTTAACAGTTACATAATCCTGTGAGAAAACAGTACCCTTCCAATATGAAACTAACTTATTTTGACTAAGCAAACACCCTTATTTTCTTACTTATCAACTTATGTTATTATATTAAGTTATATCACAATCCCAGCATATGTGAACAAGTAGCAATGAAAAGGCTATACCAAGAAGATGTTCTTATACTCATTTTAGGCTTTGGCTCTTAAGAAATCCAATGCAGAATTGCAACTAGGCTTTTTGGGACTTGTATTTGCAAAATATACCTTTTTTGTGCAGCCAGCTGCCCTTTTATGCCCTCCAGAAATAGGCAGGCAATACAACATTCTCTGAATGGAAGTTAAAGTGATTTCCCACTTACTCCCTGCGCTTTTAACACTTAGGCAATAAAGCTCATGACATTTTCAATAAGGAGCAGAGAAGGGAAGTGCTCCTTATTCACGAAAGGGCTCAAGTCATCACCATCCCGGCGTTTTCCTATTTGACAAGGCCCAGTTACTGCCAAATGGCAAGACGTACAATTTAAAAACCACTTCGATCGGCACCAGGGATCTGAGGCTGATAGGTTCAGCAAAATTGAGAGCCAATTTCAGGCTGGCTTGAACACCTAGATTCCAAGGCTGTGCGGGTTCACTCGGCATTCCCAGTAGAGGCAAGAAAGACCCTGAAGGCATCTTAGGTATGATTACGACACTAGGAACTAGTAAAGGAAAGAGCAAAACCAACACTGCAGTCTGACTGAGAATTACAGGCACACAGCTCAGAAGAGGGCTGGTAAATAGGGAGTAATGAGTGTGTCTGCTGGAAGGCACACTACAAGAGGCCGCAGAAAGGAGATGAGGCTGGGCGCGGTGGCTCATGCCTGTAATCCCAGCACTTTGGGAGGCCAAGGCGGGCAAATCACCTGAGGTCAGGAGTTCAAGAGCAGCCTGCCCAACATGGTGAAACCCCGTCTCTACTAAAAATACAAAAAAATTAGCTGGACGTGGTGGCAGATACCTGTAATCCCAGCTACTCGGGAGGCTGAGGCAGGAGAAATGCTTGAACCTGGGAGGCGGAGGTTGAAGTGAGCTGAGATTGTGCCACTGCACTCCAGCCTGGGCAACAAGAGTGAAACCACCTCAAAAAAAAAAAAAAAAAAAAAAAAAAATGAATATTTACTGAGCCCCTTGTATGTGCTAAGTACGAAACTAAGTATTCCATATGCATTATCTCATTTGATTGTCATATCTGCAAGAAGCAAGTCATATTATTATTCTCATTATACAGGTGAAGAAATACAGGGCCATGTACGATGGCTCACACCTGTAATCTCACCATTTTGAGAGGCCAAGGCGGGTGGATCTCTTGAGCCCAGGACTTTGAGAGCAGCCTGGGCAACATGGTAAAACCCCGTCTCTACAAAAAAGTAAAAAATTAGCCAGGTATGGTAGCGTACACCTCTGGTCCCAGCTACTCAGGAGGCTGAGATGGGAGGATCACTAGAGCCCAGGAAGTTGAGACTGCATTGGGCTGTGACTGCTCATAGCTCCATTCATAGTCACTCCACTCCAAACTGGAACCATTGCACTCCAGCCTGGGCAACAGGGTGAGACCCTGTCTCCAAAAAAAAAAAAAAAAAGAAAGAAAGAAAGAAAGAAAGAAAGAAAGAAAGAAAGGAATATAGGCTCTGAGAGTTGACGTTATTTGCCCAAGTTCCACCCAACTAAAAAGAGGTGAATATGGACTTAGTACTCACAAATAGACCAGCAAATGAATCCACAATACCCTCCAGACATGTGGACCCTGATATGTTTAAATTTTCATCTCACCTGCCTGACAATTCCTGGGGCTCAGTGAGCCGAGATCATGCCACTGCACTCCAGCCAGGGCAACAGAGTGAGACTCTGTCTTAAAAAAAAAAAGGAAAATATAATGCAGAAACCTTTAGCCTTCTAGGGGTCTGAAACCTTCAGCCTTCTAGGGGTTCACAGGTCCAAAGCTTAATGATGACATTCAAGTTGCTCTAAACATCCACAGGCCATTTCAATAGTGGGTGTTTGTATTTTGTTGCACGCTCAGAGAAAAGAAACTTCATGTATATCTGATTCGAAAATTGTGTTGGCCAAAAGACATCTGGTTATAGAATGGTGGCCTTTGTGAGAAATGATCCTTTGGAAGTCTAATCCATTTTTTGTTTTAGTTTATATCTGAAAGGAGAATGTTTTTATCTTCTCTTTTATGTTCATCTGCTAAGACAGAGTGCAATACTTCCACACATGCAGAAGAAACAGACCTAAAGTGGGATAATTTGGCTGAAGGTGTGTCCTCTTTTTCTTTGGTATTTTGTCGCAAGTGATAAATGATGTCAGACAAAGCTGTCAGATGAGATTTAGAAGGTGTACAGAAAGAGAGCAATCAATTTCCAACTTAGGAAATTTAATGGATTTTAATGAGCCACTCTCTGTTGATTACCATGCAGCTTTCGGCTCCGTGCGTGCTTCATTCACACGTGTGCTTGGCAGTGACTGATGGGCCGTTAAGCTCCCCTAATTTGATTCCTATATAGCAATCAACGCTGTCTCAGCTGTAACCAAGAGAGGCTGATGTTGAGACCTGCAAGGCATGTGGGCAGAGTGTGATCTCTTGCGATCTTTTGTTTGTTCCCCAGATTTTGCAGCTTGGAACAGTCATCTGATGTTCACTCATGAAAAGAGCAACAGTTCTATCAACATTGAGCTCCAGGAATTGTCAGGCAGGTCAGAGAACTGTCCTCCAAAGTCCTCACACCATCCCCTAACTGGAGGGTGGGTTCTTTGAAGGCAAACACTTATCTATTCCAGTTGATGGTCTCATAACAGCAACACAAGTAGGTGCTCTCTCTCTATTTTTGAAAAAGTAATCTTGCACCACATTTCCTGAAAATGGAATTCTGGTTTTTTTTTGTTTTTTTTTTTTTCTCCTTTTTTTAAGACAGAGTCTCACTCTGACTGGAGTGCAGTGGCACAATCTCGGCTCACTGCAACCTCTGCCTCCCAGGTTCAACTGATTCTCCTGCCTCAACCTCCTGAGTAGCTGGGATTACATGTGTGCACCATCATGCCCGGCTAATTTTTGTATTTTTAGTAGAGACAGGGCTTTGCCATGTTGGCCAGGCTGGTCTCGAACTCCTGACCTCAGGTGTTTCACCCATCTCGGCCTTCCAAAGTGCTGGGATTAGAGGCGTGAGCCACCTTGCCCAGCCTGAATTCTGATTTGAGTATTCCTTGCTTCTGATGTTTGCACCATAGAAATAATGGCTAAGCCAGAAGATACGTATCTGCAAGCCAATATACAGCTGTCTCACTGCGTGGTAAGAGCAGAAATGCGTCTTCTCTTTGCTTAAGATGAGGCTTTTAAAACCAGAGACGTGTTTATGAACTGTAAACCCTCATTAAGAATTTTAGATTTGGCACATTTAAGATGTATGATAATTTGATGAGGGGAGGGCGTAAGTCTTCATCTCCATTATCACTGAAAATGAGCTCCCTGGGCAAACAAAGGGTAAATAAAATGACAGACCTTGTTTAAGTGACTTAAGTAAAAAAGAAAACTGCCAGAGACTTTGGCGTTTTAATTGAGGGTATAAAAGGATGCTCTAATTATCAACGGATCTCAGAGCTTCCATTTAAAATACTTTTAAAAGTAGCAGTTAGTTCCAATTACCTTCAATATACAAAAATGTGGGGATGAGCTGTAATAAAGCTGCATTTCTTCAAAATGCCTAAATAATGAGATATCTCTAAGTAGTCCAGGCTGGCCTTCAATGCATAGTCTGAATTGACGTAATTCAACCAAATATATGGTAAACAAAATGATGATCTTTATTAACTTGGATCATCCTTGCAATAAAGACACAGCTTGGCCGGGCACAGTGGTTCACGCCTGTAATCCCAGCACTTTGGGAGGCCAAGGCGAGGGGGATCATCTGAGGTCAGGAGTTCGAGACCAGCCTGGCCAACATGGCAAAACCCCTCTTTACTAAAACTACAAAACTTAGCTGGGCCTGGTGGTGCGCACCTGTGATCCCAGCTACTCAGGAGGCTGAGGCAGGAGAATTGCTTGAACCCAGGAGGCGGAAGTTGCAGTAAGCTGAGATCATGCCACTGCACTCCAGCTTGGGTGACAGAACAAGACTCCATCTCAAAAAGAAAAAAAAAAAAACAACAACACAGCTTATACTGCTATCTAGTCCTTTATACAAAAGAATACATAGGCTAGGTGCCTGTTCCACCACCCCTTGGGGTGTTTTCTTCTGCTACGATGCTTACTTATCATTCTGTCCTTGAAGGTTCTGGGCAGAATGCAGTGGACTATAGTGACAATCTGTGACCTGGATGAATTGACAAGCATGAGTGGGCAGGTACCAGCAAGTTCTAGGGAACAAACCATCTGCAGAGACATCTGTGACTTGGAAAGTGCAGCCACAGATGTTCTTTTCCCCTGGCCCTGCTGTCAGTTGGAACAAACTTTCTGGCACTCTGGGAAGGAAGACGGTCACCACCTGGCGCACGGCTCCGCAGCTCCGAGGTTGGACTGCTGCAATTCCGCTCGGATTAGTAATTAGGTTGGAAGCCAGCATAGGTTCCATTTGGGCAATAGTTCTGGGAGCTGAGATGAAGGCCCCTGAGATGTTTTGCTCTCTGTTCTCATTAACCTTCTGTCTGGGGAAAGAAGGTCCTGTCCTTATGCCAGGAACCCACAGCAGGGCGGCACATCAGTCACCAAATCCCGCCCAGCCAGCTGGGGCCTTCACCAAATCCAGTTAGTCACGGGCTGTGTTTCTTCTCATCAGCAAGAAGGGTGCTGTGCAGGGATAGATACTCTGCTCTGGGCAAACCCATCCCAACAAACAAGCCCAGAGACAGGTCCTGCAACAGAGGCACATTTAGGGAGGGATGTGAGCCCTGTGCTAGCTTCTCGTTCCACCAATTTGACATTCACTCCTCTGGTGGGTGGCATCCGTGTCCTCAGTCATAAAAAACAATAAAGTTTAAATCCAATGGCAGAATCAGTATTTGTAGTCTCTATCCCATCTACCACCTCCCCTGTTAATTTTCCTGGCACAATCCACACCCAGTATCTTCCATGCGCTTCCTGGAACACACCTGTGCTCTTTTATTTTTTTTATTTTTTATTTTTTTTAGAGAAGGGGTCTTGCTCTGTTGCCCAGGCTAGAGTGCAGTGGTGCAATCACAGCTCACTGCAGCCTCCAACTCCTGGGCTCAGGCAATCCTCCTGCCTCAGCCTCCACAGTGGCTGGGACTACAGACATGCACCACCACAACCAGCTAATTTTTTATTTTTATTTTTCTAGAGATAGGATCTTGCTTTGTGACCCAGGCTGGTCTTGATTTCTGGCCTCAAGCGATCCTCCTGCCTCAGCTTCTCAAAGCGCTGGGATGACATGCATGAGCCACCACACCCAGCCTCTTTTTTATTTAGTTTTTTAATGAGATCATACCAATAATTATTTTTAACCATGAAGACCCATGCCCTTAATCCTACCCCTAGTCACTAACTTTCACTCTCTTGCTCTTCCATCCTCTTTTCATGATACCAATTTCAGTACAAAACACATCAGGTTAGGTTGGTGCCAAAGAAATGGCGGCTTCTGCCATTATTTTTGATGGCAAAAAGTGCAATTACTTTTGCACCAACTTAATAGTATTACCAAGCTATATTAAGGCTTTTAAAATTTGAGATCTCAAGTACATTCTAATTATGCCAGACTCCGGTCTCCACAAGAGACAATTTCCAACCACTCGCACCAGACTGAGAGGATTCTCAAGACAAACATTTATTTCTGGTCACTGGTCTCGGGTCCACCATTGACTTTATTTGAACAATGATTTCGATCAAGAACCAAAGCGCTTCAGAGGATACACTAGTGTAAAACACATGCGGGTAGATCACAAGGCTGGCCATCTGGTCACGGCAATGACTGAAAGGGGACGAATAACGTAAAATCCCCAAGCAGGGTGGACTGAGAACCAGAGAGAAAGGCAAATATGGTAGCCGGATGTGACCTTCCAGGGGCCCTTCCTTTGTGGAGCTAGGTCATGGGGATGGTCTTGGACCACACATTCCCAGCACTGAGCTTGGCTCCTTCTCCCAGAGATTCTCCCTTCCCAAGTGCAGAAACAGCAGCAGCCTGTGTCCTGGAGCATAGATGGCCTCTACAGACTCCTGCATGGAACCCGAGCCTAGGTTCTGTCCAGAGACAGGAGTGCTGGGCACAGAGAGGGCTGAGATGTTCCCAGAGATGCGAAATGAACTAGGTCCTCCCTTTGATCCTTATTCTACTGAAAATGTGAGAGGCTGCGTGCAGTGACTCAGACTGAAACTGTGCCCCCAAAGAGTTAAAAGAAACCAAAGGTGAATGGGAATTCTTGAGTCTGCAGGATGGCTAGTAGAAAAAGAAACAACTGGCTGAAACTCCCTCTGCTTATGAGATAAGAGAACTGACTGAAATCCATCGGAACCAAGATGGCTGGCTGCAGTCTGCACAGAAGGAGCCTGCTCATATTACAACCTGAGTTTCCCCTGCCTGTTTCAGACTAACTCCCCCTGAAATTTGCACATGCAACCCGTAAGTAACATGAAGAGATAACTGTGCATGCCCAAAGACGTTCCAGACCACCTCTTTCTTTCCACCAGTCACCTAATCTCAAAATCCACCCCGAAACTTTTCTAATAAAATACTGCCTTGAAGCCAACACAAATGGATTTTATCTTGACACTTCTGTCTGCTTATGAGTTGATTTTCCATATAAAGCTTTTCTTTTCTAAAAAACCTGATGTCATAGAATTGGCTTCTAGCGTACTGGGCAGCAAGCCCCTTTTGCTTGATAACAATGCCTCTAATCCCAGTGCTTTGGGAGGCCAAGGGAGGAGTCTGAAACCAGCCTCGGCAACATAGCGAGACCCTATCTCTACCAAGAAAAAGAAAAAAATTACCTGGCATAGCAGCATGCACCTGTATAGTCCCATGAACTTGGGAGGCTGAGGTGGGAGGATCACTTAAGCCAAGGAGTTCAAGGTTACAGTGAGCTTTGATGGCACCACTGCACTCCAGCCTGGGCAACACAGCAAGACCCTGCTTCAAAAGTTTCAAGTAAATAAAAATGAAAACATGAGCTTGATGAGAGTTCAGACCAGACAGTGTTGCACCTGCTTCCTCCCATCAGATTTTACAATCAGAGGGGCTGGTACCTGGAGTTCAGCCAGATAGGTCTGTCTCATGGGCTATGGACACCTGTTGGGAGCTTACCTGAGACACATATGTCTCCACAGTGCTTACAAAAAGCAATGCAAAGAGCCAGATGCGGTGGCTCATGCCTATAATCTCAGCACTTTGAGAGACCAAGGCGGGTGGATCACCTGAGGTCAGGAGTTCAAGACCAGCCTGGACAACATGGTGAAACTCCATCTCTACTAAAAATATAAAAATTAACCATGCGTGGGGGTGGGCGCCTGTAATCCCAGCAAGTCGGGAGGTTGAGGAAGGAGAATTGCTTGAATCTGGGAAGTGGAGGTTGCAGTGAGCTGAGACTGTACCACCACACTCCAGCCTGGGCAACAGAGTGAGACTCTGTCTTAAAAAAAAAAAAAAAAAAAAAAAAAAAAGCAATGCAAAGAAAACCAAAATCATCCATCCCTCTTCATGCCCACCAGCTCCTGAAGCAAAACCAGACTAACGCACATCTTAGCAGCTGCCAAAGATATGTGTCCAAGCAAAGTGTAGGCTCAAGATCTACATTCCTTTCTTACATCTGGAAGCTTCCCCACCATAAGAGTCTTGGTGGGAATTTGAGCTTCTGAGAATAAACCCTCAAACAAGTCAGCTTCTATGCCTAAGGATCATCCAACCTGATGCATTCAACCGGGATGCTGAATCTTGAGCCAGTATTGCAAAAATTCAAGGACTCTACAGAATTCTTTATGGTGCTGGCAGAAGGATAGTAGCAGCCTTAGCGCCGAGGGCAGAGGCAGCGCCAGCTGTGGCTCCAGGTGTTGTCACAAGACCTATTGCTGACAGGCCTTTGCCTTGTCCTACTGCCTCCCATCGTGCATAGAGAGAGACCAAGCTTCTCTGAGTTGACGGCTGTTTATTCCCAGAATCATAGGCAACACTAGAGATCCATCCTCCATCTCTGGTGACCATTATGCTTTCACTATATCCTATCACTGTAATACATTTATGCACACAATGGAACTGCGGAAGAGATTTTATTGAGCAACTATTTGTTGGGAGACAATTCTCTGTGGATCTCTTACATTTCTGCATGTCTTATATGCACAGGCACCAAATGCTTTTGTTCAGCACTGTCTTTTCAAGGATGTTTGCAGAGAGAACTGCCTTTGAAGATACAGTGTCTCCCTCCAGAGAAAGTGCAAATTTAATTACTGCCCAGTATGGTAGAGATGACGTGCCCCTCCAGGACTGAGGTCAGGCAAGCCTACTACCCCTTAGCTAAGGGGTCCTCCCCTATAATTTTATGCAGGTGACAATGTGTCCTGTGAGCATCACTCTATGGTAGTGGTCCCCAACCTTTGTGGCACCAGGGACTGGTTTCATGGAAGACAATTTTTCCAAGGACCGGGGAAAGGGGATGGTTTGGGGGATGATTCAAGCACATTACATGTATTGTGCACTTTACTTCTATTATTATTAGATTGTAATATATAATGAAACAATTATGCATCTCATCATAGTGTAAAATCAGTGGGAGCCCTGGGCTTGTTTCCCTGTAACTAGACAGTCTCATCTGGGGGTGATGGGAGATAGTGACAGATCATCAGGTATTAGATTCTCATAAGGAGCGCACAACCTAGATCCCTCACATGCACAGTTCACAATAGGGTTTACACTCCCATGAGAATCTAAGGCTGCTGCTGATCTGACAGGAGGCAGAGCTCAGGTGGGAATGTGAGTGATAGGGAGCGGCTGTAAATACAGATGAATCTTGGCTGGCTCACCCACCTCTCACCTCTTGCTGTGCAGCCTGCTTCCTAACAGGTCATGGACCAGTATCGCTCCATGGCCCGGAGGTTGGGGACCCCTGCTCTATGGGAACTGGGGCTCAGGGGACGGACCCACTAAACATAATGATACTCTGTCCACTGCTATGGCTTGAGGAATAAAGGTTCTTTCTATAATTTAGGTGTCTCGTGTCTTCTGTTGGCATCCAGAAAAGCATGGCAAGTCACTGGTTAGTATGCAAGTAGTATAAAATCTCAGACACATCAGGATTCTTCTTCTTCTTCTTTTTTTTTTTTTTTTTTGAGACAGAGTCTCACTGTGTTGTCCAGGCTGGAGTACAGTGGTACGATCTCTGTTCACCGCAAACTGCACCTCCCAGGTTCAAGTGATTCTTCTGCCTCAGCCTCCCGTGTAGCTGGGATTACAGTGTGCGCCACCACATCTGGCTAATTTTTGTATTTTTAGTAGAGACAGGGTTTTGCCATGTTGGCCAGGCTGGTCTCAAACTCCTGACCTCAGGTGAATCTCCTGTCTTGGAATCTCAAAGTGCTGGGATTACAGATGTGAGCCACCACGCCCAGCCGACACATCAGAATTCTTGACACCACTTTACAATGGCATAGTGTTCCTCATAGGGATATACAAATGAAATACTTTAAATGGTTATCATTCTCAAACAACTCAGGATCTAGCAGCAGTGCACCAGTCCAGTGGGCAATAGAAAGGCCTGCTTTGAGTACCACTTCCACTCCCTATGCAACATAAATAAGGGAAAGGAAAAACACTGTCTATCTAAAGAACAAAGTAATCATTTCTACGGGCCGAAAACGGAACCCAAATGTAATGCAGAAAATTGCCCTGAAACTGAAGGCCTGCTGACTTCCGGTACAGAAACAGACAGAGGTAACGGGGCGCTCCTCCCCTCCTGTGGAAAGAGGTCTAAAATTGGCCCCTACAAAATGAGACACCTGGGCTCAGCTCACTCCTTGAAAGCAGGTGCTGACAGCAGGCTCCTCAGTTCAGGAAAAGAGGCCACAGGGTTCTTTCCAACCCTGGGGCTGACATGGAGCTGATCTCAAGAGCGCCACAGGAAGCAGAAAAACCACACACCAGGACGCCGGCCACACTGTCCCTGGATCCCTGGCTAAGACTGCAGGAGTCTACAGTGGGAATGTGCACGTTGGGAATCATTCACCATGGTGCTATGAGAGAGAGAGAGAGAGATATATATATATATATATTTTTTATTATTATAGTTTAAGTACTAGGGTATATGTGCACAACATGCAGGTTTATTACATATGTGTACATATGCCATGTTGGTATGCTGCACCCGTCAACTCGTTATTTACATTATGTATATCTCCTAATGCTCTCCCTCCCCTCTCCCCGCTCCCCACAATAGGCCCGGGTGTGTGATGTTCTCCTTCCTGTGTCCAAGTGATCTCATTTCCCACCTATAAATCTTCAATTCCCACCTATGAGTGAGAACATGCAGTGTTTGGTTTTCTGTTCTTGCGATAGTTTGCTGAGAATGATGGTTTCCAGCTGCATCCATGTCCCTACAAAGGACAAAACTCATCCTTTTTTATGGCTGCATAGTATTCCATGGTGTATATGTGCCACATTTTCTTAATCCAGTCTGTCACTGATGGACATTTGGGTTGGTTCCAAGTCTTTGCTATTGTGAATAGTGCCGCAATAAACATACGTGTGGATGTGTCTTTGTAGCAGCATGATTTATAATCCTTTGGGTATAAACCCAGTAATGGGATGGCTGCGTCAAATGGTATTTCTAGTTCTAGATTCTTGGTTTTTGTCCATGGTTCCTGGTTCGTAACTCCCTTAGCCCTCATTACTATCTTTCATTATAATATTTAGTGTGTTAGATCTTAGGAACAAGTCTCAGGAGACAGAATCTCTCTGATTTTCCTCTGCCCTCCTTTTACCTGCCCAAAGGCAGGACTCCAATCTTCCCCTGCCTTTCTGACTGTGGGTCTTAAGACCCTTTCCAGAGAGGGTCCTCCCTTAATCCCTGGGGGACGAAATGCCGACATCATGAGGCATCCATAAAAACCCAAGAGGGGCTGGGCACAGTGGTTCACGCCTGTAATCTCAGCACTTTGGGAAGCTGAGGATCACCTGAGGTCAAGAGTTCGAGACCAGCATTGTGAAACCCCGCCTCTACTAAAAATACAAAAATCAGTCAGGCATGGTGGCGCACACCTGTAGTCATCCTCAGGAGGATGAGGCATGAGTATCACTTGAACCTGGGAGGCGGAGGAGGTTGCATGAGCAGAGATCACACGACTGCACTCCAGCTTGGGTGACACAGCGACACTCTGTCTCAAAAAACAAACAAAACAAACAAACAAACAAAAAGAGGACAGGGTTCAGTCTGGGAACTTCTGGATCGCTGAACATGTGCAAGTTTCTGGAGGGTGGAACTACCTACCTATCTCTAGGTAGATAGTGTCAGAATGGAACTGAAGGACACCCGGCTTGTGTCAGTTGCTTGGTGTGGGAGGAAAAAACTGTGCATTTGGTCACAGAAGTCTTCTTCCGTGTTGACAGTTGTTGTGGTGGTCGTATGAGAGTCGAGGAAAAACACAGTTGAAGAGTTTTTCTGAAACACTCACCCTTTTCCTGCAAAGGGAAGCACGGCAGGCTCCCAGCTCATCCCAGCTAGGCAGGCTGCCTGTCTTCCCTCACCTTGCTTAGGCGTTTCTTGTCACTTTTTGGTTGACTTCTAGCTTTCTTTCTTGGGTGATCTATTCAATGTGTGATTATCGACTGGCTGTTTTGGTTCTTGTGAATGAGGTGAGTACCAGACACCTCTGGTCAGCCAACGTGAAGCCCGTCTGTCTCCCTGCCTCTGTGATATTATCAGGGTCACCCAAAAAATCAAGAAAAAATGAAGGTGGCAGTGGCCACAGAGATGCTGAATAATTAATTCTGAATGTCATTAAAAAAGTTTAAAAGATATTAAAATGCAAGGGTTTGCCAGGCACAGTGGCTCATGCCTGTAATCCCAGCAATTTGGGAGGCGGAGGTGGGTGGATCACCTGAGGTTAGGAGTTTGAGACCAGCCTGGCCAACATGGCAAAACCCCATGTCTACCAAAAATACAAAATTAGCTGGGCATGGTGGCACATGCCTGTAATCCCAGCTACTCCAGAGGCTGAGGCAGGAGAATCACTTGAACCCGGGAGGCAGAGGTTGCAGTGAGTCGAGATCATGTTGTTGCACTCAAGCCTGGGCCACAGGAGTGAAACTGTGTCTCAAAACAAAACAAAATAAAAAATAAATGCAAGGGTAACCTCTAAATTAACAGAAAAATAATTTATAGCTTCCAAACCAAGGAAGTGAAACAGGAGTTAAGAAGAAATGATCTGGGCAGATAGTGAGGGTAAGGAAGTCCTCAGTAAGGTTTTCCTTTCAATGGAAAGCAGCCCCCAAATCATTTCCTTTTCTAAGAGCAGCCTATAAAATTGAGCTGCAGAATAGAACTGGAAGTTCTTTGTCTCTCCTGGGGACGGGGCAAGTTGGCTTGAGTTTGGAGGCGTCCAGGCGGACTGCAGCTTGAGTTATTATCTCTGCTTGCTACTGCCCAGGAGCACTGAGTTACTCCAAGTAGGAGTAGAACAACGAATCAAAACAAAGGAGGAAAAGACACTGCCAAATTGTAAAACTTGGCAAAGACGAAGAATAGGCAAGCTATGAAAGAGAGAACCCAACTGGCCAATAAAGATAGGGAAATGGTCAGCCTCTCTGAGGTTAAAAGCAGAGCAAATCAAAACAACTATGAAATATCATTTCACAATCTGTGTATTAGCAAAGATTAAGTTACCAAGGATGCAGGTAAGTGGGAGCTTTTATAAGGTATTGCTGAGATTGTGCATTGAAACAAATCTCTACAGAAAGCAACGCAGCAGGCTGGGTGCAGTAGTTCATGCCTGTAATCCCAGTACTTTGGGAAGCCGAGGTGGAAGGACTGCATGAGCCCAGGAGTTCAAGACCAGCCTGGGCAACATAGCAAGACCCCATCTCTACTTTAAAAACAAAGACAGAGCAACTTATCAATTCTTAATGGAACTAAAGATATGTATTCCCGGTAACACCGTCCTAAGGAAACTCATGCTGTACAGGTAGTTAAGATTTCTTTCTTCTTCTTTTTTTTGAGATGGAGTATTGCTCTGTTGCCCAGGCTGGAGTCCAGCGGCACGATCTCGGCTCACCGTAACCCCTGCCTCCCAGGTTCAAGCGATTCTCCTGCCTCAGCCTCCTGAGTAGCTGGGATTACAGGTGTGCACCACTGTGCCCTGCTAATTTTTGTAGTTTTGGTAGAGACAGGATTTCTCTATGTTGGCCAGGCTGGTCTCAAACTCCCCATCTCAGATGATCCACCCACCTTGGCCCCCCAAAGTGCTGGGATTACAGGTGTGAGCCACTGCACTCAGCCAGTAGTTAAGATTTCAATAGCAGCACGACTTGTAATAATAAAAATTTGGGAGCAATCTAAATGATCCATGGTAGGAGATTGGATGTATCGATGATGGCATAATGAAATATTTTGCAGCATTTAAAATAGTCTATACTGACACATATCAACATGGATAAATCTTTTTTTTTTTTTTTGAGATGGAGTCTTGCTTTGCACCTAGGCTGGATTGCAGTGGCACTATCTCAGCTCACTGCAACCTCCTCCTCCCTGGTTCAAGCAATTCTCCTGCCTCAGCCTCCCGAGCAGTTTGGACTACAGGCATTTGCCACCTCGCTCAACTAATTTTTGTATTTTTAGTAGAGACAGGGTTTCACCACGTTGGTCAGCCTGGTCTCGAACTCCTGATCTCAGGTGATCCACCTGCCTTGGCCTCCCAAAGTGCAAGGATTACAAGTGTGAGCCACTGCACCTGGCCAGATAAATCTTAAAAAGCATCTAGATGCTTAAAAATATAAACCCAGCTCATTGCAGTCTTACACCATTTAGATAAAATTATACAAGATATTCTCAACACGCACAGTGTGGGTGAACAGAAACTGGCTGAGCAGAATAAAGGTCTTGATCTTCAGCTGCAGACATCACCTTTCATTGATGCCTTTTATGTAAAGCACATTACTGTTTACACTACATACCTACATTGTAAAAACAGAAAAATGTGGTTAGAAAAGATAACAGCCAATGCAGCCCAGTGGGAAAAAGAGAACTTAAAACCGGGAAGAAAGCTAAGAGGACACAGATCTACAATATCTCACTTCTTTAGAAATTCTGAAGCAAATACTGCATAGTTTAACATTTGTTCAGTACAGGTGATTTGTTACATAACATGGTGTTTCTTATATTTGCTCTGTACTTTGCTGTAGGAGTAAAATATTTAATTCTTAAAAGTCTTGTGGAGCCAGGCACGATGGCCCATGCCTGTAATCCCAGCACTTTGGGAGACTGAGGCGGGCAGATCACTTGAGACCAGGGGTTTGAGACCAGCCTGGCCAACATAACGAAAACCCATCTCTATTAAAATTACAAAAATTAGCCGGGTGGTAGCACACGCCTGTAATCCCAGCTGCTCGGGAGGTGGAGGCAGGAGAATCACTTGAACCTGGGAGGTGGAGGTTGCAGTGAGCCGAGATCCGGCTACTGCACTCCAGCCTGGGTGACAGAGCGAGGCTTTGTGTCAAAAAAAAAAAAGTCTCCTCCACACGCAAGTCACAGGCCTGCCAGAGTTTTCACCTAGGGACAAAGTGACATTCCTCTGATAGGGTACATTTTAAAGGGGCAACAGAGGACAAAAATAAAAGTTGTGTTTTGATTATGTCACGAGTTGTGCTTATTCAGCGTCTGTGAACACGAGAAACCACTGGCTTCAGGACAAGGGCCCACGTGCTATTGCATAAGTCCATGCGGGAGGCCGTGAGGACACGGGAGCAGGGTCCCTGGGGCGGGCCGGGCAGTCTGCTTCGCCAGTGAGCCCTGATGACTAAGCAGCCTATGAACGCGTGATGGGGGCATAAGCTTCAGGGAGGAGAGCAGAAAGGGACGGGCCCATGGGCACAGGGAAGAGCCACCGGGCAAGTGTGGAGATGTGCTGGGACCATGAGTAATTTGGGAGGTTTTCAGGGTAGGCTTGTGAAAGTGTTAACGCAACCCCCCGTGAGAGGGAACTGGGCTTAGGAAGCAGATCATGAAGGGTTTTGGAATTTGGACTGTCCTGAGGGAGAAGTGGAATCTTTGAAAGATTTTGAGCAGAGTTGTGACCTTGAAGGATCGTCCAGTTCCGTCTCTTGCCTGCAGGCAGATAAATGTCTAAATCTTTCCAGATAGCAGGCTCGTCTCTTTTGCATTGTCTCTAAGGACAGGCTCTAGAGTCTCCATCCTTTACCTTTTCTAGTGTTGGGCACATAGAGCTGGGAGTGGAGAAGGTGACTGGGCAGGGCAGGACAGATGGGGAAGAGAATGAGACCTCACTCCTGGAATCCAGCAGGTCCGGGGACACAGACTGGAGAGCAGTGGGGGAAGGGAGGCCGCGTCAGGCAGCAGGGCACAGCGTGCCCAGGTGTGACAACAGGCGTCAGCAAACAGTCTGCAACAGGAGACAATGTCTGATGACAATGACAAGGATGGCCGTGTTCATCATCATCATCATCACAGCAGACACTGATACCAGCACTTGTCATGTGTCAGGAAGTGTTTGATGCTTTACACAGTTACATTAACCCTAGGAGGTGGGTAAATCATATCCCCACTCTAAAGGTGAAGGAAATGAAGCAAAAATAAGGAGAAGAAGTCGACCGTGCTTCCACAGCTTGTGAGGGGCAGATCTGGCACTCAGAAGCAGCCAGTTGGCTCCAGCGTCTATGAGCCTAACCACAACACCATATTGTGTCTCCAAAGGTGTGTGTGCGTGCATCCTGCCAGGCAGAGAAACTGTGGCAGAGGAGGCTCTCAGGAAGGCATAGTCAGTGCTCCAAGCCCACAGTCCACATGGAATAGACGCAGAGAGCATACTTGGTGGTTTCTTTCTACATCCTTTCTCAGACACATGGCTGAATTAGTGGAAACTCCTCCCAGATAAAGGCCTGTGGTTATCTTTTATCTTCGGTTCACTGTCGGCACTATCTTTTTAATTTATTTCTGTGTGTATTCTTCTGGGAAATCAGCAGAAGTCTCTACATACGAGGCGCTAAAAGCAGGGCCCTAGCTATGAGAATGAGATCCAGGCACAGACCTCTGACCTGGGCCATCGATGACAGCTGGTTCACAAGAAGTCTGATGCTTGCTGTTTCCACGTAGAGCACTGGGAATAGGACGGAGGGGACTGGACACACAGTGAGTGACAGTGTGTCCAGCATCTCAGATGTGGTCTCCCATTTCATCCTCACAACGACCTTGTCATGCAGACATTCCTATGAGAGCCGAGGAAGCAGAGGCTCAGAGGGGCACAGTAACAGGCTCACAGTCCCATAGCAAACAAGAGGCACAGCTGGGAATAAGATTGTTTACCTCAAAGCCCTGTGCTTTTTTCTATTACTCCTCACTGAGAATTTTGCAAGTATCAGCCAACTGCATGCTGGCCCAGAGTCAAACCAGATTTCCTTGCTAATTTCCCAGAAGAATACACAAAGAAATAAATAAAAATGATAGTGCCGACTGTGAACTAGACAAAAGAGATGACTGGTCAGGCACAGTGGCTCACACCTCTACTCCCAACACTTGGGGAGGCTGAGGCGGGCAGATCAACTGAGGTCAGGAGTTCGAGAGGAGCCTGGCCAACATGGTGAAACCCCATCTCTACTAAAAACATAGAAATTAGCTGGGCATGATGGCATGTGCCTGTAGTCCCAGCCACTGTAGTCCCAGCTACTTGGGAGGCTGAGGCAGGAGAATTGCCTGAACCTGGGAGGTGGAGGTTTGCAGTGAGCGGAGGTCACACCACTGCACTCCAGCCTGGGTGACAGAGTAAGATTCCATCTAATAAAAAAAAAAAAAAAAAAAAAAAAAAAAGATGATCACAAGGCCAATATCTGAGAGGAATTTCCACTAATTCAGCCGTGTGTCTGCGAAACGATGTAGAAAGAAACCACCAACTACACTCTCTGAACCACAAGAAGACAAACAGCCCCAAAGAAATTGGGAAACCAGGATAAATAGCCTTTGCACTTTGTGACAAACCCCAGGATAGTGGGAAAATGTGGATCCAGGGTGATGGGCTGGAGGGGAGTTAACAAAATACTTTTGAAAAGGTAATGAAGGAAAATAAACATCCTGATTACAGGAGAAAAACAACTCCAAAAATCACTGTTAGCAAACTAAGATGGTGCTTTAACACAGTTTAGTGTCTTAAAAAAAAAAAGCCAGGCACACTCTAGAACAGAAACAGGAGAAGAAATTGAAAAGGGGACTGAGCCTAAAGAGACTGAAAGAAGAGAGAAGAGGATGTTAGGAAAATAACCAAGAGCAAAATGAAAATTACGTTGTAGGTTGTGCAGGCTTTGAAACCAGGGTGACTCCATCTTGAATACGGGCTGGATCAAATGAGGCTGAGACCTACTGGGCTGCATTCCCAGGAGGTTAAGGCATTCTTAGTCACGGGATGAGATTGGAGTTTGGCACAAAACACATGTCACCAAGATGTTGCTGATAAAACAGGATGCCATAAAGAAGCTGGCCAACACCCACTAAACTCAAAATGGCGATGAAAGTGACCCCTGGTCGTCCTCACTGCTCATCATATGCTAATTATCATAGATTAGCATATGCTAAACAACACTCCCACCAGCACCAGCACCATGACAGTTTACAAATGCCATGGCAATGTCATATGGCCTAAAAAGGGGAGGAACCCTCAGCTCCAGGAATTGCCCACCCCTTTCCTGGAAAACTCATGAATAATCCACCCCTCGTTTAGCATATCATCAAGAAATAACTATAAGAATACTCAGTCAAGCAGCCCATGTCACTCTTCTGCCTCTGGTGTAGCCTTTTTTTTATTCATTTACTTTCTTTTTTTTTTTTTTCTTTTGCCCAGGCTGTCCAGTGGCGTAATCTCGGCTCACTACAACCTCTGCCTCCCAGGTTCAAGCAATCTTCCTGCCTCAGCCTCCTGAGTAGCTGTGATTACAGGCATGCACCGCCACGCCTGGCTGAGTTTTGTATTTTTAGTAGAGATGGGGTTTCACCATGTTGACCAGGCTGGTCTCGAACTCCTAACCTCAAGTGATCCATCAGTCTCGGCCTCCCAAAGTGATGGGATTACAGGTGTGAGCCACTGCGCACAGTCTATTCCTTTACTTTCTTAATAACATTCTTTTACTTTGTCAATAAACTTGCTCTTACTTTACTCTAAGGACTCGCCCCAAATTCTTTCTTGTGCAAGGTCCAAGAACCCTCTCTTTTTTTTTTTTTTGAGACGGAGTCTTGCTGTGTCGCCCAGGCTGGAGTGCAGTGGCCCTCTCTTTGGGGTCTGGATCGGGACCCATTTCTGGTAACAGTTTCATACAGCACAACACACACTCCAGAAATCAGGAGTACTAACGCAGAGGACCAACATTAGAATTTCTCTGAATTCAGATGGAAAAGGTATGAAACAGTGAGAGAGAGAGGGGTTGACAAATATGAAGGAAGAGAACAGAAGTAAGAATTCGATGTGCCACACAGGAGAAAACCATAAGGCTGAATAAGAACAAAATGAGAGTATAAGCAAGAATTAAAAAAGGAAATTATAGGCCGGGCAAGGTGGCTTACACCTGTAATCCCAGCAATTTGGGAGGCCAAGGCGGGTGGATCATCTGTAGTCAGGAGTTTGAGACCAGCTTGGCCAACATGGTGAAACCCCCTCTCTACTAAAAATACAAAAATTAGCCAGGTGTGGTGGTAGGTGCCTGTAATCCCAGCTACTCAGGAGGCTGTGACAGGAGAATTGCTTGAACCCATGAGGCAGAGGTTTCAATGAGCTAAGATCATGCTACTGCACTGCAGTCTGGGCAACAGAGTGAGATTCCATCTCAAAAAAAAAAAAGAGAATAACAGAAAACTGCACTGGATGGAAGGCCTGTGTCTACATTTTAGAAGTGCTCTCTGAGATCCAGGCAAAGTAATAAAGATGAACCATTCTGACCAATCTATAACATGATTTTAAACAAATAAGAAAAAAAAATCATAAGCACCAGGCAGGTTGTACAAAACAGATTCTCTACAAGGAATATAATCGAGCCACGTCCAAACTCATTTCCTACAAAGAACAAGAAAACAAGGGACAGATACTTAAAAGTATTTCCAGTGAGGCATTCTGCCTACAATTTTACTTAGAGGAAGGCTGTGGCTGGTGCCATTTGTGGTATGGCCGGAAGTCACTCACTTCCCCTCTTCCTTTTTTAAAAAAAAAAAAACAAACTGATTTGATTTGGTAATAATGAGTTGCAAAAATAAGTAATTCAAAATCTAAGCTGTTGAAACTTTAAAATACTTTGACCCTTAAGGGCATGTGATTATGGGAACTGAGTCACACGAACAGGCAGCTGTAACCTATGCAGCTATAACCTTTGTTTGTCTGATTATAGATTATTCTTCTTCCTTACCTGTTAATACATTGTTTAGAAATTGTAAATGATGAAAGCACACCAGGGAAGACCCCTTCTCTGTTCACTGTGTATCTTCATTATAGATTAACTTCCCACTTACCTTTCTAAGACAAAGACATTGTGACTATCACATTGTCTAAGACGGAATGTTAAATACACTTTTAAATTGGAAAGGAAATAAATACAAGCTGCATAGAAAAGAAAATAAACTGTAACTAACTAAATTGCTGTAGCTCATACACTAGCCTCGTATAAGAAAATGTTATAATTCTACTAAATTCCTTTGTTTACTGCCTATATAAGCAAGACTTTAACATTTTTTTTACTATTATTTTTCTTAGACACAGAGCCTCATTGTTGCCCAGGCTGGGGTGCAGTGCTGCAATCATGGCTCACTGCAGCCTCAAACTCCTTGGTTTGAGCAATCCTCCCACCTCAGCCTCCTGAGTAGATGGGACTACAGGTGCACACTACCATGCCCAGCTAAGTTTTATTTTTTTATTTTTATTTTTTTTGTAGAGATGGGGTCTCCCTATGTTGCCCAGGCTGGTCTCAAACTCCTGGCTTCAAGCAATCCTCCAGCCTTGACCTTCCAAAGCAATGGGATTATACGTGTAAGCCGTCGCACCCGGCAAAGACCTTAACTTTTAACTTGAGAGCACTGACTCCATTTATCTGGAGTTTGTGTTTCCTGAATGGCTATTCTTAGCTTTGGGCTGCAATAAACTCTATACTTAATCATATTTTCTAAATCTCGTTACTTAAGGTTGACAGACTCTACCTCCAACGGTGGATAATAGCAGATCTAAGCCAATCATGCTATCGTGTGCCTCTTTTCCTATTTTCTCAGCCTCTCTTGCCGCCAGGAGTAGGCATACCATTCTGATCTTGCTGATGACACTTACAGGGAAAAGCTGCTAGGAGATTTCTGAGAAAGAGTTCCCTTCACTCATAAGAAAGAGAACCATTGGAGAAAAGAGCATTTTTTTGCTACCACCCCCACCCCATTCCAAATATAGTTCTGGTGTCTGAGGCTGTAGCAGCCCTTTTGTAGCCAGAAGGCCACATGGATGAGGATGTACTTCTTACAGACTGAGGGTGTAAAGTGGAAGACCGAGGTGCACAGACCCAGGAAGACAACACCAGCCTCTGCTGCCACCTTGACTGCCCATTTTTGTTAGGTCTGTGTCTTTAGTATTTACGTCATTGTTGGGTTCTTTTTCAGATATAGGTAAGTGCCCACTTACATCTCTTAGTGGATGGTGTGTGCCTGTAGTCCTAGCTACTTGGGAGGCTGAGGTGGGAGGATCACTCAAGCCCAGGAGTTTGAGGCTGCAGTGAGTTATGAATGTACTGCTGCATCCCAGCCTGGGCAACAATGAGGTTCTGAGGATATAATTTTTTTTTTTTTTTGAGATGGAGTCTCACTCTGTTGCCCAGGCTGGAGTGCAGTGGCGCAATCTCAGCTCACTGCAACCTCTGCCTCCTGGGTTCAAGTGATTCTCCAGCCTCAGCCTCCTGAGTAGCTGGGACTACAGGCGTGTGTCACCACGCCCAGCTAATTTTTGTATTTTTAGTAGAGATGGGGCTTGGCCATGTTGGACAGGCTGGTCTCCAACTCCTGGGTTCAAGTGATCCACCTGCCTTGGCCTCCCAAAGTGCTGGGATTACAGGCGTGAGCCACTGCGCCTGGTCTGAGGATATAAATATTAACAGGAAAAGCACATCACACTAAAATTCCATCATCATCATTTTATCAGTTGAGACATGATACGCTAAACAAAATTAAACAAGCTTCTCAAATGAAGGCCTTAATTAAACCACTGTACATTATGAACCTGCAAGAGATGAATTAATATGAAGCATTTTTACTACAAAAAATGTTGAATTATAAGACTGACATTTAAATTTTGTGACCCCCAAACTCTATATTCAGTCCTGTTTTAATTTTGTCAGTAAAGTTAATAGAATCATATATTCAGATCTGCAAAGGCCTGAAAAAATATGTCTCTTGAGTAATACCCAACCCCTACTAGGAAAATTTTTAAGAAATGTTTAAATTTTAAAAAATGTTATGAGATGAATTATAATTAAAATTCAGATATAAGAAATTTAAAGTACAAAGGCATGACAATGTAAGTAAAAACTGTTTACAGATAGTAAAATTGGGCCAGGTGCAGTGGCTCATGTCTGTAATCCCAGCACTTTGGGAGACTGAGGCAGGTGGATCAACTGAGGACAGGAGTTCAAGACCAGCCTGGCCAACATGGCAAAACTCCATCTCTACTAAAAATAAAAAATCAGCCGGGCATGGTGGTGGACACCTGTAATCCCAGCTACTGGGGAGGCTGAGGCAGGAGAATGGTGTAAACCCGGGAGGCAGAGCTTGCAGTGAGCTGAGATCCAGCCACTGCCCTCCAGCCTGGGCGACAGAGTGAGACTTCCTCTTA
>NW_016811820.1:4527615-4542615 GCF_001698545.2 Rhinopithecus bieti
AAGACCAGCCTGGCCAACATGGCAAAACTCCATCTCTACTAAAATAAAAAATCAGCCGGGCATGGTGGTGGACACCTGTAATCCCAGCTACTGGGGAGGCTGAGGCAGGAGAATGGTGTAAACCCGGGAGGCAGAGCTTGCAGTGAGCTGAGATCCAGCCACTGCCCTCCAGCCTGGGCGACAGAGTGAGACTTCCTCTTAAAAAAAAAAAAAAAAAAAAAAAAAAGATAGTAAAATTGAAGTGCTGTTGTTTGTCTGGAGTAATTCGTGAGATTCGTTGCCTCATGCCAAGGAAATTAAGGATAGATACCAACACACCAGAGTGAGGTTAAGAACAGAAGTTCAATAGGAGAAAGAAAGAGGAGAGCCTGCTGTGCAGAGAGGGTTCCTGGAGAAAAATGGTTTGCCAGTTCTGTGTGAAATGAAGAAGGTTTCATAGAGGAGCTTGAGGAGGCGGTGTCTGATTTACATAGGGGACGAAAGATTGGTTGGACCAGGTGTGCCATTTGCATAGCTCACGAAGAACCTGGCTGCCCCATCCTAATTTTTTATTATGCACATGGGTTCTCTACCTGGCCAGGGCCATGTTACCTGGTCCTTACTGTACATGTGATGAAGAGAGAAGGGAAGACGGAGCCTCCGTGCTGAACACACCTGGCTTCCAGGTAGCCCTCCATTATTAGTATAGCTGCCATCATTCACCTGTGCAAGCTTTAGCCTCCTTATTTATGTTTGCAGCTAGATTTTTTAGGCTGCTCTTTGTTAGAAAAGAAATTATTCTGGGGCTGCTTTTTGTTAAAAGGGAAGCCTTGCCTAGGATTCCTTTAGCCTCACTATCTGCCTAAGTAATTTCTTTGTAGCTCCTGTATCAAAATTAACTGTTGTAAATATGATACAAAACTAAACACAAGGCTGCGCGTGGTGACTCACGCCTGTAATTCCAGTGCTTTGAGAGGCCAAGGTGGGTGAATCACCTGAGGTCAGGAGTTCGAGACCAGCCTCGCCAACATGGTGAAACCCCGTTTCTACTAAAAATACAAAAATCAGCCAGGTGTGGTGGCACACACCTGTAATTCCAGCTACTCAGGAGGCTGAGGCAGGAGAATCACTTGAACTTAGGAGACAGAGGTTGCAATGAGCCGAGATGACTTTACTGCACTCCAGCCTGGGCAACAAAAGCAAAACTCCATGTCAAAAAAACAAAAACAAAAACAAAAAACTAAACACAAAGACCAAAATATGATGGAAAAAGAATATTTAATGGTTAAAACTCAGCTACTCAGGAGGCTGAGGCAGGAGAATCGCTTGAATCCGGGAGGCAGAGGTTGCAGTGAGCCAAGATCGTGCCATAGTGCTCCAGCCTAGGCGACAGAGTGAGACTCCGTCTCAAAAAACAAACAAACAAAAAAAAAAAAAAACAAAAAAAAAAACTGTTTAATGATAATGGAACTTCTGATCCAGAGAAGATGGAAGATGGTGTGGACTCATTTCTCTCTGCTAAGTGCAACAATAAACTGGAAATAATGTAAGAGGTAATCAAAGGACAGCTCCCAACGGTGTTAAGAGGGAGGAGAACTAGGCAAACTAGAAAGGAGTTTGAGGACCTGGATCTGGAGGAACTAGACAGAAGCAGGATGTCTTATATCCCCCCACCCAACAAAAGAAGGCAATCAACAGCTGATGTGTGCTGTCCCCCACATAACAACAGAAGGGAGCCCGAGTAGGCTCATTTTTTTCCAAGATTGAACTGAAGTCCCTCAGACAGCCCCAGACCAACCCCACATGATAGGCAAGGAGGATCTATTGGAACACCACTAACAGTAAAAAGCTAAGGGAGGTGATTTCCTTCCCTGGCAGGCCTGAAATCTCCCTCTCCAACCAGAATATAACACAGCAGCCCCAGCAAGGTGGATCTCCACCAAAACAGCCTGATCCTGTGGGTCAGAGCCTCTACACCCCACCCAGAGGTTGGAGGCAACAGTATAGTAGATTCAACCACAAGTGCCTGGCCTGGGGAGTGCTCTCTGTACCCCACAACAGAGGAGAATCTCATCATAAAAAGCACTTGGCTTAGGAAGCCTCCTTGTTCCTGCCTGAGAATCTCCTCCTGCAAAGAGACTCACCTGCCATCTTGGCGTAAGAAAATCTTTTCTGCTCTGTCAAGCAGCACCAGGAGGAAGCAGTGGGACCCCAGCAGCCCTGTATAAACCAGGCTGGCTAACATAGCACCATAAAGGCTCTGCAAACAAGTTCTCATTGCAACCATGGTCCGCAAAAGTATACCAGAATCTAAACCTAAACGAGGTGACTAAACCTAAACATGACTAAACCTAAACAAGGTAACTGCCTGCTAAAATAAAAGATTTAAATAGAATCCAGAGTCCACTAAGCTACTAGACGAAGTATCTGCGATAATAATAGAAAATCACTCATCACATCAAGAATCAAGAAACTCCCAACTTGAAAGAGAAAAGACACTTAACTGACATCAATAATGAGGTGAATCAGACATTGAAATCATCCACAAAGGATTTTAAAGAAACCATCATGCCCCAGTGAGTGATGTTCCCCTCCCTGTGTCCATGTGTTCTCATTGTTCAGCTCCCACTTATAAGTGAGAACATGCAGTGTTTGGTTTTCTGATCCTGGGTTAGTTTGCTGAGGATGATGGCTTCCAGCTCCATCTATGTCCCTGCAAAGGACATAAAATTTTCCAAATTTGGTGAAAACACAAACCAAAGATGCAACAAACTGATCAAACTTCATACAGAAAAAAACCCAAATAATCCTATGCAAAACATGTTACAGCAGAACTCCTGATAACTAAAAACTCAGAAAAATTCTAGAAAGCATCCAGAAAGAAATGATGCATTACCTACAGGCAAAAAACAATTCAAATGACAACAATGTCCCCATCTGAAATCACGGAGGCCAGAAGTAAGTGGCATAACATTCTTCAAGTTCTGAAAATAAAAGAATTTTATTTGTGAATTTAATTTTATTATTTATTTAGTTTTGAGATGCAGTTTCGCTCTTGTCCCCCTGGCTGGAGTGCAATGGTGTGATCTCAGCTCACTGCAAACTCTGCTTCCAGGGTTCAAGTGATTCTTGTGCCTCAGCTGGAATTACAGGTGTGAGCCACCATGCTCGGCCAATTTTTGTATTTTTAGTAAGGATGGGGTTTCACCATCTTGGTCAGGCTGGTCTCAAACTCCTGACCTCAGGTGATCCACTTGCCTCAGCCTCCCAAAGTACTGGGATTATGGGCATGAGCCACAGGGCCCAGCCTATCTATGAATTTTACATGTGGCAAAATTATTCTCTAGAAATGAGGGGAAATAAAACATTCTTGGATAAAGAAAACAAACAAAAAATTTACCATGATCAGATTTACCCTTAAAAACTGCCCTAAAAGAAGTTCTTCAAACAGAAAAGAAATGGGAAGAGAATCAAGCTTGGAGCATCAAGGAGGAAGAAATAAGAGAAACAGTAGCAACCTAGGTACATACAATAGACTATCCTTTTCCTTCTAAGTTGTGTAAATTATATTTAACGATTGAGACACAAATTATAACAACCTCTTGTACTCAAGACAATGATATTTAAGAGCAGGGAAGGTAATGGTTCTAAAAGGAAATGCTGTTTTCATGTTCCACTTGAAGAGGCAAAATGTTGATACCAGTAAAGTGTGATGTCACAGAGCAAACACTACAAAAGCTATACAAAGAGATATACCTTTTTTGTTTGTTTGTTTGTTTGTTTTTGGGACAGTCTCACTCTGTTCCCCAGGCTGGAACGCAGTGGCAAGATGTTGGCTCACTGCAACCTCCACCTCCCTGGTTCAAGCAATTTTCATGCCTCAGCCTCCTGAGTAGCGTACACCATCATGGCCAGCTAATTTTTGTATTTTTGGTAGAGACGAGGTTTCACCATGTTGCACAGGCTGGTCTTGAACTCCTGGACTCAAGCAATCACCTGCCTTGGTCTCCCACAGTGTTGGGATTACGGGTGTGAGTCACTGCACCCAGCCAAAGAGATATACTTTAAAATGTGATGAAAATCAAGATGGAATCCTAAAACTGTTCAAGTACCCTACACAAAAGAAAACAGAGGAACAAGAACCCGAGGGACCAAACAGAAAAAAATTAATAAAATGGTAGACTTACACAGATAATTTTAATAAAATGGTAGACTTACATAGATAATTAACTTAAATGTAAATGGTCTAAGCACACCAATAAAAAACAGATTGGCGAAGTGGACAGAGACAAAATCCAATTTTATGCTGTTTACCAGAAAGTGACTTCAAATTCAACAACATAGGATGGAAAATTATATAACCTGAAGGTATTAATTTTAAGAAGCAACAGTGGCTACATTAATACCAATAAAGTCAACTTCAGAGCAAAGAAAATTACTATTTAATAGAAGCAAAGAGGGACATTATATAATAGTCAAAGGATCAATCCACCAGGATGATATGCAATCTTAAATACGGACACATCAAAAAGCTTCAAAATACATGAAGCAAAAACAGAGTTAACAGGAAAAACAGACAAATCCACAATTATAGTTGGAAACCTGAACAGCCTCCTCTCAGCAAAGGACAGAACTGCTAGAGAGAACAATCAGTATGTATACAGAGAACTACACATCAGAATCAACCAGCAGGATCTAACTGATATACACAGAACACTACACCCAACAGCAGCATATGCATTTTTTTTTTTTTTTTTTTGAGTCGGAGTCTCACTCTGTCGCCCAGTCTGGAGTGCAGTGGCACAATCTCGGCTCACTGCAACCTCTGCCTCCTGGGTTCAAGTGACTCTCCTGCCTCAGCCTCCCAAGTAGCTGGGATTACAGGCATGCACCACCACACCCTGCTAATTTTTCTGTTTTTAGTAGAGATGGGTTTTGGCATGTTGGCCAGGCTGGTCTCAAACTCCTGACCTCAAGTGATCCACCAGCCTCAGCTTCCCAAAGTGCTGGGATTACAGGCATGAGCCACTGTGCCCAGCCATATGCATTTTTTTTTTTTTTAAATGACTATGGAACATTCACCAAGACAGATAACATAAAGGCTATAAAACAAACCACAAAGATATAAATAACTGAAATCACACAGAATATGTTATCTGGCTATACTGAAATCAAACTAGAAACTAGCAACAGAAAGACACCAGGAAAACCTCTAAATACCTGGAAAATTAACAACATGCTGCTAAACTCAAGGTTCAAAGAAGTCTCAAAGTAAATAAAACTACAGATAACTGAAAGAAAGTAAGTGTGGAATGTCAATCAATAATCAAAGTTCCTATCTCAAGAAACTAAAAAAAGAACAATACATCACGAAAAACTACAAAGCAAGCAGAAAGAAGAAAATAGTAAGCTAAGAGCAGAAAACAATGAAATTGGATATAGAAAATAAGAGAGAAAAATCAATGAAACAAAAGCATATTTTTCAAAAAAAATTAATAAAATTGACACACCTCTAGTAAGAGTGACAGAAAACAGCCAGAGAAAACACAAATCACCAATACCAGAAACGAAACAGGGAATATTATTATATATCCTGCAACCATTAAAAAGAGAATAGGAGAATACTATGAATAACTTTACACTCACAAATTCAACAACTTAGAAGAATTGGACCAATTCCTGGAAAACCACAAACTCCTAAAACAGACGAAATAGATAATTTGAATGATGCTACAACCATTAATGAAATTGATTTCATAATTTGAAAGCTTTTGAAAGAAAGAAAAAATCTCCAAGCCTAAATAGTTTCATTGGAAAATTCTATTATTTAAATATGAATTAAAAGCCATTTTATACCATCTCTCCCATAAACAGTTTTACACAACTCCCCACAAAATAAAAGAAATAGGAACACTTACTAATTCATTTTATAAGGCCTCACAAAACCAGACAGCACAAAACAAACAAACAAAACTGCAGACCATATCTCTCATGAGCTTAGATGTGAGAATCCTAACAAAATACTAGCAAACTGAATCCAGTAATGTATAAAAAGAATCATACATCATGACTGTTACAGTAGGTAGTCAGGCAGACATCAGCAGGGCAGGAGAGGGTTCACCTCTCCCCCAGGAATGTCAGACGACCATCAGGTGATGGGCAGGTAGTTGTTAAGTCGTCTCTCTAAAATAGTAATTGGTCATAGCTAGCACCAGGGAAAGGCAGTCTCCCGATAGGTAGAAAAACCTGAAACTGGTGATCAGTTTCTCAATAAGATCTCAGGAGTTGGGCGAATGGGCTCAACCATATGCACTAAGTAACAGTAATTGGTTATAGCCAGCATCAGGGAAAGGCAGTCTCAACAGGTAGAAAAAACCGAAACTGGTGATCAGCTTCTCAATAAGATCTCAGGAGTTGGGTGAATGGGCTCACGTATGTGCACTAAGTGGCAAAGGGGCAGAGTTTAACAGGTACATGACCTTCTAGGAACATCCAACTCAAAAGAGCATGAGTGCAACTCCAGTACACACACTGTATACACATGTGGCCTCTCCTAGGTGCTGGCAGGCCACTGTACATGTGGACAGCCCAACCCAAGGGAAGAATAAGGAGAGAAGGGACACAGGACCCCAGAAGTATGCCAACATATAAAACCCTAAGTCAAAGGTCAAACCATGCACTTGAGAGCTCACACTGCCCACCTGGCCTTCTTCCAAGTGTACTTTACTTCCTTTTCTTCCTGTTCTAAAGCTGTTTAAGAAACTTTCACTCCTGCCTTAAAATTTGCCTCAGTCTCTCACTCTGCCTTATGCCCCTTGGTTGAATTCTTTCTTCTGAGAAGGCAAGAATTGTGGTTGCCGCAGACCCATACAGATTGGCCACTGGTAACATGACCAAGTCAGATTCATGTCAGGTGAACATGTCTGGTTCAACAACCCAAAATCAATCCATTGAGTCGTGTTTAATATTTTAAAAATCAATCAACATAATCCACTATACCAACAAACTAAGGAAGAAAATCATATAACCATACCAAGTGAAACAGAAAAAACATTTGACAAAATCCAACACCCATTTATGATAAAAACGTTCAGAAATTTAAGAGGAGAAGAATTAACTGAACTTGGTAAAGAACTACAAAAATTCTATAGCTAATGTGAAGGACTGAAAACACTGAATGCTTTCCCTATAAGATTGGGAATGAGCCAAGAATATTTACTCCCACCACTGCTAGTCAACATAATATGGATGCTCCTTGAGTTATGATGGGATTTGATCCTGATAAACCATTGTAAATTGCAAATATGGTTAAGTGGAAAATGCATTTAATACACCTAATATACTAAACATCCTATTTAGCCTAACCTACCTTAAACATGCTCAGAACATTTATGTTAGCATACATTTGGACAAAAATCATCTAACACAAAGCCTATTTTATAATAAAATGCTGACTATCTCATGTAATTTATTAAACACTATATTGAAAGTAAAAAAACAAAGTAGATATATGGGTAACTGAAGTACAGTTTCTAGTGAACACATACCACTTTTGCATCATCATAAAGTTGAAAAATTGTTAAGCTGAACCACCATAAGTTAGGGAATGTTTGTACCAGAACTGCTAGCCAGTTCAATATGAAAAATAAAATAAAAGGAATACAGATTGGAAAAGAAGGAATTAAACTGTCTTTATTTGAAGATGACATCAACTTCGATGTAGAAAATCCCAAGATATCCACAAAGGAATCCCACCTAGAACAATTAAGTGAGATCGCAAGGTTATAAGACACTATTATATTCAGCCTTTAAAAAGAAGGAAATCCTGTCATCTGTGACAATAAGGATGAACTTGGAGGATGTTATGCTAAATGAAAAATAAACCAGGCAAGCACTTCATGATCTCACTTATATGTAGAATCTAAAAAAGTTGAAATCACAGAAACAGAGAATAAAATTATGGTTGTCAGGGACTGAGGAGTTGTGAGGTGGGGAGATACTGATGAAAGGATACAAAATTTCAGTTATGCAGTAGGAGAAAGTTCAGGAGATCTATTATACAATATGGTGGCTATAGCCAACAGTCTATTGTATATTTGAAATTCCTAAGAGATTAGATTTTAAATGATCTCAGTATGTGAAGTAATTGATATGTTAGCTTGATTTAGCCATTCCACAATGTATACAGGTATCAAAATATCATGTACACCATAAATCTATACAATTTTATTTGCCTATCTGAAAATTAATTTAAAAAATTTAAAAGATTAACACAAAAAAATCACATTTCTATTTACTAACAATAAACATGTTACATTCACTCCAAAGAAGATGAAATACTTAGGTATACCCTTGTCAAGACAAGTATAGGATCTTTATTCTTAAAATTACAAAATGTGGATAAAAGAAATCAGTTACTTAATTAAAGGACACACATGTTGCTTTCATGAACTAGAACAGGTGCCCCCAATCCCCAGGCCATGGACCAGTACCAGATAGCAGGAGGTGAGCAGTGCTTAGGAACTGGACTTCACAGTAGGAGATGAACGGCAGGCCAGCGAGAGAAGCTTAAGCTGTGTTTACAACCACTCCCCATCGCTTGCATTACCCCCTGAGTTCCGCCTCCTGTCAGATCAGCAGTGGCATTAGATTCTCACAGGACCGTGAACCCTATTGTGAATTGCACAAGCAAAGGATCTAGGTTGTGTGCTCCTTAGGAGAATCTAGTACCAGATGATCTGTCACTGTCTCCCATCACCCTTAGATAGGACCGTCTAGTTGCAGGAAAACAAGCTCAGGGCTCCCAGTGATTCCAAATTATGGTGAGTTGTATAATTACTTCACTATACATTACAATGTAATAATAATAGAAATAAAGTGCATAATCAATGTAATGTGCTTAAATGATCCCCAAACCATTCCCCACCTTGGTCTATGGAAAAACTGTCTTCCACGAAACCAGTCTCTGGTGCCAAAAAGGTTGATGATGCTATCCCTAGACCGCTGGACTAGAAGACTCAACATAATAAAGATGACAGTTCTCCCAAGCTGACTTACAGATTTAACGCAATTCTTATCAATATACTGGTGAAATTTTAGTAGGCACAGACAAGTTTATTCTATAATTTATATGGAAATACACAGATCTTAGCAGAGCTAAAACAATCTTGACAGGAAAGAACAAAGTACAAGAAATCACTTACTTGATATTGTCTTACGATATAGTTACAGTAATCAAAATAGGGTAGAATTGGCAGCAGGACAGACACATGGATCAATGAAACAGAATAGAGAACCCAGAAATACACCCACATAAATATACTCAATTGATTTTTGGCAAAGTCATCAAAGTAATTCAATGGAGAAAGGACAGCCCTTTCAACAAATGATGCTGGAGTAAGTGGATATTTATAGGCAATAAAATGAATCTTGACCTAAAGGTGTAATAAGGTGTGAACCTTATCCAAAAATTAACTAAATTCTGGATCATGGACTTAAATGTAAAACATAAAAATATAAAACTTTTAGAAGAAAAAAATAGGAGAAAATCTTCAGTATCCAGGGCTAGGCAGAGTTCTTAGACTTGACACCAAAATCACGGTCCATAGTGGGAAAAACTGAAAAACTAGACCACATCAAAATTAAAAGCTTTTGTTCTTCTAAAGGTTATAAGAAGATAATGAAAAGATAAACTACACACTTGCAGAAGACATTTGCAAACAACATATCTGACTAAGGAGTAGTATACAAAATACATAAAGACTTCTCAAAACTCAAAAGCAAAACAAAACAAAACAAAACAAAAAACAAACAGAACTAACCAACTTGCAAACAACATTTCTGACCCAGGAGTAGTATACAAAATATAAAGACTTCTCAAAACTCAAGAGCAAAACAAAACAAAACAAAAAACAAAAACAACTAACCAATTAGAATATGGGCAAAAGACATCAACAGACATTTCACAGAAGAGGATATACAGATGGTAAATGATCACTGTTAAAGATTAGCCATCAGAGAAATGCAAAATCACAGTTGAGACATCACTCCACACCTACCAGAATGGCTAAAATATAAAATAGTGACATACCAAAGCTGGTGAGAATACGGAAAAAGTGAATCACTCATACATTGCTGGTGAAAATGTAAAATGTTACCATTGCTGTGGAAGAAAAAATAGCAGTTTCTTATAAAACAAAACATGCAGTTATGATACCACCCTGCAAGGGCATCTGAGCTATTTTATCCTGGAGAAATGAAAACATGTTTACACAAAAACCTGCATACATATGGTAGTAGCAACTTTATTCATAATAGCCAAAAGCTTGAGACAGCCTAGGTGTCCATCAACATGTGAATGGGTTAAATAAATTTCATACCATGAAATATTTCATTCTGTAAAATACTACTCAGCAATAAAAACAAGCAAACTTTTTTTTTTTTTTTTTTTTTTTTTTTTTTTGAGACAGGGGCTTGCTCTTTCAACCAGGCTGGAGTTCAGTGGCACAACCACAGCTCACTACAGCCTGGAACTTCCAGGCTGAAGCCACCTTCCCACCTCAGCTTCCCAGGTAGCTGGGACTACAGGCACATGCCAACATGCCCAGCTAACTTACGCATTTTTTATAGAGATGGGGTTTCCACCATGTTGCCCAGGCTAGTCTCAAACTCCTGGGCTCAAACAATCCTCCCACCTCAGCCTCCCAAGTGCGAGGCTTATGGGGATGAGACACCATGCCTGGCCCAGAGCAAATTATTGATACAACAATTTGAATGAATCTCAAGCATATTATGATGGGAAAAAAAAGCCCACTCTAAAATTACATAGTATATGACTCCATTTATATACAATTTTTGAAACGGCAAAATTTTAGACTTAGAAAACCAAGTCCTAGTTGACAGAGTTAGGGGTGGGGGTAGGGATGTGGGTATGTTGTCCTTAAAGGGCAAAGAGGTGATGGAATTGTTCAATGGCTTCATTGTGGTGGTAGACATAGAAAGCTACACACGTGTGATAAAATTGTATAGAAGTCAACACACTTTCACATGTGAGTACAAGCAAAACTGGGGAACTCCGAAGACTATTAGCAGTTTGTATCACTATCAAAATCTCAGTTATGATATTGTATTATGGTTTTGGAAAATGTTACCATTAGGAGAAAATTGGGTGGAGTGTACATGGAATCTTTCTGAATGATTTCCTACAACTGCATGTGAATCTACAGCCATTTCAATAACTTAAAAAAATCCAGATTGCATAGTGCAAGATTAATTTAACAGACATTGGGAAGTAAATGAGGAATGTAAATATAAGCCAAATTTTCTTCCAGGAAAAGTAAGAGGTTAGTTTTCCTTTGAACTTAATATTCAGACAAATATAATTTTAAATACATATTTCATGAAGGTAAAGAAAATCAGTAAAAGGCTTCTAACAAGAAGAGCTATTGTTCTATTTAATTTAGGAGATAAAATATACAAAACAATCAGTAGAGCAAAAGATGGAAAATAAAACAGCTTAAAAGCAAAAAGAATAATATAGGGCCAATGAACTGTGAACAAGCAACAGTTATAACAGGATTGCCAGTGGATTAAACCACTCTATTGAAAGACAAATTCTCTCAGACTGGCTTATGAAAATGAATCTGACACCATGATTTTTATAAAGAGAGGGGCATCTAGCAGATTTTTTTAAAGAAAAAGAATGAATGAAGTTATGCCCAGTCAAAACAAATCAAAAGAAAATGAGATGAGGTTAGTATTAATATTAGAAAAGGAGGACTCAAGACAAAAATAATGAATGGACCACAAATGCTATTTATAGGTATAAATGGTAATCATGGATGCATAATGGAAATGCCATATATTAATTTAATGAATAGGCTGTAATTCCAATATAAAGCTCATGTCTGTTCCTTACACACCATCTCAGCTCCTCCAACCCTAGTCCAAGCCATCCGCATGCCTCCCAGATTCCTAAAATAACTTCATAACTTGGTCCCCATTTCCACTCTAGCCCCTACACTCCTTCACACAGCAACCAATGATGTACTTTGCATATAAATTAAATCAATCCACTCAAGTTCTTAAAACACTCCAATGAGTACTGCTTGTACAAGAAATCATATCCAAACTCCACACCTTGATGAGATGAGAGACAGTTCTTCCTCAAGTGTCAATTCACCCTTTCTTAATAGCAATGAAATCCCCAATTTTGAAAATTCTTGGACCAGAACTGTTCAGAATAAAGATGACATTTCCCAGCTTCCCTTGCTGCCACGTATGGCCACGTGACTGACTTCCACCAGCCATGTGACTGACATCTGGTGGGGGAACATACGTAGAAGTGATGTTTGCAACTTCTTAAAGGACTTGTGGCCAGGTGAAGTGGCTCGCATCTGCAATCACAGCACTTTGGAAGGTTGAAGTGGGCAGATCACCTGAGGTCAGGAGTTTAAGGCTAGCTTGGTCAACATAGAGAAACCCTGTCTCTACTAAACATACAAAAATTAGTCGGGTATGGTGGCGGGCACCTGTAGTCCCAGCTACTTGGGAGGCTGAAGCAGGAGAATTGTTGGAACCCAGGAGGCAGAGATTGCAATGAGCCTAGATCGCACCACTGCACTCTAGCCTGGGCAAGAGAGTGAGACTCCGTCTCAAAACACAAAACAAAACGAACAAAACAACTTAATATTATCTGAAATTTCCTTATTCACTATTCATTTATTTAATGCCTTTCTCCTACCCCTTACACTAAAATGTAAATTCCATGAGCACAAGAGCCTTGTTTATTGATCACCACAACATCTGTGCTCTATCCCAGAGACTTTTAAAAATCATTTTATTAAACAACAATAGAGATGGGGTTTTGCTATGTTGCCCAGGCTAGTCTTGAACTCCTGGCCTCAAGCAATCCTATTGCCTGGACCTCCCAAAGTGCTGGGATTACAGCCATGAGTCACTGGGCCCAATCTCAAAAGACTTTCAATAAGCCTCTGTTGAATGAATGAATGAATCAATCAAATAATGGCTGGCAGTATCAAATACACACAGACACATACAAAGAGAAAGTGTCAGAAACAGAATTGAGACAAATGTTAACACTATCAGTCTAAGCCAGTGAGTAGATAAAAAATAAATGGGGACATTCATGATTTTAATGTAATTTTTGGTGCAAAGGAGTCATGGATCAATAGCTCTATTTCTTATACATTGTGCAAGCAGTCTATTCAATTACCATATTACGTTTGCAGAAATCAAACATATTGAGACACAATACATGGATACAGTAAGTAGTATGAAGAAGATATTATATATCTGACATTCTATGATTATCATGCAAAAACATGAGAAATCAATAACAAGTATTTAAACAAGGTATTTAGTAATATTCTCCCAAATAACTCTTGAGTGAACAAAAATATTATCTACAATCATAGACCATATAATAAGTGATCACAATACATATAAAAACCTCCAGAATGGTGACAAAGCTATACTAAGAAGAAAATTTCTATCTAAATTATTTCATTAATAAAAAGAGAAAACTAAATAAAATAATTTACACAAATTATTATTATAAATGATAATAAATGATCAGAACAAGAAGAAAGCAAGAGAAAGGAAGAGAAAAACTGAAAATACCAGAATGAAAACAGAGAAAAAAGGATTATTCATTAAATAGAAGCATAGATTTTCCCCAAAATCACTAAAACAGACAATCATCTGGCATATCAAATTAATAAAAAATGAGAAAAACAAAAATTATAATTAAGAGAAGCTAAAACAATGGTATGAGAATACTTTTAATTTTTTTTTTTTTTTTTTTGAGACAGAGTTTCACTCTTTTGCCCAGGTTGGAGTGAGGTGGTGTGATCTCGGCTCACTGCAACCTCCGCCTCCTGGGTTCAAGTGATTCTCCTACCTCAGCCTCCTATGTAGCTGGGATTACAGATGCCCGCCACCACACCTGTCTAATTTTTGTATTTTTAGTGAAGACACGGTTTCACCATATTGGCCAGGCTGGTCTCAAACTACTGACCTCAGGTGATCCACCCATCTCTGCCTCCCAACGTGCTAGGATTACAGGTGTGAGCCACTGCACCCAGCCTCAAATAAATTTCTAAACAATGTTATATATAAGTAAATGCTAATAAACTACATAGTTTTGAGGAATTGGTAACCTGAAGATAATATTAAGTTTTCAAAGTAGACTGAAGAACAATTATCTTCTAATGTTTATCAAATAATCATCTCAAAAAAATGAAAACAAAACGAAAAAGCAGTTTATGAACTAGCAAGCCTAAAGTCAAATTATAAATCAATTCCATACTGTATAGAATTAATTGTGGATCACAGAAAATAACAGAAAGCAAACAAATGAATTTTATCATGCTAGGTTAACTATGTTTCAAGACCTAACAATGATCCTTGTAGTTTTGTATAAACTATAGGGCACTTTTATTTATAAATATGAATGAAGAAAATAAAAATGGCAAATCAAATTCAAAACTTACATTACAAATTCAAATTGCATTAAGAAAATGGCCTACCAATGACAACTAATATTAACTCTAAGAATACAAAAATGATTTAATAATAGGAAATTTATTGATTATCACATCATGTCCAAACAAGAATAATCACAGGATCCTATTATGAGAGATTCAAAGGACATCTGAGAAAAAGCTATCATATATTCATGGTTTTAAAAAACTGTTGGTAAGTTAGATATGGTTTGGCTGTGTCCCCACCCAAATCTCATCTTGAATTGAAGCTCCCATCATTCCCACGTGTTGTGGGAGGGGCCATCCCAAGGGGAGATCATTGAATCATAGGGGTGGTTTCCCCCATACTGTTCTCATGATAGTGAACAAGTCTCACAAGAGCTGATGGTTTTATTAGGGGTTTCCCTTTCCTTTGGCTCTCATTCTCTCTTGTCTGCCACCATGTAAGACATGCCTTTCACCTTCTGCCACGATTGTGAGACCTCCCCAGTCACATGGAACTGTAGGTCCTTTAAAC
>NW_016811820.1:4544067-4551799 GCF_001698545.2 Rhinopithecus bieti
AAAAAAAAAAAAAAAAAAAAAAAAAAAAAAAAGGAAAATTAAAATCCTATTCACCATGGCAAATATAGGAAAAAAACAAAACAAACAAACAAAACAATAGCAGTACCTCAACAAGACACTGTAGGGTCTGCTCCCCCATGTCTGGGAGAGAGTCAGGAGTGTGGGGATCAGGGCCCACTGACCAGAGAGTCAGGTGGCTGTACCCACCTCCCGGGTGTCTTGGCTGCACCCTTGAACCTCAGAATGCTATCTCGTGGGTCAAGAGCATTAGAGCCGTGGTCAGAGGCTCCTCCAGGACACCATCCCTGAAGCAAAGGAAGACCCTTGTTCCCAAACCTGCCTTTGGTTACTTCTTATTTGGGGTTTGAAGGGATTTACCTGACTGACCCCAGGAGATCCCCATCAGCTTCCATGCCTGTCTCGCTCCTTTCTCTACTTCCTCTGAAATTTAACAAGTTCAGGGCCAAGATTCCACTTCTGATAGCATCCATCCTAATCATCTTTCATTTCTCTCTTGTTTGCTTCATTTAGAGGGAGTCTCACTCTGACACCCAGGCTGGAGTACAGTGGCACGATCCTGCAGCCTCAAACTCCTGAGCTCAAGTGATCCTCCCACCTCAGCTTCCCAAGTAGCTGGGACCACAGGTATGCACCACCAGACCCAGCTAATGTTTAGATTTTTTGTAGAGACAAAAAATGTTTGTTGCCCAGGCTGGTCTTGAACTCTTGAACTTAAGCAGTCCTCAGTCTCTCAAAGTGCTGGGATTATAGGCATAAGCCACCATACTAAGCCCATTTAGATAACTTTCAATGAAAATTCTGCACCTTCCTGGGTGTCTACAGTTCACATCATACCCTATGGGTTAAACACTTGAGGATAAGTAGATTGAATTAAAAAATACATGTTTAAATATAATTTGGGAAGGGTCTGTGGAATAGAGATATGAAACCACTGGTGCCAGGACTTTCCTGATGAAGTGACCAGTGATTTTTCTCCTCTCCCCACCTGTAGCCTCTGGTCAGCTCATCTCAGCTACAGGCTGAAGTACCAGTCATGAGGATATTTTGAAGGGATTTTAAAAAATTACTTTTAATCGGCCGGGCACGGTGGCTCATATATATAATCCCAACACTTTGGGAGGCCGAGGCAGACGGATCACGAGGTCCTCTTGAGACCATCCTGGCCAACATGGTGAAATCCCGTTTCTACAAAAAATACAAAAATTAGCTGGGTGTGGTGGTGGGCGCCTGTAGTCCCAGCTACTCAGGAGGCTGAGGCAGGAGAATCACTTGACCCAGGAGGCGGAGGCTGCAGTGAGCCGAGATCATGCCACTGCACTCCAGCCTGGCAACAGAGCGAGACTCCGTCTCAAAACAAAACAAAACAAAACAAAAATTACATTTAATCAATTTATTTTTTGTGATCATAAAATCATTTCAGACTTTCTCCCAAAAGATGAATTTTCAGCATACTAACTAGACATAAGGCTGATATGTGGAGAGCAGCATCTGTGACAGTCCTGCCTTGGGTCTTCCGCAGCCTCTGCAGCAGAGGGTCATACAGCGGCTTTAGGTGACAGCTGCCACTCAGTGGTCTCCAATGAGTTCTTTTCCTCCTGGCAGCTGGCAGCTGCATTAATTTTGATTTTAGGCTTGATTGATTGATTGATTGATTGATTTTGAGACAGAGTCCCGCTCCGTCACCCAGGCTGGAGTGCAATGGCGTGATCTTGGCTCACTGTAACCTCCGCCTCCTGGGTTCAAGCGATCCTCCTGTCTCAGGCTCCTGAGTTGCTTGGATTACAGGTGCACACCACAACGCTTGGCCAATTTTTTTTTTTTTTTTTTTTTTTTTTTGTTTTTAGTAGAGACGGGGTTTCATCTTATTGGACAGGCTGGTCTCTAACTCCTGACCTCAGGTGATCCACCTGCCTCGGCCTCCCAAAGTGCTGGGACTACAGGCGTGAGTCACCGTGCCCAGCCGGCTTTTATACTCTCACATCAACTTTGTGCTCCGTTCACCGCAACCATGGGCATATGAACTAGAAATGCTTCAAATTCCAATCACTTCTCTCCTTTTTGTTTTTGCCACTGAAAACAATTGTTGGATAATGTAATTTTGCTAATTTGAGATTTTTTTTTTTTTTTTTTTGAGATAGGATCTGGCTGTCACCCAGGCTGGAGTGCAGTGACGTGATCATGGCTCACTGCAGCCTCAACCTCCTGGGCTCAAGTGATCCTCCTGCCTCAACCTCCCCAGTAGTTGAGACCACAGGTGCATGTCACCACACCCAGCTAATTTTTTGACTTTTGGCAGAGACAGAGTCTCACCATGTCGCCTAGGCTCCTGTCAAACTCCTGTGCTCAAGTGATCCTCCTGCCTCAGCCTCCCAAAGTGTTGGAATTACAGACATGAGCTACCACGCCCAGACTAATTTGAGATTTTATTAACTTTACTGAATAATAACAGAATAGACCATATAGCCTAATACAAACAAGTATAAAGAAAAAATTGCATTCACTTTTCTGCCAGTCAAAATAAGTACAATCAGAATTTTTTCCATTTTTTTCTCTCTGACTATAAATGGATGCATCATAGATGAACATAAATGGGCATATAATAGATGTAGGATGGTGATGTAATTACACTGTAAATTCCACCTCTATCTTGGCTTTTTCTTTTAGTATAAAGTGAAAATATTATTTCTAATAATTATATAATATTTTATCTTTATAATTGCATTTTCCTACATCTCTGACTGATTTTATATGATAGATTACTAAATGTAGAATTACTTTAAATCACAGGGTTTGAACATATTTTAAATTATAGGGCTTTGAAAATTATGGCTAAGTATCACCCAATAGTTTTCTGAAAAGTTGTACAATTTACAAATTTACATTTCTACAAATAAACTGTAAATACATTTCTTTCTATTTACATTTTTATCAGTGTTATATGAGTTTGCCCCTCTTTTATTTTATTTTTTTTAGATGGAGTTTCACTCTGTTGCCCAGGCTGGAGTACAGTGGCTTGGTCTCGGCTCACTGCAACCTCCGTCCCCGGGGCTCCAGCGATTCCCCTGCCTCAGCCTCCCAGGTAGCTGGGACTACAGGTGTGCGCCACCATGCCCAGCTAATTTTTGTATTTTTAGTAGAGACAGGGTTTCACCATGTTGGCCAGGCTGGTCTCAAACTCCTGACCTCAGGTGATCTGCCCACCTCGGACTCCCAAAGTGCTGGGATTACAGATGTGAACCAGTGCATCCAACTGAGTTTGCCTATTTTATCTTGCTCTTGACAACTTTTGAGGATTACATGATTTAGTTTACATTCTGAGAAGACAACTGTTAACCAATCCCTATTTTAATTAACACTTGTAAGATTTCTGTTGAGGTCAAGCTGTTTTAATGTTTATTTCAAATGTCTATCAGTTGTCTATTTCTCTTTATCTCACTTACTGTCAAGAGGTTTCATATCACTTTAGAAATGTTTTGTACATGTGCTTTATTCTATAAACTGCCATATTTGTGCCAGTTTGTTAGCTTTTTTGTTTGTTTGCTTTTTGAGACAGGGTCTCGCTCTGTTATCTAGGCCGGAGTGCAGTGGCATGATCGTGGCTCCCTGCAGCCTTGACCTCCCAGGTTAAATTGATCCTCCCACCTCAGCCTCCCCAGTAGCTGGGACTACAGGCATGCAGCACCATGTCTGGCTAATTTTTGTATTTGTTTGTAGAGTCAGGGTCTTGCTTTGTGACCCAGGCTGGTCTCAAACTCCTGGGCTGAAGCGATCCTCTGCCTCAGCCTCCCAAAGTGCTGGGATTACAGGCATGAGACACTGCATCCAGCCTTTGTTATCTTTTTAAATATTCTTATAATTTAATAGTATAAGTTAGTAGTATTATTTGATTCTTCCATTGCTTCCAATGCTTAGAAAGTTATTTCTTACTTAGAAATTAGCTACACATTGATAGGTAACTTCTCTACCTTTTCAAAACAGTTTAAAATGATAGTGTTAAATAGACTGAAGATCAATTACACTTATGAATAAGGATAACTAAAAGAAACACCCCAATTACTAAACCTAGAAGGAAGCCAGGGTCAGAACCAGATCAGTAAACCTAACTCACTGCCCTGTCCTAAATGTCAGGCTCATTAAAATGCTGTAACTAAGTGGCTCTCAAACTCAAGCGAGCGTGGACATCACCCAGAGGGTTTATAGAAACAGACTGCTGGGCCACAGGCCTGGAGTTTCTGATTCAACAGGTCAGTATTGAATATTGAATTCAATAGTTGGGGCCCAGGAGTTTCCATTGCTATTTTTTTTTTTTTTTTTTTTTTTTTTTGAGACAGGGTCTTACTCTGTTGCCCAGGCTGGAGTGAAGTGGTGCAATCACGGCTCACTGCAGCCTCAACTGCCTGGATTCTGGCGATTTCCTCACCTCAGCCTCCAGAATAACTGGGACTACAGGCATGTGCCACCACGTCAGGCTAATTTTTTTGTTATTATTTGTAGAGATGGGGTTTTGCTACGTCGCCCATACTGGTCTTGAACCCCTGTGCTCAAGAGAGCCTCCCACCTCGGCCTCCTAAAGTGCTGGGATTATAGGTGTGAGCCACTTGCCAGGACAGAATTCCCATTTCTAACAAGGTCACAAGGTCCAGGTATTACTAATGTTGCTGGTCCAGGAACCACACTTTGAGAACCACTGTTGGCATGAATGCTTTCCATATTCCATTTTTCCACAGTTGGTAAGATCCCTGTAGGGATTGAAGACTTGCTGTCGGTCTAGCAGGCCTTGATATGGGCATCACTGCTGAAAACTATTAAGATTCCATGAGATGATTAAGAATGGAAGAGAGGCCAGGCACGGTGGCTCACGCCTGTAATCCCAGCACTTTGGGAGGCTGAGGTGGGCAGATCACCTGAGGTCAGGAGTTCCAGACCAGCCTGGCCAACAAGGTGAAACCTCATCTCTAATAAAAACACAAAAATTAGCTGGGTGTGGTGGTGGGTGCCTTTAATCCCAGCTACTTGGGAGGTTGAGGCAGGAGAATTGCTTGAACCCGGGAGGTGGAGGTTGCAGTGAGCTGAGATTGCACCCCTGCACTCCAGCCTGGGCAACAGAGGCTCAGTCTCTGTTTTTTGAGGCTCCGTCTCAAAAAAAAAAGTCACTGTCAGTGGTTGGATATATTTCCTTCCAGTCTTTTTACGCATAACAGATTTGGAGTCACATTGTATTGTAGCTTTTTGTATGTAACATTTCCTTCACATGTCACAACCATGAAATGCAAACGCTCTCAACTGTCCATGGGTCAAGAGTTTTATTTATTTTATTATTATTTTCTGAGACAGAATCTTCCTTTGTTGACCAGGCAGGAGTGCAGTGGCATGATTATAGCTCATGGCAGCCTCAACGTCCTGGCCTCAGGCAATCCTCCTGCCTCAGCCTCCCGAGTAGCTAGAACTACAGGTATGTACCACCATGTCTGGCTAATTTTTAAATTTTTTGTACAGAAGGTGTGTCGCTCATTGCCTAGGCTGCTCTCAAACTCCTGCCTTGGCCTCCTAAAGGGCTGAGATTAAAGGCATGAGCCACTGTGCCCGGCCTAAAGTCAATAATTTTTAAACCAAACCACCTGCCCATCTCTGCCATCATCCTGGGACCAGCTTATAAAATGTCCCAGACAAAAGCCTGGGCCCTGGGCTGGGAAGAACTAGGTTTTTGGATCAGAACCTAAGACAGAGATCAAGATTCCTGGACCAGGCCGGGCACGGTGGCTCATGCCTGTAATCCCAACACTTTGGGAGGCCAAGATGAGTGGATCATTTGAGGCCAGGAGCTTGAGACCAGCCTGGCCAAAGTGGCAAAACCCCGTGTTTACTAAAATTACGGGAAAAAAAAATAGCTGGGTATGGTGGCACACACCTGTAGTCCCAGCTACTTGGGATGAGAATCACTTGAACCTGGGAGGTGGAGGCTGCAGTGGGCTGAGATGGTACCACTGCACTCCAGCCTGGGCAATAGAGGCAGACTCTGTCTCAAAAATTAAAAAAAAGAAAAGTCCAGGACCAAAGCAGAAATGGAAAGCCACAGGAGACATGCGACCACAGCAAGAACTGGGATGGAGAGACAAAAGGTAGAGCCTTTCCGGAAAAGGTTTCTGGGGAGCAGATGCAGGCGTTTTACTGCACCTGCTGCATACTCTCCCACCAGGATGAGTGAGGATTGGACAGCAGCAGACCCATGATTGATAACCAGGGAGGAGCAAAGCAAGTCAGCGTGGCAAACAGACTTTGATCCCTACCAAATCGAGGGGAGTGCCCTATGTACTATTAGGCTAGGGTAATTTACAATGTCTTGCACATTGCACACAGCTGTGGGATAAACACGCTATTCTAAAGACCAGCTTGCAGAATGGCTCCCTGGACTTGGTGTGTGCTCGGGAGTATTGCCCAAAAGTCCTGAGCATGCAAAAAGACCAGGGAGCTATTACGGGCTTCTTGTCTCCCGACCTTTAGCTCCGGACTCATTCCAACACGACAAGCACCATCCAACGAGCAGATTTATTGGCTCACAAACTATGAATGTTTCATTTCTTAAAACAGAAAGTCTAAATCAGTGAAGTCTTCATGAATAAGGTTTGATTGTGAATAAGATAAAAATGTGAGCAAAGGAACCCAGTTTTACATGAGATGTTTTCGGCATCACTCTGGCCAAGGTGTTCTTGAACCTCATGGTGGCAAAAGTAAGACATGCAAACAGCTCGGCTTTCCTCACCAAATGTGGGACTCATTTCTCTGTTTCTGCGGAGGGAAAAGAGTGTAACGGAAGTGTTGGCTGGCCCCTGGGACCGGCAGACCTGTTTAATCTCCCATGATCCTTTCATGTATGCTCCCTACAGCTTGCTGTCTGCAAACTCATGGCAGAACACTGTTGCACGGGGCTTGAGGTCAAGGAGGAGAAAATGAAAAAGGCTGCTGGGGTGAATTCATGAAAACATGGTGATAAAATAGCAGGGCTCTTTCCTCTGCCACTTGGGGACATCTACTGTATCATAAGCCTCTTATTCTTGGATACAAGTAGGCACATGATGTGTGACGTAAATAAATAGTGGAAAAGCAGGGACCCTAAGGACCACACTTGACTTCTCGGCAGTTGCAATTAACCTGCAGCACTGAGCAGGAAGGCTACCTCCCAGTCCCTAGTCTCAGCCCCGCTCCGTCCCTTCTGCCATTCCCTCCTCTCTGCCATTCCCATATACCATATCCTAAGGCTGACTCCAAACACAATTTCACATTTCCTCAGCAAATATATCAGTGCAGTAACAGCAAACACACAGAAGCTTGATGAATGGAAACTAAGGACACAATCACAGCTTTACAAGTTATGCACAGGAAAGTGGTTCTGAACAGGCTGGCAAGAGTCTCACACCCAGAGGGCTGAGCGTATCCGGGCAGGACTAGAGACCCTGGGGCATGACTCTCAGACCATCCTCCCTGGGAAGGAAGCTGCATTTGTAGCCAACTGTATTCCCCCTTCTCTGATAACCAATTTCCTGAAAAGAGCCAGGGGCTCATAAATTTGTGACTAGTGCCAACCAATAAATAGTTGTTTTGCTGAATCCCATTTGATTTTATTCTACCCTTGGCAGTATAGGCTAGAACTCCAGTAAGGAAAGCACTGAAAAAAATTTAATTAATTAATTAATTAATTAATTTTGAGACAGGG
>NW_016811820.1:4551996-4584979 GCF_001698545.2 Rhinopithecus bieti
CCCAGGCTGGAGTGCAGTGGCCGGATCTCAGCTCACTGCAAGCTCCGCCTCCCGGGTTTACGCCATTCTCCTGCCTCAGCCTCCTGAGTAGCTGGGACTACAGGCGCCCGCCACCTCGCCCGGCTAGTTTTTTGTATTTTTTAGTAGAGACGGGGTTTCACAGTGTTAGCCAGGATGGTCTTGATCTCCTGACCTCGTGATCCGCCTGTCTCGGCCTCCCAAAGTGCTGGGATTACAGGCTTGAGCCACCGCGCCCGGCCCAGCTAATTTTTTTTTCTTTTGTATTTTTTTCAGTAGAGATGAGGTTTCACCATGTTGGCCAGGCTGGTCTCAAACTCCTGGCCTCAAGTGATCCGCCCATCTTGGCCTCCCTAAGTGCTGGGATTACAGGCATAAGCCACCCTGTCCGACCTGGAAAAAGGATTTCATTAGGAAAAGGCACCTAGCGCTTGATAGGATTGCTTCTCAGTGATACAGAGAATAGCCTTGGTTATAGGTTTCCTCTAAGATAGGAAGAAACCGAAGCCTGGGGAAAATAGAAGGCTTGGGGCAGCAATGTCAGATCAGAAGTTAAAGTCCAATGACAGAATCTTTACCCTTTGTGGTAGCTAACCTCCAGAGTGATCCACAACAGCTCCTGACTCCTGACATTCACCGGGAGGCTGTTCTCTCCCACACTGAATAGGGATGACCTGTGTAACCAAGACAATATTGTAGAAATGATGGTGTTCAACTTCCATAGCTAGGGCATAAAAGATATCATTGCTCTTGCCTAGCACTGTCCTGGATCACTGGCTTTGAGGGAAACTGGCTGCCATGTCAGGAGGACACTCAAGCAGCACTGTGGTGAGGTCTGTGTAGTAGGGACCTGAGAGCTCCTGTCAACCACCAGCATTACCTTGCCAGCCAGGTGAGTGAGCCACCAGGAAGCACATCTTCTAGTCCAGTCAAGCCCAAGGCTGGTCACAGCTCCAGCCAGCATCTTGGCTGCAACTGAATTACAGACTCTGAGCTAGAACCACCCGGTTTAGCCAGCTTTCAAATTCCCAACCCACAGAAACTAAGTGAGATAGGAAATATTTAGTGTTGTTTTCTGTCCCTAGATTTTGGTGTAATGTATTATGCAGCCATAGATCACAGATCTATACCCTTCCAGAGGTAGTCTCATGTCTGTTTCCATGGGAAACTGACTTTGTTACGGAGGGGAAGCCTTGCTAGAGTCTCTTAAGTAGGGTGGTCTTCTTTCAAGAATATCAGTACCTCCTAAGATCAGTATCTTCTGCCTGGATATCTGGAGGTGAAAAGCTACCTTATTTATTTATTTATTTATTTTTGAGACAGAGTCTCACTCTATCACCCAGGATGGAGTGCAGTGGCACAGTCACAGCTCGCTGCAGCCTCAAACTCCTGGCCTCAAGCGATCCTCTTGCCTCAGCTCCAGAGTAGCTAGGACTACAGGTGCACACCACCATGCCCAGCTAATTTTTCAACTTGTTTGTACAGACAGGGTCTCACTGTGTTGGGGAAGCAACTTTTCTGCTTTTTTTGTACATTATCTTCAATCACTTCAAGGAAGGAAGCACACACATGTATATATATGTGCACACACACAGGCACACACTCAGCTTTCTTCTAAACCTGAAAAACCGCTCAAGCACTGGGAACCTGAACTCTTTTCCAGAAACAAGCCAATGCTGTAGAAGTTTTAAATACCATTTTTTCACCCTGTCTCTGAAGGGGCAGGCAGTCGCAGGGGGAAAAGGGGGAGGCTGATTATTGAGAATTGATGGATGTTTTGTTCTCGCTTGCTAGTCGTAAAATTCTGAGCTGGGTGAGAACCAGCAGGAGAGGAAAGCCACAGCCACTAAGTCTGTGCCTTCCAGCATTGATTTAAATATTTCAAGATGGAATTTTCCCCTTTTACTCTCCTTTCTCCAACCTATCTTTTCACCCTGAGTGTGGAAGAAAATGTTGAGTAAGACAAAAACACGGAGACTTTGTGAGCATTATAGCATGTCTGAATTAAGCTACAGGCAGTCCATATATTGTAAGAGAAATATTTCCTTGCAGTGTACATGCTCTACTGTGATGAACCTGGAAGACAAGAGGCCTCTGCTTAAGTGTAGATTAAGTAGCCATAGCTCCTTCCCATCCAGATGAGGGCCAGAAAGAAGAATGCTTAGAGCTTATAAGGCCTTGGAACATTCTCCTAGGCTGGAGTGGGCCCTAAGGATGGAGGTAAAGAGTAGAAAGCATTCAGGGGCTCAAGTGCCATGGCTCACTCCTGTAAACTCAGCACTTTAGGAGGCAAGGCAGGAGGATCGCTTGAGGCTACGAGTTTGAGACCAGCCTGGGCAACATAGCAAGATGCCATCTCCACCAAAAAACACAAAAAAATAGCAGGGTATGGTGGCTTGCACCTGTGGTCCCAGCCACTTGGAAGGCTGAAGTGGGAGGATCACTTGAGCCCAGGAGTTCAAGGCTACAGTGAGCTATGGTTGCATCATTATACTCCAGCCTAGGTGACGGGATGAGACCCTGTCTTTAAAATACACAAAAGACAAACACACAAAAAGGTATTCAGGACAACAGATGGAGAATGAGAGAACGAAGGAGAAAGACCCAGGGGAGAAGCAACTCGTCAAGGCCCATCAGAGTAAACCTCCATGGGCCAAAAGATGGCCAGGTGGGAAACGATGTTCCTTCATCTTCTGAACCCTGGGGTCATTTCCTGTTTCCACCAGGGGACTCTGCCTATCTGTCCCTGCAAGTGTCAAGTCATAACTGAAGGTTCCATGAGCACTGCAATATTCTCCTTGCATGGTGAGTCGGGTCCTAGAGATCTTCCGGATCCTAACATCAGTTCAGGGAGATGGCATTTTCCTATCGGCAGTGGGGAGTTCAAGAGCCCCTGTCTCACTCTCCCCTGACCCTGGATGTCCTCTCGGACCATGTCCTGTCTCTTTGCTCATCCTCATTTATACGCTTTCCCTTGGTGAGCTCATCCTTGCCTACAATTTTACCCACTAGCTCTCATGAATCTCATACCGGTGTTCCAGCCCCAGCTGATTTCAGCTGTGCATAGACTTCCTCTCTTTGCTTGGCTGCTTGACCCTCACCTTCCACTCAGCACGTTCAATTGAGGATTCAACCCTACAAGACTTCTCTGTTGCCCCATGATCTGACCCCTGCCGATAACAGCAAGTTGGGAACTTTGGAGTCAGCCTCACCTCTTCCCTTTCTACAGGCTCTAAATCCATTCTGCCAGTGGGTCCTGAGGTCTTGCCCTTCAAACGGTACCTTAGTCGTGGTCGATGACTTCCCCATGCCCCCCCTTTTCAAACTCTCATCACAGCAGGCCTGGAATGCCCTCTTTTCTTTCTTTGCATTTAGTTCCACCCATATTTCAAGGTTCAAAGCAAGTGTCACATTCCCTAAATTCTTTTCTGAACCTTCAAGACCTTTCCTCCTTTCTTGCCCTTCCATTCATCTATTGAAACAAATAGTTACTGACGGCTTGCTGTGTACAGCATGCACTGAGTGAGCTACAACTCTGAAGCCCTGTGCTTCAAGGAGTTACAGTCTACTGACCATCACACTAATGAATCACTTGTTTGTTTTCCCTCTCTTAATTGTATTTCCCTAGCCAAATTATTATTTTTGTTTGTTTGAGACAGGGTCTTGCTCTGTTGCCCAGGCTAGAGTGCAGTGGTGTGATCATAGCTTACTGTAGCTTTGAACTCCTGGGCTCAAGCGATCTTCCTGCCTCAGCCTCAAGACTAGATGGGACTACAGGCATGCATCATCACATATGGCTAATTTTTAAAATTGTTTGTAGAGGCAGGATCTTGCTATGTTGCCCAGCCTGGTCTTGAACTCCTGGCCTCAAGCGATCCTCCTGCCTCAGCCTCCCAAAGTGCTGGAACTACAGGCATGAGCCACCAAATTCAGCTTCCCCAGTCAAATTCTTAAATAGCTAGGTCTGAGTCTCAAATGCCTTTTGTAAAACCCACAAAGACTGATAGATTATAGCATACATAAGTTCTTACTAAATACTTGTTGGTTCTATGCAATATGGGTACCTGAATAAGACTAGAAAGACATGCCAACTGCAACCCTTATCTAGGTTAGAGAAATCTCTCAGTGAAGGGAAAAAACAGTATCAAGAAATTTTCAGAAAACCATGCTGTGTCTGAATGGCGTTTTATGTGTCTAACCAGTAATTTAATTTAATTTGACAGACAACTTACTTGATTCAAATTTTTTAAAATAATGATTGATAACCCACTCCCTAAATTTTATAATCATAAAATAATTGTCACATTTTAAGAGTAGAGAAGTATTATAAAAATGATTTCATTATACTTTAATAATTAGAATGTTAGATGTTTGGAATTTCCTAAGAGATTTGACAAGGTAGAAATAGGAGCTAACTGAGAAGCGCTGAATATACATTCTTAGACAAAACCATGCTCTCTCATTAAGTACAAGGATATTGATGGGATCCAAATGTACCAGGCAACCATGCCATTCTCTCAGCAAAGATATCCCGCCCGGAACTGGGGTCAAAGAACCAGTTCAGATAATATCTGTGTGCCCCTTTCCAGTGTCCCCAGGAAACAGACTTTTGTGAATGAGCAGTAGAATAACTTCACTTTTCCCAAATGCAAAAAAAAATCCTATGAGAAAAAAATGGGAAGATATTTCACTCCTCCAAACCCTAAAAAAGTAATAGTTTTGATTCTTTGTTCGGGAACATATGTCGCTCAGCCCAGAAGAGATCTTCACGTGCCAAACAGAAGCTCAAGAATTCAGAGGCAAAAGTTACTCTCAGACATGTTTACTGTCAAACTCGGTCTGAAAAAAAAAAAAAAAAAAAAAATTCTTACTCACCTGCCAGAATATGCTGTCTATCGTGTTTCCAAGAAAACCATCGCGACCTTCTGAAGACACCAGTTTGGGGCCAAGGATGGTCATGAATTCATCAAAATCCACCTGGCCATCCCCTGCAAGGAGAAGATGTAAATATGAGTTGCAAACAAGCTGAACTTGACCTACTGTACCCGAGGCAACCAACACCTCTATGCTTTTCTTCTGGGCGTGACCTCAGTCAGTGAAGAAGAGCTGGTAACCTTACTTAAAACTGTTCAATGTTCTTCAGTGACTGAAAGTACCATAAGAAATTGGCAATTATTAGTACATCCACGTATTCCTAAACATTTGACGGTATTTCTAGCTAAATGTCCAACCATCACCTCCCACTTAACATGGCTATACCTCACCCCTACTTATCCTTTTACTCCGAATTGCCCAGATGGAAGTGGCAACTTCACCCTATCTCTTCCACCATCCTTGTCACCCACATATACATTTAGCCACCAAGCCTTCTTGATTCCACCTCTTAAGTATCTGTGGCTGCTGTATCTTCCTCATTACTCAATGGCTAGTTCTCTTTTCAACAACGAAGGTGAGAAAATCCTTCCAAGAATTAATGTCCCCAGTTAGAATTCTGTTATGAGCAGCACGGCTTTTACACTCTTACCTTCACAACCTCTTCTATGCAGTTCTCAGTTTCATTCCTCCAAACCAAATCTGATCATGCTTTCTACATTTGAACAGCATTTTTTTTTTTTTTTTTTTTTTTTAGATGATGCCTTGCTCTGTTGCCCAGGCTGGAGTGCAGTGGTGCAATCTCAGCTCACTGCAACCTCCACCTTCCAGGTTCAAGCGATTCTCATGCCTCAGCCTCCTGAGTAGCTGCGATTACAGGATCGAGCCACCAAGCCCGGCTAATTTTTGTATATTTAGTAGAAGATGGGGTTTCACCATGTTGCCCAGGCTGGCCTCTAACTCCTGACCTCAAGTGATCCACCTGCCTTGGCCTCCCAAAGTGCTGAGATTACAGGCATGAGCCACTGCACCCGGCCTGAACAGCACCTTTGATTGAAAATAGGGATACCACCTCAGCAGAGCGTTCAAGCCTCACTATCTCTTTTGCATCCATTTGTCCCCAACCTTTGCATAAGATGCAAGTTCCTTCACACCTCTGCGTGCATGTATATGCTGGTCCCTCTGTCCGAGATGCCTTCCCTCACTTGTCTATCTGGTGAATATCTCTTTCTCTAAGACAGAGCTGAAATGTCATGTTCTCTTTTTGTTTTATTCCTGATCTCATTAGGCAGAACTGGTCGAACTTTTTTTCTCTCTCTCCTACTAACTCCATGTGTACCTACTACAGAATTTTAAACCATGTAACCTGGCCAGGCGTGGTGGCTCATGCCTGTAATCCTAGCACTTTGGAAGGCCGAGGTGGGTGGATCACCTGAGGTCAGGAGTTCGAGACCAGCCTGACCAACATGGTGAAATCCTGTCTGTACTAAAAGTACAAAATTAGCTGGGTGTGGTGGCCCACAACTGTAATCCCAGCTACTTGGGAGGCTGAGGCAGGAGAATCGCTTGAATCTGGGAGGCGGAGGTTGCAGTGAGCCAAGATCGCATCACTGCACTCCAGCCTGGGCAACAAGAGTGAGACTCCATCTCAAAAAATAATAATAATAAAACAATACAATAAAAGAAAATCTTATATCCCAGTCACTGATTTGCATGCCTATCTCACAAGCGAAAGATTGTGAGTTCTGCAAGGTCAAGGACTTGGTCTGAAACGTCTTTGTATATGGAACACCAAAGCAGGCCTTCAGTATGTACTTGTACAATGAATGAATGATGTCTCTTGCTCGCTCTTTCTTTGTTCAATTCAGCATCTGTTGGATCTTTCATGCTAGAGCTGACAGTAACCAGAGGGTGGACTTGAGCCAACTCAACAGACAAAAGCGAACCTGCAAGGCATTATTGGATCCTCCAGGAGTCATCAGTGTAGCATTCTGCACCCTTAGAACTGCTCAAAAGGGCAACTCCATCAAAAGTTCACCACATCCCTATCTTGACTGCAGCCAGCGCAGCCAGCCAGGTGTCTGCACACAGGAGTTTGCCCGAATGCCCACACATAAATCAATGCCCTCTCAGAGTGCATTCATTCACCTTCAAAGAATATTCATTCAAAACCTATTTCACAATGCCAAGCAGATGTGAGCATCAAGATGCCAATAATTCAGAACAGATTGTCCAGGAACAGATCCCAGCAGAGGTCAAACTTCCTAAAGGATTAGGGAGGCGTGGCAAGTCAATGGGAAAGGGAGGATTTAACCACCAAGTGACGAGGGGCCCTCAGTGGCCTCTGGAGAAGAAATCGATTTACCTCATCATTCAACAAGATACATCTAAAATTTCACTCCTGCTGATAATCATAAGAAAGCGAATTCAAGCAACAATGAGTTACCATCTTGCCTTCAAAATTATCAAATACTTCCAAAAGCACACTAGTCGATGCTGCCAGAAATACAGAGATTGCCTCTATGATGCATTCCTGGTATACTTGTCCCAGGTATAGACAGGAAGTACCAATCAAGATCCTGTAAAGTGCTGTTTCCTTTGGATCTAACAACTCCCCTAAAAAAATAGAGGGGGGGTGGGTGAGGTGGCTCACGCCTATAATCCCAGCACTTTGGGAGGCCGAGGCGGGCGGATCATAAGGTCAGGAGTTTGAGACCAGCCTGGCCAACATGGTGAAACACTGTCTCTACTAAAAATACAAAAATTAGCTGGGCCTAGTGGCAGGCGACTGTAATCCCAGCTATTTGGGAGGCTGAGGCAAGAGAATCGCTGAACCCGGGAGGCAGAAGTTACAGTGAGCTGAGATAAGACGACTGCACTCCCACCTGGGCGACAGAGCAAGACTCCGTCTGGGGAAAAAAAAAATAGAGAGGGGGGTCTTGCTATGTTGCCCAAGCTGGTCTTGATCTCCTGGGTTCAAGTGATCCTCCTTCCTCAGCCTCCCAAACTGCTGGGATTACAGGCATGAGCCACCGTACCTGACCGCAATAACTTCATTTTTAAAGAAAAAACAAAACAACATTATCTCGAATACAGAACAAGATATTTGCCTACAGATAGATACTCAACCAGTATTTGTAAAAGTGAAAAGTAGAAAGCTAGAGGGAAAGGAGAATGGCCCAGTCTGCTAGAATTCGACACCTCTGAAAGCTAACTCCATGTGGCTCCATGTCTTGGATAGACATGCTTGTTACACACGTGCAGGAACTCTGCCCAGCCTAAATCACCTCCCCTGGTCATAGGTGGGGCTGGATGACCAGTCTCAGACTAAACTATGCATTCTCAAGAGAGACAGTATCACCAACAATGGGGTTAAAATGGATTCTTAGGAAACAAAATAACATTAGCCAATGTTAGATATTACAAAGGCTTGTGGCTCTCCTAGGGCACAGTACATAATACACAGTGTATCTGTACAAAATTTCAAGGGGGTGGGACAACTGGAAAAATGCTTATCTGAAAAGGCTCTTGGGTGACGCTTATTTAAAGAAAGAAGAGGAAGGTTAAGAAGCACTGAATTCGCAGATGCCCCAAGACTGTGGTTCTTTTTCCTAGGTACTCCCTCTGGAATGCTGGTCTATCAGCAGTGGGCGTCATCCCACTATCTGCACCCACAGTGAGGTCTAACTGTTCATACAGGCTTAGAAGCTCAAGGACATGGATCTAAATTTTTGCAAAGATGTCATGAGGGCCGGATGCGGTGGCTCATGCCTGTAATCCCAGCACTTTGGAAAGTCGAGGAGGGTGTATCACTTAAGGCCAGGAGTTTGAGACCAGCTTGGGCAACATGGTGAAACCCCATCTCTACTAAAAATACAAAAATTAGCTGGGTGTGGTGGTGGGCGCCTGTAGTCCCAGCTACGTGGGACGCAGAGGCAGAAGAATTGCTTGAGCCTGGGAGGCGGGGGTTGCATGAGCCAAGATGGCACCACTGCACTCCAGCCTGGGTGACAGAGTGAGAGCCTGTCTCAAAACAAAACAAAACAAAAAAACAACAAAAAACAAACAAACAAAAAAAGCACACAAGACCTGATCTAAGATATGTCCGCCAGGCTACTTAAGCTCCTGACCATGATATAATGGGCACCATTCTCTCCCACTTGGGAACCTCATAGTTTACAGGATGTGGCAAAACCCATGCTTGCCAGCACCAGGAGAATGAGGCCATCTTTGAACACTGCACCTTCAAGGTAGGAGGAGGAGGGAGACCACCCACCTCTCTGAAACCTCGTTTCAGGGTGCAGGGAGCGCAGCAGTTTGGAACTGGTGCATTTCACAGGTCCGCATGGAGCTCTGGACCAAATCATCACACCAGGCAGTGCTCACAGATGGTGCACTTGGCTGGGAACTACAGACCAAAAGCTGACAAGCAGAAACGGTGCTTCTGAAACACATCCTGGTCCTGGCAAAGGGAGCAGCTCATTTGCTATTCCAAATTGTTGGCCAGAGAAGAAGCGACGGGGAAGGGCACTCAGGATCCTACGGGCAGGGCCAACTATGGCGTGGAGTACACGTGACTTGGCAGAAGAGGTCCAGATCATGGAAGTATTTGCTTCCAGTCATTTAGGAGAGGACATTTGGAATCCCAGATTGGTCGATACATGTTTTTTGCTTGTGATACTGTGATTTATAATAAGAAATGCATATTGGCCAGTCACAGTGGCTTATGCCTATAATCCCGACACTTTGGGAGGCCGAGACGGGTGGGGTCACTTGAGGTCAGGAGTTTGAGACCAGCCTGGTCAACATGGTGAAACCCCGTGTCTACTAAAAATACAAAAATTAGCTGGGTGTGGTGGTGCACATCTGTCATCCCAGCTACTCAGGAGGCTGAGGCAGGAGAATCGCTTGAGTCTGGGAGGTGGAGCTGAGGTCATGCCACTGGCGAGCTGAGGTCATGCCACTGGCGAGCTGAGGTCATGCCACTGGCCTCCAGCCCGGGTGAAAGAGCAATGCTCCATCTCAAATACGTACATCCAGATAGACAGACAGATGATAGATATAGATATAGAAATCTTTGTCTCTGTTTCCTGGTACACAGTTCATAAAACACTTATAATTCCGTAAGTGATAGGGGTGCAAGGAGCATCTTTTGTTCTAATATTTGGTCTTTGACTCCAGTTCCTGGCCAGAACTCCTAAATGCTTTGGAACTTCCTGGGTGACAGGAATGTCTTTTGTTCTAATGAAGCACTTCTTGGTGGGCTTCCAGTGGGAGATGATCACCAGAAACACCAAGCCATGATTAGAACCTTGGAAATTTCAGCCCCATCTCCTCAACCTCCAGAGAGGAAAGATGAGCTGAAGATTGGGTTAATAATCAATCATGCCTACATGATGACACCTCCATAAAGGTCCCTAATGTATGAGGTTCAGAGAGTTTTCAGGTTGGTGAACACACAGAGATGCTGGGAGGATGGTGCTCCCAGAGAGGGCATGGAAGCTGCATGTACCACTCCTATTACCTTACGCCTCTCTGGCTTTCTCTGAGTTGTATTCTTTTCTAATAAATGGGTAATAATCAGTAAAGTGCTTTCCTGAATTCTGTGAACTGCTCTAGTAAATGAATGAACTCAAAGAGGAAACCTGTGATTTGTGGTCAGAAGCACAGGTGGCCACGTGAACTTTGAAATGGTGTCCTAAGTGGGAGCAATCTTGTGGGACTGAGCCCTTGACCTGAGGGACCTAATGCAAATGGCAATTGTCTAAACAGGTGCTCCTCAAATAAGGCTAACTCCAGGTAGATAGCAACAGATAGTAACAGAATTCAATTTAATTGTAGGACATCCAGTCTAGTGTTTGCAGATAACTGAGGAATTGCTTGGTGAGGGAGAAAAACCCACACTTTGGTCTATTTGGTCTTGAGCATGAGAGTATTGGGAAAACAGTCTTCTTTTCTTATACAATCTCTTTGTTACTCAGTGAGGAAAGGGGGGCTTCTCCAGGCCCATGGTTGGAGGAGTAATCAGGGTAGGTCTCCCATATCTCTAGCTGTCTCCTGGTATTTCTCAGCTCTGGTTCCTAAGTATGTCAGGACACAGCACATTTTCTGCAGACCTTCAGTAAATGAAGACTCTTCCTTCTAATCTACAATTCTGTGCCAACCTTACTGGTAAACATGAAGGTTCTATTCCGATTTAGACTATGGAAATGACCTCTTTAGCAGATTTTAATTTAACAGACAAACAGGGCTGGGAATATGCCCCAAAAGTTATCAGCATTGTACCCAGAAGTCTGATCCGTATGCCCCCACACCCTCAGTCTCAGGGGAATGGAGACAAATAGAATCTCAGAGGTAGGTTTTACACTAAGTCCCTAAAAACCATTCCCAAGCTGCCAGGCTGAAGCAAGGTCCAGGAAACCTGATAATCATAATACTATCTAACATTTACTGGGCACACACAATGCGGTGGACATGGTTTTTAAAAATACCCACATATGTTTTTGTTTGTTTGTTTGTTTGTTTTTTAGAGACAGGGTCTTGCTCTGTCACCTAGGCTGGAGTGCAGTGGTGCCATCATAGCTCACTGCAGCCCCAAACTCCTGGGCTCAAGCAATCCTCCCGCCTCAGCTTCTGGAGTACCTGGAACTACAGGAGCATGCCAACACTCTTGGCCAATGTTTTAAAATTTTTTCAGAGACGAAGTCTTGCTATGTTGCCCAGGCTGGCCTCAAGCAATCTACCTGCCACAGCCTCCCAAAGTGCTGGGACCTCTGCTAACTCATTTACATCTTCCTGCTGCCCATTTGACAAATGAGAAAAGTGAGGCTCAAAGAGGTTCAGTAGCTTGCAGAAACTTACGCAGGGAGTAGAGCCGAGACTCCAGCCCCAGCAGTCTGCGGGTGCTTTTTATGGCCTTTCAAACGGTCACTCATTGACATGGTCTGTCTGGATCGCTGTCTCCTGATCCCGGCTTTTCTTACCAAGGGAGTGCTATGGCACCAGGTACACGGAGTCAAACTGAAATCTAAATGGCTCCCTGTGGTCTAGCTCTTGCATCTCAGGTCAGCCACCAGAGGCCATTCTTCATCATTTCAGAGAGTGATGATAAGTAATAGGAACCACTTATTTAATACTTGCTATGTGCCAGGCACTGAGCTCAGGGCTTTACATGTATTACCTTGTTTAATTCCATGCCAACACTATAAATAGGTTCTCCCCTTCCACATTTTATCAATGAGAAAACTTAGAAAAGAAGAGGTTAAAAATAACTATATCAAAGCCATGCAGCTACCATGAGGCAGAGTGGGGGCTCAGCTCAGAACCGTCATTGCTTTGTTTTTTGTTTTTCTAAAGATAGGATCTCACTCTCACCCAGAAGTACAGTGGTGCAGTCACAACTCTCTGCAACTTTGACCTCCTGGGTTCGAGTGATCCTCCCACCTCAGGCTCATGAGTAGCTAGGACCACCACTATTTGCCACCATGCCTGGCTAATTTTTTTTTTTTTTTTTTTTTTTGAAACAGACTCTCACTCTGTCATCCAGGCTGGAGTGCAATGGCACGATCTCGGCTGGCCACAACCTCCGCCTTCCGGGTTCAAGCGATTCTCCTGCCTCAGCCTCCCGAGTAGCTGGGATTACAGGCACCCGCCACCATGCTCGGCTCATTTTGTATTTTAGTAGAGATGGGGTTTCACCATGTTGGCCAGGCTGGTCTCAAACTCCTGACCTCAGGTGATCCGCCTGCCTCGGCCTCCCAAAGTGCTGGGATTACAAGCGTGAGCCACTGCACCCAGCTCCTGACTAATTTTTAAATTTTTTGTAGAGACAAGGTCTCACTATGTTGCCCAGGCTAGACTTGAACTCCTGGCCTCAAGTGATCCTCCCACCTCAGCTTCCCAAAGCACTGGGATTACAAGTGTGATCCACTGCACCCGACCAGAACCCTGGTATTAACCCCAATATTGTACTGCCTTCCCTTGACATCAGAGACCCCAGTTCTTGGTCCTGGCATAGGATCACAGGACCTCAAGCTCTTTTCAAAGCTTTAGAGTTATAGTGTGTTTTCCTATCTGGGCGTTTAGGAAGGAAGTTAGTGGGAAATTGGGAGAGATGGCTATCAAGGGCTTTAATGCAAATGGCAATTGTCTAAACAGATGCTCCTCAAATCTCTTTGACTGCAGTCAGGATCTTAGTAATTCTTTATGGGTGCTCCATTGTCAGGGAGGGGATTCAGGTCTTTCACATAGAACCCTGCACACGTCTGAAACCTCCTCCACCAGAAAAGAACTGGTCTGATGAACAAAACCTGTCCAGGCCCTGCAGGGTCCCATCAAACTGCCATTACAGAATCACATAACCCCAAAAGACAAAGGTGACCCTCTTCCCAGATCTGCAACTTTTCATGGAATTCAGGAGGTTCTAAACGCAAAAACTTTGATTAACTTCTTTTATGACTCTTGAATGAGCAAGTAGCTGCAGAAAGAAAGAATGTAATTCACTCCGACCAGGCCTCATTTTCCCTTCTCCAGCTTCCAAATATCATGATCCATTTAGCAAGAAGCACAGAAAGCTAACCTGCCAAGGACCGCGTCTCGTGGTTTCCCACTGCTATGTGAGTCAAAGTAATGAACTTGAACTAGGGCAGGAAGCTGCAGGAGTGCCAGGACTGTACAACATTCATTAAGACCAACCAGGCGAAATTCTCACAAGGAGGTAAAATAATCCTAAAAAAAAAAAAAATCCTGCAAAATAAAAGGGAAGAGAGGAATATACAGGAAAAATGGGTGGGCTTCAAAGGGTAACAAGGAGACAAGAAAAAATGTCTATCTGAGACTCCATTCAAATTAGTTAACTAAATCCCCAAAGCATAAGGCACAGCTTAGCTTCCAGGGGCTTGCAATCCATTACCCAAGGCAGAATCAAAGGAGTGCTGTAATTGACCTCAAAGCATTGTGCTAAGGCGGGACAAAGTCAGGAACGCGGGGTCCAGAGAGGTCATTCTCCACGGTTTTGCAGTGAGCCTTTAAAAGACGGAAGGATTCTAATGAACTGCAAAGGGAGATGAGCTGAGTGGCCCGAGCAATGGTGAGGATGCTAGGAAGGAGGGAAGGTGACCGACCACCCTTCAAGCTGGATAGAGGATCCCCATAGGAAGACAGCAGGACCAGCTGGGCCCAGAAGATCAAGGCAGGCTGACGGGCTCATCTTCGATGCAGAGTCAGTAGAACCTGCCCAGACTTGGGTATGAAAGCGCCAGACCTTTGCTCACTGAAGATCAATCTGGGGACAGTATGAAGGTTGGCCTGGATGGGGCAGAGCTGACTGGGGAAGGGGTCCTAGTTAAGACAATAGGGAAGGCAGCGAGTGTGGAGGATGGGGACTGGAGAAGACTGGATACAAGAAAAGGGCATTTCAGATGGAACTGACAGGACATGGTAACTGACTGGAAGGGTAGGAAGAGTAGGAGGCAAGAGTGACGCTGAGGTGTCTGGTTTGCGACACCAAAGGGACCATGAAACTAATTAGGAACAACAAAGATGTCAGGAGGAGGACGTGCTGGGGAAATGATGGTTTTGAGGTGCAGTCAGGATAGTGTCAGGGAGTGCCTGACAGCTAAAAAATGTCGATTTAAAAGTCTCCAGGATGGGCCCGGGAACGGTGGCTCACGCCTGTAATCTCAACACTTTGGGAGGCCAATCAGACAGATCACTTGAGGCTAGGAGTTGGAGGCCAGCCTGGTCAAGATGGCAAACCCCATCTCTACTAAAACACAAAAATTAGCCAGGCATGGTGGTGCATGCCTGTAATTCCAACTACTCACGAGGCTAAGGCATGAGAATCGCTTGAACCTGGGAGGTGGAGATTGTGGTGAGCTGTGATCATGCCACTGCACTTCAGCGTGGGCAACAGAATGACAGAGTGAGACTCTGTCTCAAAAAAAAAAAAAAAAAAAGTCTCCAGGATCTATGGAAAGATCTCTAAGATCTTCAAGATAGCTTCTCAAGTTGAAGAAGCAAGGTATAGAACTGTATTTTAGTATGCTACAATTTGGTTAAAAAACAAAACAAAACAAAACAAGAAAACCAGGGAGGTCAGCTGGGCACGGTGGCTTAGGCCTGTAATCCCAGCACTTTGGGAGGCTGAGGTGGGTGGATCACGAGGTCAGGAGATTGAGACCATCCTGGCTAACAGGATGGTGAAACCCCATCTCTACTAAAAAGACAAAAAAATTAGCCAGGCGTGGTGGCGGGCGCCTGTAATCCCAGCTACTGGAGAGGTTGAGGCAGGAGAATGGCGTGAACCCGGGAGCGGAGCTTGCAGTGAGCCGAGATCACGCCACTGTACTCCAGCCTGGGCAACAGGGCCAGACTCTGTCTCAAATCGTGCCACTGTATTCCAACCTGGGCGAAAGGGCGAGACTCCCTCTCAAAACAAAAAAAACAAAAACCAAAAAACCAAAACAAACAAACAAACAAAAAAACGGGGAGGTCAAGGAGAATATATAGTCTGATTTCTCTGCATAAATATTTATGTAAAAATATCCAGACACATACCCACTCCCCAAAAACTAATAATAGCAATTTATTCATTGGCACGTCTGGCAGGTGGGGCACAGGAATAGTAGAGCGTGTTCTCATGACAGCTCCTTTTCTTTATTTCTTGTAGTAAAATAGACATAATATAAAATTTACTATCACAATTACTTTTAGGTGTACAGGTCTAGTATTAAAAGCATTCATAATGTTGTGTAACCATTACCACCACCATCCATCCTCTGAATCCTTTTCTTCTTGCAAAACTGAAACCCCCACCCCTGAAACCATACCTCCTCATTGCTCCTACCCTCTAGTCCCCGATGACCACCATTCTACTTTCTCTCTTGGATTTTGACTACTCCAACTATCTCATGCAAGTAGAATCATGTCTTTTTTGTGTCTGGCTTATTTCAAGTAGCATAAAGTCTTCAAGGTTCATCCATGTTGTATCCTACGCCAGCATTTCCTTCCTTTTTTAGGCTAATAAGGAGGAACTTACTTCTGTCATTTTCCTATTTGTTTCCCACATGCCTTAAAGTTTTTGGTCCCTCATTTCCTGCATTGCTGTCTTCTTTTGTGTGTAGTTGATCTTTTTGTAGTGAAACATTTAAATTCCTTTCTCATTTCCTTTTTGTGTATATGTCTATTTTCTTTGTAGTTGCCATGGGGATTACATTTAATATACTAAAGTTATACACTCTAATTTGGATTTATACCAGCTTAACTGCAATAACATACAAAAATACTACTCCTTTACATTTCCATTCCCACTCCTTTCAGTTGTTGATGTCACAAAATTACCTCTTTATACATTACATGGCCAAAACCATAAACTAGTAAGTTTTGAAAATGCATTAGTCTTAAATTATGTAGAAAACAAAATGTAGAGTTACAAACCAATGTTACAATAATATTAGCTTTTATAATTGCCCACATAATTGTACCTTTATTGTGATCTTTATTGCTTCACACAGCTTCAAGTTACTGTCTAGTGTCCATAAATTTTAGCCTGAAGGACTCCCCTTAGCATCTGTTGCAGGGCAAATCTAGTCATAACAAACTCCCTCATATTTTGTTTATCTAAGAATGTCTTAATTTCTCCCTCACCTTTGAAGGACAGTTTTGCTGGATATTGGATTCTTGGTTGACCGGGATGTTTTTTCTTTTATCATTTTGAATATATCAGCCCATTGCCTTCTCACATCCAAAGTTTCTGGTGGGAAACATGCTGACAATCTTACTGATGATCTCATATTTGATTAGGTGCCTCTCTCTTACTGCTACAAAGATTCTCTCTTTGTCTTTTGAAAGTTTGATTATAATGTGTCTTGCTGTGGGACTCTTTGAGTTCATCTTACCTGGAGATTGTCAAGCTCCTTGAATGTTTATATTAATGTTTTTCATCAAATTTAGGAAGTTTTCAACCATTCTTTCTTCAAATATTCCCTCTACCCCCTCCTCTATGATCTCTTCCTCCAGCACTCCCACAATAGGTCAATTGGTCCACATGATGGTATCCTACACATTCCTTAGGTTTTGTTCATGTTCCTTCAATCTATTTTTTTCCAGTCTTGGGAATTTCCTTTGTCCTATCTTCAAGTTTACTGATTCTTCCTTCTGCCTGTTTGAACCCCTCTAGTGAATTTTTCATTTCCATTATTATACTTTTCGGCTTTAGAATTTCTGTTATGTTTCATTTTAGGTTTTCTGTCTCTTTACAGATATTTCAACTTACTTCAAAATTATTTTCTTGACTTTCTTAATGTCTTTCTTTATTCTTTGTGTATTAGATCTGCCATCAGGTCTTTTTCAGGAACAGCTTCTGTTTATTTTTTTCCCTTTGAATGGGCCATTCTTTCTTGTTTCTTTTATGCTTTGTGATTTTGTTTTGCTGAAAACTGGATATGTTAATGTAACAAGTGGTATCTCTGGAAATCAGATTCTCCCTTCTCCCAAGGATTTATTTTTTGTTATTACTTTGTCATTTTTGATTTGTTTTGATTTACTTGTATTGTTTTAGTTTTTGTTTACTGTTTTGGTTGTCACCCTGGCTGGAGTGCAGTGGTGTGATCATAGCTCACTGTAACCTCAAACTCCTGGCCTCAAGCCATCCTCCCACCTCGGCCTCCCAAAGTGCTAGGAGCTAGGACTACAGGTGTGAGCCACCCTGCCTAGCCTTAAATATCTTTTCACAATTTTTGGTATTTGAACCATATCATTTATTAACTGTTCAAAAAATAAATAAAATGTAAAGACTAAACAATGAATTCAGTTGTTTGTATCCAGTCGGATGAACTCATCAAGGTTCAGAGGAAGCAAACACTGCAAACACTGTGATCAAAACACAGATCCCTGATATTTGGAGGACAGGATGTTTTTATTTAACCTAGTTCTTGGAAACTGTGCAAGCTACTCCTGGAATGCATACACAGTTTCCTGAAGCACTAGTACAGGCTTGTGGGTGGGGAATGGGGAGCTGCCTTTACCACCCAAGCCTGAATATCTTGTCTCTATGCCAGTGATCAATCTGACTAAACTGAATGTCTTCTCAGGTCTTTTCTGTGCCTGTACCTTTCCCTGGGCCTGTGTAGTCACTTTCTAGTGTTCCTTGTAGAGGCAATTGCTTTTGAATGTCCTACTCCTTAATGTCTGGCTCCCCAAAGAGGGAAAATAAAAGTGGGGAAGTGAGGGGAGGGGGGATGGAGGGACAGGACACTGGACCTTAAAATCCCCTGAAAGCAACTTCAATCAGAGGGGGAGGGGCTTGCAACAGGGGGCCAGGTGCACCAGCAATGGCTTCCAGCCTCTTTGCCTGCACCTTTGTAATCAGAACCACTGATCAGTGATCAGAACACAGGTCCCTGGTATTTGGAGGACAGGATGTTTTTATTTAACCGAGTTCTCACAAATTGTGTGTACGCTGCTCCTGGAATGCATACACAGCTTCCTGGAACACAAGTACAGTGCTGTAGGTGAGGAATGGAGTGCTATCTTTACGCCACCCCCAAGCCTTCTCCTGGAAGTTTCAAGCCTTCCATGAACTCCAGAATTTCCATTCCATCAGCATGGCAAAAACTGAAATTACTTTTGCATCAACCTAGCATCTATTTTTTTTTTCTTTTTTGAGATAGGGCCTTGCTCTGTCACCCAGGCTGGAGTGCAGTGGTGTGATCACAGCTCACTGTAACTTTGAACTCCTGACCTCAAGCCACCCTCCCACCTTGGCCTCCCAGAGTGCTAGTGTCAGAGGCGTTTGAACCAGAGCAACTCCATCCTGAATAGGAGCTGGGTAAAATAAGGCTGAAATCCTCTGTACTGCAAATCCTCTGTACTGCATTCCCAGAAGGTTAGGCATTCTAAGTCACAGGATGAGATAGGAGGTCAGCACAAGATACAGGTCATAAAGAACTTGCTCATAAAACAGACTGCAGTAAAGAAGCTGGCCAAAACCCACCAAAACCAAGATGGCGACGAGAGTGACCTCTGGTCCTCCTCACTGCTACACTCCCACCAGCGCCATGACAGTTTACAAATGCCATGGCAACATCAAGAAGTTACCCTATATGGTCTAAAAAGGGGAGGCATAAATAATCCACCCCTGGTTTAGCACATCATTAAGAAATAACCATAAAAATGGGCAACCAGCAGCCCTCATGGCTGCTCTGTCTATGGAGTAGCCATTCTTTTATTCCTTTACTTTCCCAGCAAACTTGCTTTCACTTTACTCTACGGACTCACCCCACAATCTTTCTTGCATGAGATCCAAGAACTGTCTCTTGGGGTCTGGATCAGGACCTCTTTCCTGTAACACTAGGAGCTAGAACTATAGGTGTGAGCCACCCTGCCTAGCCTTAAATATCTTTTCATAATTTTTGATATTTGAACCATATGACTGTTCAAAACCATTTACCTGTTCAGAAAAGGTTCAGAACCATTTACCTGTTCAAAAGGTAAATAAAATTTAAAAACTAAACAGTGAATTCAGTTGTTTGTATCTAGCCAGATGAACTCATCAAGAGCAAAGGAAGGAAAGGAGCAAGGCAGGAAAGAGAAGAGGACTGTGAGGAGCAGCTGTATAGGTGGCGTGTTGGATGAGCTAGACTCCACAGGGTGCAAGCAGAAACACTTTGCTCTTTCTCACAACTCCCTGTTCAAGCTTCCCTGTCTCATATCGTTCCCTGAAGAGAGCACTGGGCTGGTCCCATGGCTTTGTTATAGACTCTTAAGGAATCAAAAGTCATCCAGTAACTTTTAGATAATAAAAGATCCCGTGCAGGCTACTAACCACATAACCACAGACTTCCCTCCATTGAAAGAAAACACCTTCCCCCTTTTGAGTTGGGCTTGATCCAGGCTAGTAAACCTAGAGTGGGGAAGAGGAATAGATCAAGGTCTCCCCCACCACCACCACTCTTATTGAGTCCACCTTCTTCCCCACCATGCAGCTATGGTTTCTAGACACACCACAGTTGGATAGACTTGGAAGAGTAAGGGAAAAGGGGGGCCCAGGCCTCTCCCACTTTTGGCTACTGAAAATGTCCTCCCAAACCTCTGGGCTTCTGAAGGTCTCTCCCTCCTCTGAGGCAATATTAGCACTCTAGGAGATCCTCAAGACATTCCCAAGCAGACTCCTCCATTGTCCCATGTATCATTGAGATGGCAGCTCTTCCAAAGGCAACCCTCTCCTGTTCTGCTTGGTTACTAAACTCAACAGCAGCTCCAGCCCCAGCCCAGGCCTTTAAACTTTTTGCAGGTGGCTCAAACATAAGCCGCTGTATGCTTTATGCTGCAGCAATCAGAAGTCAATCTCTACAAATGGCTCTTAGGAAACACCTTTAGCTCAAATTGAATGAGAAAACACCCCTTCCCTACCCTGAGAATTCTTTTGCCTAATCCTTTAATGTCAACCTCTTAAAAAGTGTTAGTCTCTAGTAATGTTAAAAAGGTTAGTCTCTAGTAATGTTCAATGCCACAGAGGGCCAGGTAGGATGAAGACTGAAAAAGGGACATTGTGGGGCTGATTACCGGAGTGAGGGGATTGGGGTGTGATATGTTTTGGCTGTGTCCCCACCCCAATTTTTTTTTTTTTTTTTTTTTGAGACAGAGTCTGGCTCTGTCGCCCAGGCTGGAGTGCAGTGGTCCGATCTTGGCTCACTGCAACCTCTGCCTCCTGGATTCAAGCAATTCTCCCACCTCAGCCTCTCAAGTAGCTGGGATTACAGGTGTGTACCACTACACTCGGTTAATTTTTGTATTTTTAGTAGAGACAGGGTTTCACCATGTTGGCCAGGCTGGTCTCGAACTCCTGACCTCAGGTGATCTGCCCACCTCAACCTCCCAAAGTGCTGAGATTACAGGTATGAGCCATCACACCTGGCACAAACCTCATCTTGAATTGTAGCTCCCATAATTCCCACGTGTCATGGGAGGGACCCAGTGGGAGGTAATTGGATCATGGGGGTGGGTCTTTCCTGTGCTGTTCTCTAGACAGTGAATAAGTCTCATGAGATCTGATGGTTTGATAAAGGGGAATTCTCCTGCACATGGCCTCTCCTTCTTTGCCTGCCACCATGTAAGACATGGCTTTGCTCCTCCTTGCCTTTTGCCATGATTGCGAGGCCTCCCCAGCCATGTGGAACTATGAGTCCATTAAACCTATTTCCTTTATAAATTATCCAGTCTCGAGTAAGTCTTTATTAGCAGCCTGAGAACAGACTAACACAGAATAGCAAGACGGCAAAAATCATGTTCTTGCCCAGCAGCACCAGAATTTTTATAAAAGGGACTTAGGAGTAGCAACTTGGTTCGAAGGGGGCTGCAGGCTTTCAGACGGGTTATGCATTGGAGATATCTCACGTTAGGTGGGTGGGCCATGTGTTGGAGGGACACCCAAGACCCATTACCATGTTCAATAGTTTGGTACAAGTCCTCCCAAGACTGAGCATACAGTTGTATGTGTAGCTATAATTTATTATGGAGAAAGAATACCACACACAATCATCTAAAAGATCCAGAGTGTGAGGCAAAAATCTAGAGGAAACCAGACTCAAGATTTCAGAATCCTCTCCCAGTGGCATCCACAGGACAGGCATAACTCCCTTAACAACGAGTAGTGTCAATAGATGTGAAATGCTGCCCACCAGGAAAGTTCACTAGAGAATGAATGTCCAGGGTTTTCATCGGAGGCTGGTCATGCTGGCACTCTCTGCCTGGCATGTACTCAAATTCAAGACTCTCAAACAGGGGCAGGAGCAGTGGATCACACGTATAATCCCAGCACTTTGGGAGGCTGAGGCTGCAGGATTGCTTGAGGCCAGCAGGTTGAGGCTGCAGTGAACTCTGACTGTGTCATTGCACTCCAGCCTGGGCAACAGAGTGAGACTTTACCTCTTAAAAATAAATAAATAAGACTCCCAAAAGGAAAATGGTGCTTAGCATAAACCATATTGTTTGAACAAACAGGCCATGATGAACCACTCTTAAGAGTTTTAGGAATGGTGGGACCCCTCCAAAACTCCAATTTTCCAGAAAGCAGCTAAGGGCCAGCCTTGCAAGTGTGCCATCCTAAGGATATCTTGCTAGGCCAACACTTCTGCACACACCCCCACTCTAATTCTGAGTTCCTGAGTCATTGAGCCAAGGCCACAAAAATTTATAGAAATAAACATTTCGACCTAGAGCAGGAATAGATGCATGGCTTCTCGTGGTTCAGAGGCCCTAATATAGATCTTGCAGCTGCTGGTGACACAAGGTAGGGTCCTTCCAGATCTGGGATGTTTAACTCTGTGCAGTGCAAGGGTGCTGCTGTTACTCTGAAAGAACTAGCACAGTCTCGTCATTCTCTGCTTCTGTTCATGGAATTTTACATTCAGCAGGCTCTCCTAGTTCCTGAACTACCTTATCCCCACACAGCTGGTCAAAGTTAAATAAAGGTCTGGACAACCCAGAGAGATTCATTGCCTTCACCAGTCCAGCACCCACAGGAAGCCCATTTCCCAGGGGAGTGGAACAATAAGCACAAAGTTTTTATATGTATTACATAATGCAGAACAATAAAAATAGAAAAAAATGCTTTTATGCACACTTTACATTAGAATGAAAAATATCAGTTAACCATAGCAGAGTAGGAAAATCAAGCCAGGCATGGTGGCTCATGCCTAGAATCCCAATAGTTTGGGAGGCTGACCCGGGAGGATAGCTTGAGGCCAGGAGTTTGAAACCAGCTTGGACAACATAGCCAGATCCCATCTTTACAAAAAATTTTAAAAAAACTTTGCCAGGTATGATGGTCCTATGCTTTAGTCCCAGCCACTCTGGAGGTCAAGGCAGAAGGATCGCTTGAGCCCAGAAGTTTGAGGCTGCAGTTGTCCAGTTTGGACAACAAAGTGAGACCCTGTCTCTTAAATAAAAAAGAAGTGATGGGGTTGTATTAGTCCGTTTTCATGCTGCTGATAAAGACATACCTGAGACTGGGCAATTTACAAAAGAAAGAAGTTTAGTTGGACTTACAGTTCCACATGGCTGGGGAGGACTCACAATCATGGCGGGAGGCAAAGGAGGAGCAAGTCACATGGATGGCAGCAGGCAAAGAGAGAGAGCTTGTGCAAGGGAACATCTCTTTTTAAAACCATCAGGTCTTGTGAGACTTATTCACTATCACAAGAACAGCACGAGAAAGTCCCCCCACCCCCACCATGATTCAATGACCTCCCACCAGGTCCCTCCCACAACACAGGGGAGTTCAAGATGAGATTTGGGTGGGGACACAAACAAACCATATCAGGGGTGAATATGAGAGTTGGGGCAGCACTTCCTAGTGCTGCTATTGTCCCCTCTCTCTCCTCTCCTCCAAAGAGCAGAACAGCAGGAGCAAATCAGATAGGGTTGGCTCCCAGGATGTGCTAAAAGTTTGTGCTCAAAGCTGAAGCCCATTTCTGGTCGTGTTTCTCATCTATGTGGTAGGTTCATCCAGCGTCAGCCTCCTCAGAGTAGGCCAAGTCACCTTACCCCTGTCTTCTTTTCTGCACGGGGAGATGGCGGCTGAGCAAGGCAGATATAAAGGGGGGCTTTATTTCCCATTCCAACTTCTCCTATACTCATGCCTCCCTCAGGGATCCATATGGAAGAGAAGGTATCCAGGCAACACAGAAAAAGGCCTCTCAATTGCATCAAACCTCACCTTCTATCTACTCCGATGGTTGCAGGGTATTTTGTAACCTTCAGAGAATAATTTCAGCTTAATTAATTAATTAATTTATTTATTTATTTTTTAGGCAGAGTCTTGCTCTGTCATCCAGGCTAGAGTGCCGTGGTACAATCACAACTCACTGCAGGCTCAAACTACTGGGTTCAAGCGAACCTCCTGCTTCAGGTTCCTGAGTAGCCAGGACTACAGGTGTGTACCACCATGCCTGGCTAATTTTTTATTTATTTAATTATTTGAAGAGATGGGGTCTCTCTATGTTTCCCAGGCCGATCTCCAACTCTTGGCCTCAAGCAATCCTCCCACCTCAGCCTCCCAAAGCAATGGGATTAGAGGCGTGAACCACTGCACCCAGCCACAGCCTAAAACTTCTGATCTGAAATATGTTAGGCGTTTTGAGAATATGGATGCAATGACTGCAGAATAATCTTGACTTCAGGATTAAGAGGCACGGAGATACCAATTTCTGATGTTTTTGCTCAACTTCTCATGGAAGTCTCCATGAAACTAGAAAAAGACACAAAGTCACAGTGGTCCTAGAAGCTGAAGATAGTCATCCATTTGAACGAATCTGGGGAACGTACACCCAGCATGGCTCCAGTGAAGCGGATGGAGAAATAAAGCTGGTAGTCTCTGCAAGCACTACTAGAAAGCACCTGCCAGGAAAGGGTAGGAAGTGGTGTGAACAGCATACGCTGCCGGCCCCAAGCTGGGAGACCCAGGTCTGCAAAATCAAGGCACCCAGACAGCCAGCTCCTGACTATGTGTGCTTGGATTACCAGGGGGTCTGGCATCTTGTCCCCCTTCCGTTTTATCCATTTCCTCTCCCTTCTTGGTGCCTCTGTTTTGACCTTGAGTTGCAGGAACAACCCCAGCATATTACATGGGGAGAAGTTCCAGCACCGGAAAGTAATGCAATGAGTGGGAGCCATAGGCTCCACAGGCTCCAGTTTTCTTCCTCCTTTTTCTTTTCTTTCTTTTTTTTTTTGAGACAGGGTCTCTTTCTGTTGCCCAGGCTGGAGTGCAGTGACACAATCATAGCTGACTGCACTTCCAATTCTGAGGCTAAGGCAATTCTCCTGCCTCAGCCTCCCTGAGTAGCTGGGACTACAGGCACACACCACCATGCCTGATTCATTTTTAAATTTTTTTGTAGAGAGGAGGGATGTGGTGGCTCATGCCTGTAATCCCAACACTTTGGGAGGTGGAGGTGGGTGGATCACCTGAGGTCAGGAGTTTGAGACCAGCCTGGCCAACATGGTGAAACCCTGTCTCTACAAAAAATACAAAAATCAGCTAGGTGTGGTGGCAGGTGCCTGTAATCCTTGCTACTCTGGAGTCTGAGGCAGAAGAATCACTCGAACCTGGGAGGTAGAGGTTGAGTGAGCCGAGATCGTGCCATTGCACCGTAGTCTGGGCAACGGAGCGAGACTCCCTCTTAAAAAAAAAAAAAAAGGGTTGAAAACTAAGGCCAGGTGCGGTAGCTCACCCCTATAATCCTAGCACTTTGGGAGGCTGAGGCGGGAGAATTTCTTGAGCCCAGGAGTTTGAGACAAGCCTGGGCAACCTAGCAAAACCCTGTCTCTACAAGAAATACAAAAATTAGCTGGGCATGGTGGCACGGGCCTGTAGTCACAGGTACTCATAAAGCTGAGGTGGGAGAATCACCGGAGCCCAGGGAAGTCGAGGCTGCAGTGAGCCAAGATTGTGTCGCTGCACTCTAGCCTGGACAACAGAGTGAAACTCTGTCTCAAAATAAATAAATAAATAAAATAAAATAAAATTGAAAACTAGCGGGGAATCATAAGGTTTAATCCAGCAGAGAAGGCAAGCATTGCCCTTCAATGTACAAAGACAAAATTAACCCCTCCAAATTATTCACTGTCAGAGAGAGAAGAAAGGGTAAGAAACACCTGCTTCATGTTAGATATGGCCAGTGAAAGCCGTCCACAAATAAGATTCTGTATAGACATACGAAGATGAAATGAAAACACAAGAAGCTGAAACAGGAGTGGAAGGAGGTTGAGAGTCATGGCTACCTGTAATTTCAGCACTTTGGGAGATTGAGGTGAGAGGCTAGGAGTCTGAGACCAGCCTGGACAACATAGCAAGACGCCATCTCTACAAAAGAAATAAAAAAATTAGCTGAGTGTGGTGGTGAGCACCTGTAGTTCCAGCTACTTGGGAGGCTGAGGCACGAGGATTGCTTGAGCCCAGGACTTAAAGACTGCAGTGAGCTATGATGGCACCACTGCACTGCAGTCAGAGTAACGGAGCTGAACCTTGTCTCAATAAGATGACATAGAAAAAAGAAAATAGAGCCTGGCTTCAGTGAGGAGAAAAAGCAAGAACAATGACAATGCACCAGCAAAGTCAAAGCCTACCTGGGATGCGTTGGCAGGGAACTGCAACTTCTAACTCACGTCAATAAATATTTACCCAAACCCCTGATGTGGCAGCCATCGTGCTCGGCCTTGGGGATACTGCAGTGAACAGGGGCCATGCGGACACTGTCCTCTAGGAAATTAGAGTTCAGCTGGGAGCACAGACAACCAAGGACTCACAAGGGTCTGTGTGTTAGAAAGGGGAAAATGCTGCAGAAGGAAAATGCAGGGAAATTGGATATTGTCTGGGGCAGTGGTCTCCACGACGTGAGAAAAGTAAGAGATGCTCATAAGCATCTATCACAGTGTGGGCACAGATATCGGAGGCTTCTTCATTCATTCATATTGCTTCTTTTTTTTTTTTTTTTTGTGAGACAGAGTCTTGCTCTGTTGCCCAGCCTGGAGTGCAGTGGCATGATCTTGGCTCACTGCAACCTCTGCCTCCCAGGTTCAAGCGATTCTCCTGCCTCAGCCTCCCAAGTAGCTGGGACTACAGGTACATGCCACCACACCTGGCTAATTTTTGTATTTTAGTAGAGACTGGGTTTCACCATGTTAGCCAGGCGGGGCTTGAACTCTTGAGCTCAAGTGATCCACCCGCCTCAGACTCCCAAAGTGCTGGGATTACAGGCGTGAGCCACCCCACCCAGCCCATATCTCTTTTTAATCATCGTTTTCAATTTCTGTTTTTGGGGTATGCGTTTTAAGGGCCACCATGTATGAGTAGAGTAGCACCTGCAGGTGACTTGATAAAGAAAAAACAGGGACGGGGTAGGACACAGGAGCTGGGAAGGGCAGAAAGGGAAGCCACTGTGTAATGGAAAAGTTGAAATCTGCATGATATGAACTTTTTACTTATACACTTCAACTTCATATATTCCTCTGTTATGTTGCTTAAAATAGCGTATTAGTATATTAATTTTATAGAGGTAAACATAAGTGCTTTTTGAAAAATATAATTTCTTTCCTTTTCATTCCTTCCCTCCCTCCCTTCATTCCTTCCTTCCTCCCTCCCTCCCCTCCTTTCTTCTCTGCCTCCCTTTTTCCTCCCTCCCTCCTTCCCTTCTTTCCTTCCTTTCTTCTCTGCCTCCCTCCTTACTTTCCTCCCTTCTTTCCTTCTCTGCCTTCTTTCCTCCCTTCCTTCCTTCCTCCCTTCTTTCTTCCTTCCTCCCTTCCTTCCTCTTTCCTTCCTTCCTTCCTTCTCTCTCTTTCGACAGTGTCTCGCTGTGTTGCCCAGGCTGGAGTGCAGTGCCATGATTATAGCACTCTATAGCCTCAACCTTCTGGGCCCAAGCAATCTTCCCACTTCAGCCTCCCAAGTAGCTAGAACTACAGGTGCACACCACCATGCCCAGCTACTTTTATTTTATTATTATTTTTTGTAGAGACAGGGTCTTGCTATGTTGTTCAGGCTGCTCTAGAACTTCCAGCTTCAAGCAATCCTCCCACCTTGGCCTCCCAAAGTGCTGGGATTATTGGTGTAAGCCACCGTACCCAGTCAGAAAATATGATATCATATTATCTGCGGTGGGAAAAGAACAATTCCCACAGCAGAATAAATAGCAACAGCAGCAGCACAGATAATCATATCAATAACCTACAGCCCTGACCTAGTCTAGACAGGGAGAATAAAAAAGAAGTAAAATGATGAGAGAGAAAGGTAACACATGAAACACAGAAATTGGAGACTTGAACGTTACAAGAGGGAAAGACACAAGGATCCGAGAATACTAGAAGGTATAGTAATGAGACAATTTTTCTGAGCTAAGAAAGGGAAGACTTTCATGTGTTATCAATCAATAGCAGATCAAATAAGCAAATACTAATAACATCACTCACCGTGATGAACTACAGGGCAAGTATATTGTTAAGCTATTTTACTTTTTATGACAGCAATGAAAGGTAGGTATTATTTATTTATTTAGAGATGAAAGTTCTCTCCTGTTGCCCAGGCTGGAGGGCAGTGGCACTATCTTGGCTCACTGCAACCCCTGCCTCCTGGGTTCAAGCCATTCTCCTGCCTCAGCCTCCCAAGTAGCTGGGCTTACAGGCACGTGCCACCACACCTGGCTATTTTTTGTATTTTTAGTAGAGATGGGATTTTACCATGTTGGTCAGGCTGGTCTTGAACTCCTGACCTCATGTAATCCACCTGCCTCAGCCTTCCAAAGTGCTAGGATTACAGGCATTAGCCCCGGCGCCTACCCCCACTTTTTTTTTTTGAGATGGAGTCTCACTCTGTCACCCAGGCTGGAGTGCAGGGCACCATCTCGGCTCACTGCAACCTCCGCCTCCCAAGTTCAAGTGATTCTCCTGCCTCAGCCTCCTGAGTAGCTGGGACTAGAGGCTTGTGCCACCACTCCTGGCTATACCTTTTTTTTTTTTTTTTTTGTATTTTTAGTAGAGACAGGGGTTTCACCATGTTGGTCAGGCTGATCTTGAACTCCTGACCACAAACGATCCGCCTGCCTTGGCCTCCCAAAGTGCTGGGATTTCAGGCGTGAGCCCCCTTGCCTGGCCAAAGGTAGGTATTAATTGATGTCCCTGTTTTAACAAGGCATAAGGGAGGTTCAGATATTAGGTGACCTGTATAAGATTATGCCACTAATTGTAATAAAATTCAGATTTGAACCCTGATTTACCTTCACTCTAAAACATTCTTTTCTTTCCATTATGCCATGTTGTCTTTCAAGATGAGAATTTCAGCAGTACAATGGCAATTACTAGATTATTAGCTATACACGTGGTAAAATAAGAGGTAATATACAGAATGCTGTAGGAAAAAAAGGCTATGCCTCTTAAAACATTCATGAAACACTTATAAAAACAGGATTATATGCTAGATCACACAAAAAAACAACTAATTTTTCAGAGCTGAAATATACAGACCTCATTCTCTTACTCAAACCCAAAGAAACTAGGATTTAATATTATAGTAAACATTCAAGCAGAGAACCCTAGATCACTCTGAAATGGAAAACACTCTCCTGATCAATGAAGAATACAAATGCAAGACAATATCTTTTAAAGAAAACGACAGTGAGAAAACTACATAACTCAAATATATAGGTTAATCAAAGTTATTCTCAGAGGTAATTCATAGCATTAAGATAATTTCATTATTTTGGGCTGGGTTTGGTGGCTCAGGCCTGTAATCCCAGCACTTTGGGAGGCCAAGGTGGGAGGAACATTTGAGGTCAGGAGTTCGAGACCAGCTGGGCCAACATGGTGAAACCTCGTTTCTACTAAAAAAAATACAAAAATTAGCCAAGCAGGGTGTAATCCCAGCCACTTGGAAGGCTGAGACAGGAGAATCGCATGAACCCGGGAGGTGGAGGTTGCAGTGAGCCGAGATTGTGCCACTGCATCCCAGCCTGGGTGACAGTGAGACTCCACTATAATCAATGAATCAATCAATCAATACTTTATTATTTGTTAAGAAAACTCTTTTAAAAATTTAGAAAACTTAGACATAAAGATAATGGGGTGATGATATAATTACGGTGATGGTAGAATTCATTAATTGGGAACTTCACAAATAGATATATGCATTTTATCAAAAAAGAGAATTATTTGAGAAAACTATAAAATACATGAATGATTGACAAATCTAACCCAGAAAGAAGAAAATATAATTACAACTGAGAAAAGCTATGCAGCCACAAATATAGAAGAGATAAAATACTGTACTTTGTATAACCAAAAGCTAATCTCTTTTAGATTTTTTGTGAAACTAATGACTTTATTAAAAAAAGATTCATTAGTATTGATTTAAGAAAATGCAGAAAACAATGAAATCAGATTTCTAAAACCGATAAACTAGTTTTAAAATACCTGAAAACTTCTCAAATTAGGAAAACTATATCTGAGTTTTTTCCTGTTGTTGAGAAGTAGACACTCCTCATGTTATATTAACTGTTCCGGGATGAAGAAAAGTGGAAAAGTTAACATAACTCTCATACAAAAATGCGCAAAAGAAAACCAACCAACACATCTCACATGCAAAAACCCTAAAGCTGGAACTGGAAAATCTAATTTAAAATATGCTCCAAACATAGCTGACCATGGCCAAGTACAGATCATTCCAGGACTTGACTACAATTTAACACTAGAAAAATCAATCCATATATGAAATCAAATCAATAACATAATAAAAAGTTTGGTGATCTCTATGGAAGCTGCAAACAGTGCTGGGGAAAATATAAGATTCCTTCAGGACTTTTTAGAACGAGGACAAGAATAATCCTTTCTCGACAAAGTAAGAGTGATCTATCTCAAGGCAGAAGCATATTCTCCTACACCAGAAGAATTTCCATTAAAATAAGCAATGCCCCAAGGATGCTTGCTATCATTTATATTCAATATTGTTCTCCATGTTCTGGCCAATATTATGACTTGAGATACAAGTGAGAAAGATGACTGAAGGAATTCGTGAGACAAGATGATCGCTATTCAGGGGATAGTATGATTGTCTATCTAGAAAAAAAGAAGTGACTCCATTGTAATTCCGGGAATTTACTAACAGTGACTGGGTCCTGGACAAACATTTAAAAAAAATCAATCATTTTCTTGTGTGGCAGCAATAACCATTTAGAAAATGGAGCAAATGCGGAGTTAAGGGGCTGTGAGTATACAACAGCGAGAACTCCTGACCTGCTGTCTTGGCAAGTCGCCTCTGGAGTGGACACCGGCCAGGGCAGGCAGGTCTCTGGAGGGAAGACAGAGAGAGGATACAGAGGATCTACACCTTCCCCAGGAAGCTCCCCGAGAAAGGACCACACCTATTTACTCCAGCAGGCTCTGGGGGGATTGGGGCTTGGGGGTGATGGTCTTGACCTCACTGACTACTGACTACCCAAAGAAAAACTGCTCTATAGCCCGTGTCTCCTGCTCCTGGGTGGGATGCTCCCTAAAGAGAGGGGGCTTCCTCCTTGACCTCAGGAAGGAGGCACCCTTGTTTCTGGTCAGGTGAACATAAAAACCACCGGGCTTCCGCCAACCCGTTGGTGTGCCTTTGCCCTGACTTGGCAGAGAAGGCGGATGGAAATCTACAGCCAGGAAGAGAAATGACAACTCACTTCAGTCTCAGAAATGACAACTCACCCTGTCTCAGTGACCAGAGACAGGGTGACCCAATGAGCCTTCGAAGCACTTGGTTCCCACTGACTACAACTAAAGAAAGAAGATGTAGGTAAGAACTTAGAGGGTGGCTAGGTGCAGTGGCTCACGCCTGTAATCCCAGTAGTTTGGGGGGCTGAGGTGGGAGGATCACCTGAGGATAGGAGTTTGAGACCTGTCTGGCCAGTATGGTGAAACCCAGTCTCTACTAAAAACACAAAAATTAGCCAGATGTGGTGGTGGGCACCTGTAATCCCAGCTACTTAGGAGGCTGAGGCAGGAGAATCGTTTGAATCCGGGAGGTGGAGTTTGCAGTGAGCCAAGATCTCGCTACTGTGCTCCAGCCTGAGCGACAGAGCGAGACTCTATTTCAAAAAACAAACAAACAAAAGGAATATGTGCTCCCAAAGAGTGGAACCAGAGTACACCAAAGACTCCCAGAAACTAAAAAGCATGATTTTCAAATATGCAGATTCACAGACACTCTGAAATTACCAGCTGGTCTGCACAGAACAAAAACTCAGAGTATACACCCAGTAATGGGAGTGCTGGGTTGAATGGCAGTTCTGTTTTTAGCTCTTTGAGGAATGGCCACACTGCCTTCCACAAGGGTTGAACTAATTTACACTCTCGCCAGGTAGGGTGGCTCATGCCTGTAATCCCAGCACTTTGGGAGGTCGAGGCGGGCGGATCACAAGGTCAGGTGATTGAGACCATCCTGGCTAACACAGTGAAACCCCGTCTCTACTAAAAATACAAAAAAATTAGCCGGGCGTGGTGGCGGGCGCCTGTAGTCCCAGCTACTCGGGAGGCTGAGGCAGGAGAATGGCGTGAACCCGGGAGGCGGAGCTTGCAGTGAGCCAAGATCGCACCACTGCACTCCAGCCTGGGGACAGAGCGAGACTTCGTCTCAAAAAAAAAAAAAAAAAAAAAGTTTACACTCTCACCAACAGCATAGGAGTGTTTCCTTTACTCCCCAACCTTACCAGCATCTGTCATTTTTTTTTTTAGATCTATGTAGCAACTTCAGTTTTCTTTTGCAACCTTTATCAAAGTTTATTTTTTTTTATTTTATTTTTCCATAAGTTATTGGGGTACAGGTGGTATTTGATTACATGAGTACGTTTTTTAGTGGAGATTTGTGAGATTATGGTGCACCCATCACCTCAGCAGTATACACTGCACCATATTTGTTGTCTTTTATCTCTTGCCCCCCTCCCACTCCTCCCCCCAGGTCCTCAAAGTCCATCGTATCATTCTTACACTATTGTGTCCTCACAGCTTAGCTCTTACATATTGGTGAGAAGATACGATGTTTGGTTTTCCATCCCTGAGTTACTTCACTTAGAATAATAGTCTCTAATCTCATCCAGGTCATTGCAAATGCTGTTAATTCATTCCTTTTTATGGTTGAGTAGTAGTCCATCATATATACAGGTATATACCACAGTTTCTTTATCCACTCTTTGATTGATGGGCGTTTGGGTTGGTGCCATGATTTTGCTATTGTGAATTGTGCTGCTATAAACATGATTGCGCAAGTATCTTTTCCATATAATGACTTCTTTTCCTCTGGGTAGATACCAGTAGTGGGATTGCTGGATCAAATGGTAGTTCTACTTTTAGTTCTTTAAGGAATCTCCACACTGTTTTCCATAGTGGCTGTACTAGTTTACATTCCCACCAGCAGTGTAGTTATTTTTTACTTTTTCATAGTAGCCATTCTGACTGGTATGAGATGGTATCTCATTATGGTTTTGATTTACATTTTTTGAACGGCCAGTGATACTGAGCTTTTTCTATATGCTTGTTGGCTTCATGTATGTACATATATATATATATATATATA
>NW_016811820.1:4585056-4621188 GCF_001698545.2 Rhinopithecus bieti
TATATATATATATCATGGAATACTATGCAGCCATAAAAAAGAATGAGATCATGGCTTTTGCAGGAACATGAATGGAGCTGGAAGCTATTATCCTTAGCAAACTAATGCAGGAATAGAAAACCAAATACTGCATGTTCTTACTTATAAGTGGGAGCTAAATGATGAGAACACATGGACACAAAGAGGGGAACAACAGATGCTGGGGCCTACTTGAAGGTGAAGGAGAGACAGTACCACAAATAACTATTGGGTACTAGGTCTACTGCATGGGTGACAAAATAATGTGTACAACAAACCCCTGTGATACGACTTTACCTATCATAACAAACCTGCACATGTATTCCAGAACCTAAAATAAAAATTAAACAAAACAAAACAGAAACCACAGAGCTAGAGATCGGGAGGTAAAAGCTGAGAGACCTGGAGACTAAGATCCCTGAGATCTAACCTGATGAGGACAGGAATTCCAAAGAAACAGCAAAAGAACAGATGGAGGAGAAATGCTGTTTATGATCGCTGACATCCACGGAGCATTTTCTGTCTGCCAGGCATCATAGTACATGAGTTAACTCATTTCATCCTCACACCACACTAACGAGGTAGATATTATTATTATTTCATGTCCTAAAATAGGAAGTGGAAATCAGAAGAGATTATGCTTAGTTTGCACAGGCCAGGCCCTGGGGCTGGGTGGGGCAGGGTGAGATGGGGGTTCTGAACTCGGCAGTCGAACTCCAGGATCCATCATTTTAATCAGGCTGGTAAAGATTAACAGAGGCTGATTAAACAACAGAAAAAGTAACCCCAATGCAAATAAAGACATAAATTACCAGGAAATTAAAGCTTAGAAAAGTTAAACACAAATATGGTAATGGGATAATGACAGAATTAAGGGAATGGCAGAATTAGTTAATTGGGAAGTACACAAATAGATATGGTCATCACCATTGCAAAAAAAAAGAGGATTCTTTGAGAAAACTATAAAACATATGAATAATTAACAAATCTAATCTAGAAAGATTCAAATAAAATTGCAACTGAGAAAAACTATGTAGCAACAAATACAGAGGAGATAACAATTGTGAAATACTGTAGTTTATATAACTGAAAGCAGACACATTTTAAAACTTTTGTGAAATGAGTAATTTTATTGAAAAATTACTAGTTTATGACATTTAGCACCAAGCTCAGCGGCTCACACCTGTAATGCTAATGCTTTGGGGGGCCAAGGCAGGAGGATTGCTTGAGGCTAGCAGTTTGAAATCAGCCTAGGCAACATAGCAAGACCTCATTTCCACAAAAAATGAAAAAATAAAAAAAAATTAGCCAGTCTTGGTGGCACACACCCATAGTCCCAACTACTCAGGAGGCTGAGGCAGGAGGATTGCTTGAGCTCAGGAGCTGAGGCTGCAGTGAGCTATGATCGCACCACTGCAATCCAGCCTGGGTAACAGAGCAAGACCCTGTCTCTATTTTTAAAAAAATGACATTTAGGACCCATATGAAGAAACCTACACAACTTTAGTTAGATAGTTTTAAAGCCTTTAAAAGAAAACATAAAAGAATACCATGCATCCTGGTAGAATTTCTATTCTTCCTAAATTAATGGATATGTTTAATGCAATTTCAGGAAAAATCCCTATGGAATTGTTTTGAAAATGTCCCAGTGAATTGGTCATTTGGAAGAATGAGCAGGAAAGAAAATCTCTAAAAGTAATTAAGGACCACAATGCTACATCTAGTAATAAAATCTATTATAAAACTACAATAAAAAAGTACCGATGAGGGCTAAGTAGGAGATAAACAAAACAAGACAATTCAGAAATAAGCCCTAGTAAATAAAGATAATAAACAGAAATAATCGAATGGAAAAAAAGAGGCTTAGTTAACAAATGGTGCTGAAAAGACAGGTTAAGAATTTGAAAGGAAAAATCGATTTTATTCCTCCCTTGGCATTTTACTCTAGAACACAAATTAGAGGATAAGAAATTAGAGAAATATATAGGTAAAATGAAGAAAATCTTATCTAAGCTTAAAATCAATAAAGGAATAACAAAAAAATAAAGATTCACAGACTTGCTAACATACTCTGCATGTTAAAAACATCAGAGACTAAATTAGATACTTAGCAATAATCTCAGAAAACTACACGATGAATATGGCAAAAGAATAGCATTCTTCAAATATGAAGAAATTCATCGAAAGATCAATACTAAAAGATACAAACAGATAATCCACAAAAGACAAATACAAATATTAAACATGTAGAAAATGTTCAACTTCAATAATATGAAAATAAATGCAAATTAAAGCAATAGTGAGCTAGCATGTTCCATATCCCCAGTATGCAACGTTATTTCGTTTTTGTCGTCGTTGTTGTTTTGTTTGTTTTAAAAACAAGGTCCCACTCTGTCGCCTCGGCCAGAGTGCAGTGGCGTGATCATAGATCATTACAGTCTCAAATTCCTGGCCTCAAGTGCCCCTCCTGCCTCAGCCTCCCCAGTAGCTGGGATTACAAGCACATGCCACCAAGCCCAGCTGTTTTTAAAACATGTTTGTAAAGATGGAGTCTCACGGTGTTGCCCAGACTGGTCTTGAAGGCCTGGCCTGAAGCAGTCCTCCCATTTTGGCTTCCCAAAATGCTGGTATTACAAGCTTGAGCCATGGAGCCTGGCCAGATTTTATTTTTAAGTGAAAAGACTGAGAGTACACAGTTTGCTGAGTCTTCTCACTAATACTGATGGTAACAAACATGGGTATGGACTTTCTGGATACTAATTTGGCAATGGCATTTAGATTAAAAGTTCCTTTTTTTTTTTTTTGATTCAATAATTCCTTTTTTTGGAATCTGTCCCGATGAACTGTTCAGAAATTTGGACAAAGATTTCTGCATCATGCTGTTTATCATAACACTATTTGTAACAGTGAAAAATGGAAAAGAATAAGGAATATAAATAGGAAACGAAAAATCAACCCACTGCCCAGAAATAACATATGTGCATTTTCTCCTCATTTTCTTCTAAGCAAATAAACAAAATAATTAAAATTATGTTTTCCAGTCCTTTTTACTTGATATTGTATTGTGAAGATTACACATGTTATTAAAACTCTTTACAATAATGAGTGCAAAAGGCTTAGTGGGGGAAAAAAAAAAACCTCTTCATAATAAAATTGGTTCTACAACATCTTACAGAAAGCCATATATTTCTCCATTGATCCCCTGTTTTGGTGTGGTCTTATCGTTTCTGTATTGGCATGAAATATGTTTGTAATAGAATAGGAAGTTGTTTCTCTTTTTCATGCCTTCGAGTGTCTACATGAAAGCGTTCTTGAGGGGTAACGGTTCTGGCAAGCAAATACTGCTGCTGAATGCTGATAATTTCCTCTATAGAACACGCAGCACAGTTTTCCAAGTTGTGCAGAAGTTAAGATGTCACTTGGCACCAACCCATATTATCCAGAATGTTATACAACCACCATCCGGATCATTTCATGCAAAATTAGAATTGTATAGAAAATTGCTCTTCTGGGGCCGCACCACTACACCACATATTAAATAATCACACCACATTAAATACCTGTATGTGCTACCAGTCTTATCCAGATGAGACCCTGGATGATTTTAAGTGCAATTGTTTCACCTCCAGAAATTAACTCGCTTGAGTAAAAAGTGGGAGTAAATATTTCTTAGTGGCTGCTGGGGGTGGCTAGAAGCTGCAACAAGCTGGAATCTTTTTTTTTTTTTTTTTTTTGGATGGAGTCTCGCACTGTCGCCCAGGCTGGAGTGCAGTGGCATGATCTTGGCTCACGGCAACCTCCACCTCCCGGGTTCAAGAGATTCTCCTGCCTTTGCCTCCCAAGTAGCTGGGATTACAGGTGCCCACCACCGTACCCAGCTATTTTTTTGTATTTTTAGTAGAGACGGGGTTTCACCATGTTGGTCAGACTGGTCTCAAACTCCTGACCTCAGGTGATCTGCCCACGTCGGCCTCCCAAAGTGCTGGGATTACAGGCGTGAGCAACCACACTCAGCCAACAAGCTGGAGTCTTTAGGGAACACCCAAGCGTGTCTGTCCACACCCTGGGCAGAGGGCCAAGGGGGCAGGACTTTGGAAGACGGTAAGCTCTGAACTGAAATAGTGGAGAGGAATAACTTCACAAGCTCTCTTTGAAAAATATGCCTTTGCCCCGTATAGATCATAGGCACTAGGGATGCTGAGTTGCAATGCAGTGCAAAAGGACAGTGACACGCAAAAGAAGCCACGGTATACTGCATCAAAAAAACAAAAGTCCAAAACGAAGAACGCTGCCTGGCTTTAAAACCCAGCTGTCAATAGGGGGAAGTGTAATCATTTTGACATGTTTCCATTTTGTTGAAGATTCAAGGTTTTAAACTTGGACTTAAACCTAAATGTTATGCTTCCTGGATTGTGAATATCCACTTTCAATTATATTTTTAAACTAAAATTTTAGAAGTGGATTAAGCAGTTGAAAACTTCTGGGATTCACAAGAGATGTGCAGAACCGATTCCTTTTAAATGGTCACTTTCAAAAACCTTTATCAAGGAAAATGAACAAACCGCTCTTAGGAATGTCATTCCATCTACGGTCTTCACAAATCTTTCTCCATTTATCTCTTTCCAAGCTCTAGACCTCCTAAAATAGATCAGAGGGATTACCTTCTCCTGCCACTTACCTGGTCTTCATTAGCAATGGTATGACAGGGATGGTATACAAAAGGAATGCTCAAATGACAGCCGTAGGGATGAAGATTCCTTCAATAACCCATGTCAAGAAAATATGGGCAAACTGAACCAAACCCTGAGAATCCCTAATACTTAGGAACTCCCAATCCTCATTCTTGCCTTGGCAAAAGTTTTCTGAAAGAAAAAGCCAATATGTCAATACTTCAGGCTAAATTTAAAGGAAACTACTTGGAAATTACCTTGCTCTCAAATCTTGTTAGAAGTACAACAATTCCAAAAGGAAATTGAACTATAATAGGTTTCAGAGCTTAGCTTTCAAGGTTGCAAATGATTATCAGTTGTGAACTCCAGGTACCCACAGCAAAAGACTCATGATAGCTGACATCCCAATTTTTGGTGAGTTCTTGTGGCATTCACTCGGTATTTTATAATCCCAGTGTTCCCGTAATTTCCCATAACTTGGTTATAGTGACCTCATTTATGATAAAACATTCAATTAACTACTTAGGTTGAAAAAACCCATGAAAAATTTCTAAGAGTTTCTGATGATGAATAGAGGAAGCAACACTGTACCCTGCTTCTTTCCACTGATGGCAGCTGTGGAACATGCAGAGAACGCATGGAACAGCTATTTGGGGATTCTAAGAAGTAAGTTGTAGTAGCAGGTGATTTGGAGAAGAAGATCTGAATTTAAAGTAACACCAAACCAGCAGAGTTTACTATGCTTTTTCCTTGAGTACCCCCCTCCCAGCTAGATGCAATGCTAAAGACTCCTGGCAGTGGGCATGGGTGTGGATCGTGAGAGCTCTAGGAAGCCTCCAGTTCTGGCCTGTGGGGTAGGAAAAGGGTCTGAAGGAGAAAAGGGTCTGAAGGGTCTGATCAGGAAACCATTGTCTCGAGCAGGAACAAATGCCTGATGCCTTTTTCTCTTTCTGTTCTCTTGTAGCTTGGATCAGGAAGCTGACACAGCCAAGGAAAGTATGCATAAGAGTAGGACAAATAAAGCCTCAGCTTGCTGGACACAGGAATGAAAAGTAGAGTCCTAAAGAAATGGATAGTACCAAGGAGGTCTTGGAGAGTGAAGAGGTTGGCAAAGCTACCCCATCATTTTGTGTATGAAATCCTGGGCTCACCTGCAAGTTGTTCATGCCTGTCTAACCCTAAACAGCATGCCCTAGACTCTGAAAACTACAAAATATGTGAGATGGTTTAGACATTTGTCCCCTTCAAATCTCATGTGGGAATGTGACCCCCAATGTTGAACTTGGGGCCTGTGGGAAATGTTGGACCATGGTGATAGATCCCTCGTAAATGACTTGGTGCCCTACTCACCATGATGCGTGGTAGTGAGTCATGTAAGATCTGGCTGTTTAGAAGAGTCTGGGATCTCCCCCTTCTCTCTTGCTCCCTTCTCTTGGTTTGGGACACACCAGCTCTCCTTTCTTTCTGCCATGACTGAAAGCTTCCTGAGGTCTCACCAGAAGCTAAGCAGATGTGGTGCCATGCTTCTTGTACAGCCTACAGAACTGTGAGCCAAATAGACCTGTTTTCTTTATAAATTACTCAGTTTCAGGCATTTCTCCTTAGCAAGGCAAACTCCTCTATAGCAACAACTAACTCAACGGAACAAAGTACTACACAACTCCCAGAATGGCCAATGAACAGAAGAGATCTGAATAGCCTTGCAAAGCCTTGGAAAACTGAACAGACCACGATCCTAAGAAAGCTGGTCAGAATTTTCAGCCTACACCCAACCAACTCAATTTGCCTGCTTAAACAAAAATATCAACGTTTTCTGGACGATTTAAAGAAGAGTCAGGGTATCACAACATAATATTCAAAATGTCCAGACTATTATACATGATTAATCAGCATATGAAGAAGCAGGAAATTTTGACCTGTATAAGAAAACACAATCACCAGATGCTACTGACACAGTTGTTGGAATTATCTGAAAAAGATGTTAATGAAACCATTAATACTGTGTTCTTATTTATATAATTTATTTCTTTGTTGAGGGGTCTTTATCTTTTTCTATCTTTCCACTCCTCTCATTTGCAAATCATCTTGAGAGGAATGGGAAAATAGAAAGTCTTGACAAATAAATAAATGATATAAACAAGATTACAATGAAAATTTCAGAACTAAAAAAATAATAAAAAAAACAGTAACAGCAAAGACGCTCAGCTCAATGTAGAAATGGAGGTGATAGAAGAGCTAGTGAATTTGAAGATAGATCAATAAAAGGTGTGAGTCTTTCTCCTCTTATTCTGTGATTAATGTTCCTACTATCAGAGTCACAAAAGGAGATGAGAAAGACTGCGGAGAAGAAAAAATATTTAAAAAAATAATAGCCAAACACTTTCTAAATTTCTAATAGAAATAAACCAACAGATTCACCAAGCCCCTAAAGCCCCAAATGGGATAAATCTAAAATAATAAATCCTCAGACATATCATAATCAAATTGCTGAAGAATAAAGACAAAGAAAAACATCTTGCAATCAGTTAGAAATAAATGACGCATTACCAACAGAAAGCAATGATTCCAATGATATAGATTTCTCATCATAAAACATTGAGACCAGAAGGAAGTGGAACAACATTGTTAAAGAGCCAAGAGAAAAAAAACCATCAACTCAGAATTCTACATCCAGTGGAAACAACCTTCAGGAATGCAGTCAAAATGGAGACATTTTCCAATGAAGAAAAGAAAAGGAATTCATTGTCAGCACACCTGCTCTAAAAAAAAATTTTAAAGGATGTTCTCCAGAAAGAAATAAAATGATACTAGGGCTGGTCACAGTGGCTCACGCCTGTGATCCCAGCACTTTGGCCAAGGTGGGTGGATCACTTGAGGTCCAGAGTTTGAGACCAGCCTGGCCAACATGGTGAAACCTCATCTCTACTAAAAAATACACAAATTAGCTGGGTATGGTGGCGTATGCCTGTAGTCCCAGCTACTTGGGAGGCTGAGGCAGGAGAATCTCTTGAACCAGGGAGATGGAGGTTGCAGTGAGCCAAGATCGTGCCACTGCACTCAATCTGGGTGACAGAGTGAGACTCCATCTCAAAAAGAAAAAAAGAAAAAAAAAAAGAAAAGAAATAAAATGATACCAGAAAGGAACTTAGAACATAAGAAATGGCAAATATATGGGTAAATATAAGATTATTCTTACCCTGTTTGGTTCTTTAAAAATGTTCTATGGTTGAAACCAAAATTATAACATTGTCTGGTGTGGTTTTCAATGTAGGTTGATATAATATCTAAACCTTTAGCAAGAATGACAAAGGAAATGGATCGATTCTTCAGATAACACAAAACTCACCAACAAAGAAAGACACATCCTAAATAGTCCTATTAAAGAAATTGCATTCATAGTTTAAAACTTTCCAAAAAAGAAATCTAGAGGTCCAGACGGCTTCCTTGGCAAATTCTACCAAAACGTTTAAAGAATTTTTTTCTTTATGGATAAATAATGCCAATTCTATACAATCCCTTCCAGAAAATAAAAGAGAAAGGAACATGTCTCAGTTTATTTGATAAGGCTAACATTGTCCTAATACCAAAACCAAAGACATTACAAAAACAAACAAATAAACAAACAAACAAAAACACCTAGAGTCCAGTATCTCTCATGAACTTAGACACAAAGACATAACATAAGGTTTGTTTTGGTGTCAAAACCTGATCAAAACAAGGATCAAGCTGTTCTTGAGCGGTATCTTGAATGTGTTGACCTGTACATGTGTATGAATCTACACATGTTAAAATTCTCAGAACGGTACACCCCCAAATGTCAACTGTATATTAATTCAAAATTTAAATTTTAAAAATAAAAATGTTTTAGGGCCATAACTCTCAGATTGCGTTAAGAAGCCAGTTTCAACATCTACAAAGCCATACAATAAGTTTTCAAGATGGTATGACATGCAATGTCATAAGTCTCTTGGGAAAGTTTTCCTGTCCCTTAAAAGGTGACAGCTCTGGCTTTGCATATTGTCCTGTGAAGATGTAATATGTAGCAGCTATCCTGTATCCACAAGGAGAAGCCAAGAGAACTGCAGAGTTGCTGAGCTAGATAGAGGCCTGGCATCTTGAGTGGCTACATTCACCAGCCAAGAGCTCATCTTATCTCCAGACTTGCCATGAGAGACAACGAAACCAAATCATTTCATGTACTGGCAGTTGAAAAAAGCATAACTTGGATAGTGTACCTGAATATATATTTGAATTACTTTATACAGGTTGAGTATCCCTAATCCTAAAGTCTGAAATCAGAAATGCTAAAAAATCTGAAACATTTTGAGTGACAACCTGACGTGGAAAGGAAATGCTCATTGGGGCATTCAGATTTTGGATTTTGGGATTATGGATGCCCAATCGTAAGTATAATGCAAATACTCTCAAATCCATCCCCCAGCCCCACAAAAAAAATTCAAAATCCAAAACACTTCTAGTCCCAGGAATTTCAGATAAGGAATACTCAACCTGCATAGTTTTTATGGATGAACTGGACATACGCCTTCTTGTAATAGCATTTTTAAAAACTTCTTTTTCTGGCCAGGCATGGTGGTTCATGCCTATAATCCCAGCACTTTGGGAGGCNGTTTAAAGAATTTTTTTCTTTATGGATAAATAATGCCAATTCTATACAATCCCTTCCAGAAAATAAAAGAGAAAGGAACATGTCTCAGTTTATTTGATAAGGCTAACATTGTCCTAATACCAAAACCAAAGACATTACAAAACAAACAAATAAACAAACAAACAAAACACCTAGAGTCCAGTATCTCTCATGAACTTAGACACAAAGACATAACATAAGGTTTGTTTTGGTGTCAAAACCTGATCAAAACAAGGATCAAGCTGTTCTTGAGCGGTATCTTGAATGTGTTGACCTGTACATGTGTATGAATCTACACATGTTAAAATTCTCAGAACGGTACACCCCAAATGTCAACTGTATATTAATTCAAAATTTAAATTTTAAAATAAAATGTTTTAGGGCCATAACTCTCAGATTGCGTTAAGAAGCCAGTTTCAACATCTACAAAGCCATACAATAAGTTTTCAAGATGGTATGACATGCAATGTCATAAGTCTCTTGGGAAAGTTTTCCTGTCCCTTAAAAGGTGACAGCTCTGGCTTTGCATATTGTCCTGTGAAGATGTAATATGTAGCAGCTATCCTGTATCCACAAGGAGAAGCCAAGAGAACTGCAGAGTTGCTGAGCTAGATAGAGGCCTGGCATCTTGAGTGGCTACATTCACCAGCCAAGAGCTCATCTTATCTCCAGACTTGCCATGAGAGACAACGAAACCAAATCATTTCATGTACTGGCAGTTGAAAAAAGCATAACTTGGATAGTGTACCTGAATATATATTTGAATTACTTTATACAGGTTGAGTATCCCTAATCCTAAAGTCTGAAATCAGAAATGCTAAAAAATCTGAAACATTTTGAGTGACAACCTGACGTGGAAAGGAAATGCTCATTGGGGCATTCAGATTTTGGATTTTGGGATTATGGATGCCCAATCGTAAGTATAATGCAAATACTCTCAAATCCATCCCCAGCCCCACAAAAAAAATTCAAAATCCAAAACACTTCTAGTCCCAGGAATTTCAGATAAGGAATACTCAACCTGCATAGTTTTATGGATGAACTGGACATACGCCTTCTTGTAATAGCATTTTTAAAAACTTCTTTTTCTGGCCAGGCATGGTGGTTCATGCCTATAATCCCAGCACTTTGGGAGGCCAAGGCAGGAGGATCATCTGAGGTCAGGAGTTTGCGACCAGCCTGGCCAACATGGCGAAACCTCATCTCTACTAAAAACACAAAAATTAGTTGGGCATGGTGGTGTGCTCCTGTAATCCCAGCTACTCAGGAGGCTTGAACCCATAGTCACTTGAACCCAGGAGGCAGAAGTTGCAGTGAGCCAAGATTGTGCCACTGCACTCCAGCCTGTGTGAGAGTGAGATTCCATCCATCTCAAAAAAAAAAAAAAAAACTTAATTAAAATAAGTAAAATAAAATGAAAACTTGTTTTCTCTGTGAAGATTCTATAACCCCTCAAGGTGCAATTGAACTTTCTGAGGAGAAAATTACTCAAAATCAATTAAGGTAATGCAAAACTAATCACTTTTGGCAGGTACTTTTTGTTAGCCAGATGGACAATTCTAAACAGCTCTATTAGATTCGGTAGCCGATCCAGTTAGGTGGGGAAGGGTTTTGTAGCCAACAAATCCTGACAAGTTATCCTGATACAACCCCAGTAAAAATCATATATTTTGCAACAACTATCATTTTAACATAGACAGGGATGGTTGTTAAATCCTGACATAGAATCTTCAAACTCAAGGTCATCTCTTTCATGATCCGTGATGCAAGACTTCTAGCCTTCCAGATTTCTGATTTTGGGTTTTTGGATTAGGGATGCACAACCAGTAAGTATAATACAAATATTCCAAAATCCATCCCCCCATCAAAAATCCAAAATACTTCTGGTCCCAGGCATTTCAGATAAGGGATACTCAACCTGCATAGCTTTTATGGACGTTTGGTGCTTGCTCAGGCATTTAAGCTGATCCTGGGTTTCAAAAAAAAAAAAAAATCTGAGCTCTGTTATTATGTGGCTCTAAGACCACTTACTTCTGTGCAGAAACATAGCTGCAGTGCACTTGGGCACAAACAGACATCAGACTGTTTGTAAAATATATTAATATTTTAAAATATTTATATATGCAAAATATATTTATATATGTTAATATTGAGATATTTAAAAATTAATATTAAAATATTAATATCTTAAGACCTTTGTCCACCAGACATTTGAAATCTCACAGAACATGGGGCTACCTTAAAATCAACCAACACCCACACGGGCCAGCAATCTCCAACTATTAGTTTACGTTTGTTTCATACTACCAGTCCCAATCTGTTGACGGCTGGAACGTTTTAGTAGCCACTAACTCTACTTTGCCATCAAACTCTGGCCTTACAGGCAGTGGCTTCCCTGGACCCCCGCCACTTCCTCCCCCCCACCACCGAGGCTGTCCCATTCTGCTAAATAGGCATTGAGAGTCGCCACCAGGAAAGAACAGATTCATTCTCTCTTTTGCATGACAACCCTTCAAATATCAAGTGGCAACCTAAACTATTTAAAGACAACTACCATATCTTCACCTATTCTTCTCTGTAAAGCAAGCATTCCCAATCCCATCTCGGATTCATTACAGAACGTATTCTGGAGTCCCATCGAGATCCCAGTTCTTGCCTCCAAATGTCGTCTGTGTGATCTCAAGGTGAGGAAAGCAGGACTGAACCCCACGCTTCATGTGTGTGGAAGTCAGGAGTTCGAGACCAGCCTGGCCAATGTGGTGAAATCCCATCTCTACTAAAAATACAAAAAATTAGCCAGGCATGGAGGCGGTTGCCTGTAATCCCAGCTACTCAGGAGGCTGAGGCAGAAGAATTGCTTGAACTTGGGAGGCGGAGGTTGCAGTGAGCCGAGATCGCACCATTGCACTCCAGCCTGGGCAACAAGAGTGAAACTCCATCTCAAAAAAAAAAAAAAAAAAAAAAAAAAAAGCAAGGATAGGAGGATAAAGGATAGGAGGATAATTACTTATCTTGATGTGATGCAATACATCTAACAGTGCAGCCTCCAAGTAAAATTCACATTGTTCATAGTCCCGTCATTCTGTGGATCCACATCGGAGCTCAAGCCCGTCACCTGCACCTGTGCTGGAAACCGGTCCTGCTCTCGTCACACTTTTCTCCTCGTTTTTGTATAGTTGGTTGTTTGGATGCAAATGCAGGAGCTTACAATCGTTTCTGCTAAATCTCATCGTGTTGGATTCGGCCTAATTGTCCCAGCCTGTCAAGACCTTCTCGGATCTTAATTCCATCAGGCACTGGCTTCAGGGAATCACTGCTAAAATTTTTCAACACAATAAAGCGGGGGACAGAGCCCTGGGGCATGTTATACTGAGAGTCTTCCTTTGGGCATAATTATTCATCCAGTTCTAATTCTACCTAATTGCAGTAGTATCCAGCTCATAATTTTCTGTCTTAACCACACACATACTAAATTCATCAATGTAAACTTGTCAAATGCTTTGGTGAAATCCAGATTCACTCTGTCTACAACACCCATTTTCCTTACTTTCAGTACTTTTTTTTTTCCGATAAAAGTGGATGTTTCCAGGAACCAACTGTCCCTTTCTGCTTGCTGCTTTACAACCAAATGCAACCATACCTGCTTCAATCTGCCTTTGCAAACGGCTACTATATGTATGATGTTTTTTAAGAGACTGGGTCTCTTTCTGTCAGTCAGGCTGGAGTGCAGTGGTGCCACCATGGCTCACTGCAGCCTTGAACTCCTTTACTCAAGTGATCCTCCTGCCTCAGATCCTCCTGCCTCAGCCTCTGAGCAGCTGAGACTGCAGGCACGCACCACCAGGCCCAGCTATTTCATTTATGTATTTATTTCGAGACAGAGTCTCACTCTGTTGCCCAAGCTGGAACACAGTGACACGACCTTGGCTCACTGCAACCTCTGCCTCCTGGGCTCAAGATACTCTCTCGCCTCAGCCTCCCTAGTAGCTGGGATTACAGGCACGTGCCACCATGCCCAGCTAATTTTTTTTTTTTTTGTATTTTAGTAGAGACGGGGTTTTATCATGTTTCCCAGGGTGGTTTTGAACTCCTGAGCTCAGGCAATCCACCCACCTCAGCCTCCCAAAATGCTGGGATTACAGGCATGAGCCACCGTACCCAGCCGGAGCTATAATTCTCAGGTATTTACTCCCCAAGTAAGACGGGTCTGAAATCAAAGGAGAGGCTTCTTCCGTCTTTTGGTCAAGTGATGCAGAGCTAGGAAGAGGCAGAAATTTAGGTAGAGCCTGACATCTACAGAGCCAAAATGGGTCTCTCCATACCTTTTCTTAGACACAAGGTCTCTCTCTTTCACCCAAGCTGGAGTGCAGTGGTGTGATCATGGCTCACTGCAGCCTCTACCTTCCAGGCTCAAGCTATCCTCCTGCTTCAGCCTCCAGAGCACCCGGGACTACAGGTGCTACATTACCATGCCCAGCCAATATTTTCTATTATTATTTTTAATACAGACGAAGTTTTGCTATGTTGCCCAGGCTGGTCTCAAACTCCTGGCCTCAAATGATCCTCCTGCCTCAGCCTCCGGAAGTGTTGGAATTACAGGCATAAGCCACCACTCTCGGCCACGCCATAATTTTTCTATGACTTTCTCAAGCCTCCAGAGCACTCTGGAAAGCAGTATCTTATAAAGAAAAATAAAAAATTGTAGCAGATATCTCTCAATAAAAAGGTATAAGGGAATCAGTCAATAAGTTACAATGAATCTCTTTGCTAAGGAGGAGTCCAGTGAGCTGACTGCTGATCCACCAAATGGCGTGCCTCTGTCATGTACCTGGGCAGTGGCACTCAGTATGCTTGGGTCCCGGGTCCAGGAAGGGCTGACCTCAGACCACCTTCTGCTGTCCTCTTCATCTGCATTTAGTGGCAGATACAGACCAGGAAGGAGTCATAGACAAGGAAAGTCAGCTGATTCTATGCTGCCTTGCAACTTTGCAGAATGTTTTAATTTTTCCAAAGTTATTCCCTCTGTCTCTGCTTCTGTGTACTTTGTATCTTAGTCATTATTTACAAGTCTGGCTTGCCTACCAGATAATGGGTAAACTAAACTAATTCAGTAATCTCATTATCACCAACCAATTTGCATCCACATGTTCATGCATAAATATCATCCTCAATTAAAGCTTAAATCATCAGTCTTGGCTAAAACGAACAACGATGGGGCAGGGTTGGGGGAGAGCAATTTCCCTAATTTTTAAATGCATGCACCTCCACCAGCAAAAGATTCAAAAATATACGTGACATTCATTTATTCGCAAATTATATACATACACTATTTACTCATCAAATATTAACAGAGATCAATTCTTCTTAATTTTAGATGAGAAATAGATATGAGAAGGTTCTAATATTTTCTTTTATTCCCCAATGGATTTTCCCACAACCCTTTAACGACACACACACCACTTTGAATCCCAGTGGTATCAACCATGAGGAAGCTAAACAATTCCTGGATTGTAATCATGGCTTATTGACCTAAACCAAGTCGTTCCTCCTCTTTGGGTCTCTTTTTTTGGGCCTCGTGTGTGTGTGTGTGTGTGTGTGTGTGTGTGTGTGTGTTTGACGGAGTCTTACTCTGTTACCCAAGCTGGAGTGCAGTGGCGCGATCTCAACTCACTGCAACCTCCACTTCCTGGGTTCAAGCAATTCTCCTGCTTCAGCCTCTCAAGTAGCTGGGATGACAGACGCCCGCCACCATGCCCACCTAATTTTTGGGGGTGATTTTTAGTAGACATGGGGTTTCACCTCGTTAGCCAGGCTGGTCTCGAATTCCTGTCCTCAAGTGATCTGCCTGCCTCAGCCTCCCAAAGTGCTGGGATTACAGGTGTGAGCCACCACACTGGGTCTGGGCCTCATTTTGCATATTTTTTCTTTTTGTTGTTGGATTTATTATACTCACTTAGCTACCTCACATAAGATGGTTAAAGAAAAAAATCTCCCAAATGATTAAACCATCACATAGATGCAAAATAATGCTATTTTTATTATCGTGACTATCTTATTGATTGAGGATGCTGGAAAAGCTGGAGGAAACAGGTACACTGAAAACACCTGGAAGTAGATGTGGACTGATTCTAAGTTGCAGGAGAGTTCAGAACTGCTTTAGAGTACAATGAAAATTGTTTTCCCATCAAGAACAATTTGGCTGGTCAACCAGAGGGGCAGATGTCCGTGTACACAGAGAGCGCATGTGAAGCTGCGGAGTGGCTGGAGACGTCCGTGCGGAATCGCAGACTTCAGGAGAACCACTGCGACCGTCAGAACTCTGACCTCAGGACGAGCTGTCACAGTCAGGTAATGGGTCTCCGCTGCTCAGGCAGACACCTGTCAGGGACCAACCTAATGGGACATTGGCCTCGGTGGATGGGTGTAATGAGGTGACATCTTGGATTAGTTTCCTGAGGCAGCTGTAGCCAAGTATGACCCACCTGGCGGCTTAAAAAAACAAAACGTAACCTAAATGAATGATCTCACAGTTCTGGAGGCCAGAAGTCTGAAATCAGTATGACTGGGGCCAAATCGAAAGCACTCCCTCTGGAGGGTCTAGGGAGCATCCATTCCTTGCCTCTTCCAGTTTGTGGTGCCTCCAGTATCCTTTGGTTTGTGGCTACACTGCTCCAATCTCTGCTCCATCTTCACAAGGCCTTCTTTTCTCTGTGTGTCAAATCTCCCTGTGCCTCCCTTGCAGAGGGATACATGTGATGGCAATTAGAACCCACCCTGATTATCCAGGATAATCTCCCCCCAAATCCTTAACTTACAAAGGATTGCAAAGACCTCTTTTCCAAATAAGATAAAGTTTACAGGTTCAAAGAGGGAGAACTTGGTATCTTTGGGAGGCCATTTTTCAGCCTACCATACCCCTCCCAATCTCCCTCTATCCTGAGATACTAGGATTCTATGGTTTATGCATAAGCAACAGTATTCGGTACAAATAAAGTAAGATGTTACATAAGTGGCATAATGAGTGCAAAAGCAGTCAGAAAAGGGAGGGAGAGTCCAACTATGACCTCTTGGGTATGTCCTGAGGTCCTCACCAGGAGTGTCCCTTCCCAAGAACAACATCTGTCCCCAAACCCTATGGGGCACAGAAGAGAGACAGTCCTAGAACCTGACAGTCTCCAGGCAACTCCCTCTAGCCTTGATCCATCCTATTCTCTCTTCTACCTGATATTTTCTAATTGCCTTAGGAAAAATCCTTGTCCCTGCAAAGAAAACAGCCTCTCTGTCAAAACTAGTTTGGTCAGTCGACTATAACAACACATATGAAAGGGAGGGCAGAGGAAGGCGAAATGCCTTTGGGAATGCAGAATCGTTATGGCATTCTCATCTTTCTCTCTCCCAAAATGTAAAAACTTGCACTAGAAGAAAACTTGCACTAGGTCCTCGCTCTTACATTGCTTCCTCAGGAGCCCGGGGCAGAATATATGAGGTATGTCCTGAGACAGAGAATTTGTCCAACTGCTGTAGGTCCATGAGGCTCTGCCTGGCCCAGCGTTCTGTTGCTTATGGAAACCTCAGATACTCAGCTAGGTTCTCCTTCCTGATGGCAACCTCAAATATTAAATGTATTCCACCTGCTCTTCATAATTATTGGTGTTTCATGATTCCGCTTGGATCCTTTTGGAATTTATTTATTTCTCCTACTTCTTTCTTCTTCAAGAGATATGAAGAGTTCCCTGAGTTCATTGTGGCTCTATGAATTAGGATTTAATTTTGTATCCAAAACTTCTCATTCAAGGCAAAAGGGACCACAAGGTATCAATTTCCAAATCTGACATATGATTCTGGGCCGATGCTTTATAATTACATTATAGAGTTTAATCTTGTCCCCCTGTTAGACTTTGCCACTTCAGTCTGAAGGGACCAAACTTTGCAGTTTTTATAAGGTCTCCTCCCCTGTCTATGATTCAATTTCTTAAGTCCTGTTGAACATTTGGTTCATGAAGCCTGCTGTGAAATAAAATAGAAAAGCTTCCAATGCAAAGGCTTAATTGAGTTCACCCAGAAAGTCAAAACAAAACTGGATGGAGAAGATGGCAAAGCAGAGAGCACTAGGAATCCGTCTCCCCACCTGGACAGCAACCACGCTGGCAGAATTTGTCCTGTGTGACTGTTTTGAAACTCCAGGCTATTGAAGGCTTGCAACTTCCAGGGGAAGGCTTGGCTGGTAAATTGCAGTTAATTTCCTTCGATTTCAGCTCTTAGCACAGTAGCTGCTACCCATCCCCTACTCCCAATCCCATGGCAGGGAGCTGTGCACATGTTCCTGGAGCAGCTTGCATGCAGCCAGCAGGAATCAGGTTGGGCAAAAAAAAAAAAAACACCCTGTCCTCCAAATAGAGGGGTTCTGTGCTCTGATCAGAGAGGTGCAGACAAAGAGGCAGGGGCCCCTGTTGCTACACCTCCGCCCATTGTGTAAGCTCCACCCAACCCCTAACCCTGCCTTGCAGCTGAAATGATTTCCAGAGGATTTAGAGTCAGCACTATTTTACCCCCTTTCATTTTTCTCTTTCCCTCTTTTGGAAGTCAGACATCAAAGACAAAGATATTTAAAAACAATCATACATACAGGAGAAATAAGAAAAAAAAATCATGTATACACATGAAAAGGTGCAGGTTCAGAAAAGACCTGAGAAGACCTTACATTTACACCTCAAACTGATCATTGGCCCAGAGACAGCCTAGGACAATTAAAAAACAAACAGAAACAAAAACAAAAAACCCAGCGAATGCTGGAGAACGGGGAGAATTGAATTTCCAGAGGTACTACATTATTAGATTCAAATGTCCAGTTTTCTAACAAAAAGTCACAAGACGTGCAAAGAAACAGGAAAGTATGGTCCGTTCAAAGGAAAAAAAGAATAAATCAACAAAAGTTGTCTTTCAAAAAGACCTACTGGTAGAATTAATAGACAAATACTTTAAAACAACTGTCTTAAACATGCTTAAAGAAGGAAGACATAGAGAAAGTCAAGAAAACAATGCATAAACAAGGTAGGTGATTTGAGCAGTCGGAAGAAAACAAAAATCAATGAACTTGAAGCTAGCGTAGGAAATGATCACTTCTTCAAAGCAGAAGGAAAAGAAGATTGAAGAAAAGCAAACAGAACATAATGTGTGGGACACCATCAAGTGAACCAACATACACATCACGGAAATCTGAGAAAGAGAAAGGGGTAGGGGAATATCTGAAGATGTAATGGCTGGCAACTCCTCCAATCTGATGAAAGACATTGATATCAACATCCAAGAAGCTCAATGAACTTCATCTAAGATGAATTCAAAGAGACCCACATCAAGACATACTATAGTCAAACTTTCAAAAGACAAAGACAAAGAGAAAATCTTGAAAGTGGTGAGAGAGAAGCGAATTTCCCCACAAATTCCCCAATATGAGCATGAGCAGATTTCTCACCAAAAACTTCAGAGGCCAGAAGGCAGTGGGCTGATATAGCCAAAGTGCTGAAAGAAAAAAAGCCTGTTCACTAAGAATCCAATACCCAGCAAAACTGTCCTTCAAAAGTGAGGGAGAAATTAAGACATTCCTGGATCATCAAAAGCTGAGGCAGTTTGTTATCACTAGACTTGCCCTGCAACAGATAGTGTAGGGAGTCCTTGAGGGTGAAATTTAAGGACACTAGACAGTAACTTGAAGCTATATGAGGAAATAAAGATCACAAAAAATGGTGCAATTATGTGGGCAATTATACAATCTAGTATTATGGTAACAATGGCTTGTAACTCCACATTTTGTTTTCTACACAATTTAAGAGGTTAATATTTTTTTTTTAATTATCAATTTATGATTTTGCCCATATAATATATAAAGAGGTATTTCTGTGACATCAACAAGTAAAAGAAGTGGGGATGTAGTTATAAAGCAGGATTTTGTATATGCTATTGGAGTTAAGCTGGTATAAATCCAAATTAGAATGTATAACTTTAGTATATTAAATGTAATCCCCATGGTAACTACAAAGAAAATAGACATAAGATACATACAAAAGGGAAATGAGAAAGTAATTTAAATATTTCACTACAAAAAGATCACTACACACAAAAGAAGAGAGCAATTCAGGAAATGATGGACAAAAAGCTTTAAGGTACATAGGAAACAAATAGGTGAATGACAGAAGTAATTACCTACTTATCAGTCAATCTAAAAGAAGGAAGGAAATTCTGACATGTGCTACAATATGGGAGAAACTTGAGGATTTTATGATAAGTGAAATAAGCCAGTCATAAAAAGACAAATATTGCATGATTCCATTTATATGAGATACTTATAGAGTAGTCAAATGCATAGAGACAGAAAGTGTCTATGGTTGACAGGAACTGGGGGAAAGGGAGAATGGGGAGTTGTTGCTTAATGAGTACAGTTTCAATTTTCCAAGAAGAAAAACGTTATGAAAATGGACAGTAGTGATTCTTATTAAACAATATTTGCTTGCTTATTTCCACTGAACTATACACTTCAAAATGGTTACAATGGTAAAATTTATATTGTTTATTTTACACAATAAAAAAATGGAAAACAAAAACAGATGCAGCACCTTCGATAAGATCTACTTTCTTTCTGCTTTTCTGTGGCTTCAAAAACCCACAATTTCAGACTACAAGTGTGGTTATTAAACACCAGCCTGGAGACAGAGGGGAGTGGAATAATTATCTGTGTGGAATTAGGGCTGCATTTAGTCTTTCTTTCTTTCTTTCTTTCTTTCTTTCTTTCTTTCTTTCTTTCTTTCTTTCTCTCCCTCTCTCGTTCCTCTCTTTCTTTCTCTCATTTTTCCTTCCCTTCCTTTCCTTCCTTCCTTCCTTCCTTCCCTTCTTCCTTCCCTTCCTTCCCTTCCTTTCTTCCTTCCTTCCTTCCTCCTCCCTCCCTCCCTTCTTCCCCTTCTTTTCTTTTCCGCTTCCCCTTCTGTTTCTCCTTCCCTCGCCCTTCCCCCTGTCCCTTTCCCTTTGCTTTCTTTTTCGCGGACAGGATGCTATTCTGTCAGCCAGGCTGGAGTGCGTGGCACAAACACGGCTCACTGAAAGTCTCACTTCCCTGGACTCAAAGTTATCGCTCGTCAGCCTCAACACTCGCTGGGTAGGCTGGGAACTACCCTGTGTATACCCACCGATGCCTGGCCCCCTAATTTTTAATTTTTTCCTAGTAAATGAAGGTCTCTGCCATGTTGTCGCAGTTCAGTCTTGATTCCGCAGCTCAAGGCAATCCTCCCTGCCTTGGCCTCACAAAGTGGGTGCTGGATTACAGACCTAAAGCCACCATGACCTGGCCTGGTAACTCTTCCAATAAATATGCTGATGCAGCACTACTAGGGCAAGGAGTTGGTTAGGCACTGGGGGAGAACAAGTGTCAGGTCCCTGCCTGAAGAAACTAACCATCGAAGAGCAGGTAAAACTTGAAGCAGCAGCTAGCTGTATTAGTGCTTTCTAGATGAGACAGTCAAAACCAAGGCCTTTGTTAACCTGAGAAGCCGACACCAATGAGGAGATATAAGAAGATCATGCTGTGGTTTCAGAGAAGAAAATATCAATCACCCAGAACGAAATGTTTCCAGAGAGAAGGATACAGTCTGATGTTAGGTCTCAGAGGAAACACCAGGTGCCCTAGTCATAGGGGGCCCAGGCTCTCAAGGGGCGGCACCTCAATGAGCTCTTTGTGACCAGTTCCCCTTCCCTGTCAATAACAGATTAGCAAATATCATTTTTTTTTTTTTTTTTTTTTTTTTTTGAGGACAGAGTCTCGTCTCTGTCAACGCAAGGCTAGTAGTAGCAGTGGCACAACGGCTCACTGCAACCTCTGCCTCCCAGGTTCAAGCGATTCTCCTGCCTCAGCCTCCCAAGTAGCTGGAATTACAGGTGCCCACCACCACTCCAGGCTAATTTTTGCGTTTTTAGTAGAGATTAGTAGATTTTGTATTTTCAGTTTTGCCCAGGCTGGTTTCGAATTCCTGACCTTAGGTGATCCACCCACCTCGGCCTCCCGAAGTGTTGGGATTACAGGAGTGAGCCACTGCACATGGCCCTAAATCTACCCCTTTTACAGGAAACCTGGCATCAGATTCAGTGCCCTGACAACCTACTTGCCACGCCCACAAACATTCACTTACTCCACTAATCAACAACTCATGAGATGTCTACCATGTGTAGGACATTAGGCTGGGAGCCTGGGGAGCCAAACATAAATCAGAGTAGATCATATCTCGAAGAAGTTAATAGTCTCATGAGGTAAGATCTATAAATAAACGGAAGTAAAAAATGTATTAATTAAACGGTATGAAAATGAAGAATGGAAGCATTACTTCCAGCCACATTGGAGACCCAGGAGAGCTGATGGTGTCATTCCAGTCCAAAAGTCTCAGGAGGGTTGAGGCCCCAGAAAAGCCAATATTTCAGCTTGAGTCCAAAGTCAAGAAAAGACTGAGGTCCCAGCTCAAGCAGTCAGGCAGGAGGAGCTCTCTCTACGTCAGGGGACGGTCAGCCCTTTGTTCAATTCAGATCTTCAACTGATCAGATGAGGCCTACCTACTGGTGGGAAGATAATCTGCTTTACACAATCTACCTATTGAACTGTTAATCTCATCGGAAAGCACCCTCACAGCAACACCTAGAAGAATGTTTGACCAAATATCTGGGAACCCTGTGGCCCAGTCAAGTTGACACATAAGATTAATTGCCTCAAGCAGGAATAAAGACCATCAGGCTGAAAGTCAAAATGCATAGGCTGGAATATCTCACCTTTTAGTTCAGCTGAAACAAAGTCTCTATCTTTAGAGAATTTTGGAGCTTACCTAGTTTACTGTAGTTTTCTGTCTACCGGTTGAGCCTGTGCCTTACTCTACAGCCTACCTTGAAAGGTGATAGCTACAGAGAAAGCGCTCAGTAAATATTTGGTGGAAAATTAGTGCTCCTCTTCCAGCCTGTGTTGACCAGCTTTGTCCCTGTCTTGGCCTCTGTGACAATGCTCAAGCCCAACCCTGGCCCTGCCCAGCTCCATCCCTGCACCAACGTATTCAGATTCCCTGTGACACTGGTGGCTTCTCACTGTCCAGTTTGCTCCTTTTGTCTTGATAGTTGTATCCAGTCCCCTGCCCTGTCTTCACAACCCTCAGGCCATGGGAGGTTAGGTTTCAACAAATAGAGACATCTGGGTGTCAGGGGAAGCTAAATAGGAGAGAGAACAAACGTGCTGGGGAGGAAGGGTAAAAGTTCTCAAGGATCTGAGAGCAGATGTCTCTCTGGGGCACAGGGCATAGGCACTTATGGGCATGGGGGAGAGGGAATGTCAGGAGGAGAGGAAGGATAAAACCCAGCACAAATGAGGCCAATTCATTCATTCCATAAAAACTTCTTGAGCACCTGTGAAATGCCAAGCTCTGTTCTAGGCTAACAGAGAAGCAAGCTCAGTGAAAATCTTCAGGGGTGCAAAGCTCACAGTGGCCGAGGACCTCATTTCAAAATGTGAAACTGCAACAGCCGAAAAGAGCTAATGCATGCTGGGCTTAATACCTAGATGGTGGGTTATCAGGTGCAGCAAACCACCATGGCACACGTTTACCTAGGTAACAAACCTGCACATCCTGCACATGTACCCCGGAACTTAAAACATTAAAAATTAAAAAAAAAAAAAAAGGCCAGATGTGGTGGCTCACTCTTGTAATCCCAGCACTTTGGGAGGCCGAGGCAGACAGATCACCTGAGGTCAGGAGCTCGAGACCAGCCTGACCAACATGGAGAAACCCCGTCTCTATTAAAATACAAAATTAGGCATGCACGGTGGCACATGCCTGTAATCCCAGTTACTTGGGAGGCTGAGGCAGGAGAATGGTGTGAACCCGAGAGGCGGAGCTTGCAGTGAGCCAAGATCGCACCACTGCACTCCAGCCTGGGCAACAGAGCAAGACTCTGTCTCAAAAAAAAAAGAAAAAAAAGAAAAAAGCAAAGACATTTCCTCCTGCTGTCTGTCCAGTTGACACCCACTTCTCCAGAATGAAAGCAGCAGTGGGCAGCCACTCCTCACAGAGACTATCTCCTATCCCTTGGAAAATTCTCATTTGCAAATCTGAAACCAATTGCAGGTTGGGTGAAGGGAGCTTTGAGAAGGTTACTGGATTGGGCCAGCATACTAGACCAGCAAGGAACAGAAACAAGTTGAAAACACATCCTTCTAAGTGTCTCCGGTATCCTTTCTCTCTTTTTCTTTTATCCTTTTTTTTTTTTTTTTGAGACAGAGTCTTGCTCTATCACCCTGGTTGGAGTGTAGTGCTGCGGTCTCAGCTCACTGCAACCTCTGCCTCCCGGGTTCAAGTGATTCTCCCGCTTCAGCCTCCTGAATAGCTGGGATGACAGGCACATACCATCACGTCCAGCTAATTTTCGTATTTTTAGTAGAGACGGGTTTTCTCCATGTTGGCCAGGCTGGTCTCAAACTTCTGACCTCAAGTGATCTGCCCGCCTCGGCCTCCCAAAGTGCTAAGATTACAGGCGTGAGCCACTGTGCCTGGCCCTTTTTTCTCTTTTTCTTTTCCCAACCCCTGTCTCTCTTCAAAGGAGTCTTGTTTTCCCTGGACAGTTCTATAGGGATGTGTGTATATGTGTTTGCAAACCAGGATCTCATACAGATAGGTGTGTGTCCAAGGGGACAAATGACACTGATGAAATAAGACCACATCCATGGTGTTTGCATTTGTTCATCATGCTCCCAGGGACAGAGAGGCGGTCAGGAAACCAAAGCCGTCACTTTGCAGACTGCTTTCCAGCAAGATGCTTTCCTTCCTTTCTATGCCAGGTACTTGATAATTGTCACTTACAGACTGTTGGAAACATCGAGGCTCCTCCTGCCCCCTGAAACTCTCCTCACCTGTCAAACGCTGAGAGAGGAGCACAAGGCATCTAGACAGCCTTTGGTTAACTGAGAAAGCTGTGCTGATGAAGTTGTGCTGGGCCCACAGGTCTATGTCTGGAAGGTAGAGTTGCCATGGCAATCCCAGCTAATGACTAGGTATGTAAATGAGGGAAGAATCTATTCATCGTTTGCCAATCATTCTAAGTGTTTGCCCTTTTGGAAGCTTAGGGGAGTGAGGAGTGATGTGTTAGAAAAGCATATGTTTGGTAAAATTTTTGGATAAATGTTTGCTTTCAGAGCTCCCCATGAGAAATGGTTATATTGGGTGTTATCCTCATAGAGTGGTTTACTCTGCAGCTACCCTGAGAAGGGAGCAAGGATTAACCAAAAACACATGCGATAATCCCACCTGTACTCTGGGTCCCTCTGGGAAAACTGCAGCCATCACTTCTATCACAAGCAGTGGATTTTGTGGCCTCTTGGGTAGTCGGAGTCTTAAGTAAGGCCTCAGAGACTCCTAAGCTGTCCCTGGCAGCAGATGTGCAGTATCTGACTTCTCCTCCCCTGATTCCTAATTAAAATGCCCATGAAAACCCATAAACAGACAAAAACTGGCAACAGTAACTGATACTGGAGACAAGCAAAAACTGGAGCCCAGATTCCCAGATTGTCGAGCAACTCCACTACCCGGGAGAGGAACTGAGAAGGGCCCCTCTGCCCTCTGAGTAAGAACACTGTCAGGGAGCGCCGGGTGCAGGGACTCATGCCTGTAATCTCCGCACTTTGGGAGGCCAAGGCAGGCGGATCACCTGAGGAGATGGAGACCAGCCTGGCCAACATGGTGAAACCCCGCCTCTACTAAAAATACAAAAATTAGCTGGGTGTGGTGGTGGGTGCCTGTAATCCCAGCTACTTGGGAGGCTGAAGCAGGAGAATCACTTGAACCTGGGAGATGGAAGTTGCCGAGTTCACGCCATTGAACTCCAGCCTGGGTGATAAGAGTGAGATCCCGTCTCAAAAAACAAAGCAAACAAACCAACAAAAAAGTTGCCAGGGTGACGAAGACGAGAAAGGAAGCTGCCCGTCTGTACTGGAAGTCAGTCCTGTTGAGCACTTATGCTTCATTCGGCTGCTGCAGTACCGCATTTTGAAATGAAGTCCTCAGCCACTGTGAGCTTTGCATCATTGAAGAATTCACTGAGCTTGGTTCTCTATTAGCCTAGAACAGAGCCTGGCATTTCATAAGGACCTCATTTCAAAATGCGAAACTGCAGCAGCCGAATGAAGCATAAGTTCTCAACAGGACTGACTTCCAGTACAGACGGGCGGCTTCCTTTCTCATCTTCATCTCCCTGGCAGGTTTTTGTTTGTTTGTTTGTTTTGTTTTGTTTTTTGAGACAGAGTTTCACTCTATCACCCAGGCTGGAGTTCAATGGCGTGATCTCAGCAACCTTATGAAATGCCAGCTCTGTTCTAGGCTAATAGAGAACCAAGCTCAGTGAATTCTTCAAGGACGCAAAGCTCACAATGGCTGAGGACCTTCAAGGATGCAAAGTCGAGTAAAGCAAAAATACATCATTGTTTAGATCATGCTGGAAGACCTCGGGCAATCGACTTGACTTCTCTGTGCTTCCATGTTCTCATCTGGAAAATGAGAACAATCAAAGAATCTACTTCCTAGGGTTACCGAGTTAAGATACGTAAGAGGAGTATATTCCCACTAGAATATAAACTCCGTATAAAACCAAGCTGTTAGTTTGACCAGGTCTTCCTGACCTGCTTGCTTTTAGCCACTCGCTTTTTGTTATTTTTGTTACTTTTCCTTTTGGCATGTAGCTCATGGCCATGCAGCTATTAGGTTGGAGCAAGAGTAATTGGTGTTTGCCATTTTGAAAGTAATGGCAAAACCCACAATGACTCTTGCACCAACCTAATAAATCCTGAAACTTAACGAAGGTTAAGTGAAGACTGGCTACTTCGTAGATAACTCTATGCCATTTCTAGCTCACCGTGGTCACAGTCGCTTCTGTTGTTTTTTAGGAACTTGGACCAGCTCCTGACCAGTTCAGACTCACTGAGACTACTGACCCTTCAACTAGGCCTGTGCAAGTGCCCAAGAGGTTGTCTTTTTTCTTTTCTTTTCTTTTTTGAGACGAGGCCTCACTCCGTCGCCCAGGCTGGAATGCAGTGGCATGATCTTGGCTCACTGCAGCCTCCCCCTCCCGGGTTCAAATGATTCTCCTACCTCAGCTTCCCGAGTAGCTGGGATTCCATGGCATCTGCCACCACGCCCAGCTAATTTTTGTATTTTTAGTAGAGATGGGGTTTCGCCGTGTTGGCCAGGCTGGTCTCGAACTCCTAACCACATGTGTTCTGCCCTCCTCGGCCTCCAACAGTGCTAGGATTACAGGCGTGAGCCACCGCGCCTGGCCCAAGAGGTTGCCTTTTGATATCAGTGGGTGAAAAGCCCCACCCTCAGATCATACTAATGCCACATTTTCTGTACACGTCCTATGGAATGTCATGAACCCAACTATACCTGTGCAGAATGAACCTGTTACTTCATTTTTTTCCCCACCACTAATCACCTTTCCCTATGCCTTAAACCACCTCACTTGCCTAACTCACAAGTAATCCCTTAGCCTTATCTCTGGGGAGGTGGATTTGAGAGCTGTTCTCCTGCCTCCTCGCTCAGTGCCCTTGCAAATAAATCTTTTCTCTTTTGCAAAACCCGTGTCACAGGGATTGATTTACTGCGTGCTGGCAGAACAGACCTGGACTGGCAGGTAACACACACAGGCAGGGATTCTGTTTGTTTGTTTCATTTGTGGATCTATGCCAAGTGCCTGGAATGGCACATAGAGGGTGTTCAATTAATGTCTGTGGAATGAACAAGCTGGTTGTTCATTGTGAATGTGGGGTGTAGAGGGTGGAAGCAGGGTAAGAGAGTCCCTGGTGTACTGTGCCATGGGGTATTGGACACAAAAGGAAAGCTGTCAGCACAAGAATGAGGAAGTGCCTGCTGAACAAGGCATGCTAGGAGGGGTGGGTTTCCACACAGACTCCAGGCAGGGAGGCACCATGCACCCTGTATGCTCTGACGGGTCAGAGAACTGGGCAGAGGTACCTGGAATGGGAAAGACGCCCGCTAAAATCAGCAAACCACTCTCTTACTAGCCCAGGGGGAGCTGATAGCTGTTCTCAGCAGGTTTGATATCGTATTAGTGTGTGCATTACAGAGAAAGGATACCGGAGACAGTTAGGTGCGTTTTCAACTTGTCCCTGTTTGTTGCTGGTCTAGTATCCAGGCCCAATCCAGTGGCCTTCTCAAAGCCCCCTTCGCCTAACCTGGAATTGCTTTCAGATTTGCAAATGAGAACTTTCTGAAGGACAGCTGAGGACAATGCTGAGGACACTTTTGGCAATTGATCAGGTCAGGCCTGGTCATTCGCTCCTCATTTGAGGACTGATGTACAGCAGTGAGAGCGTCCTATCCATAGGGTGTGTGAAGGATTTTGCTATGGAAAAAACCATCTTCAGAAGCAGCATAGTCTTGACACAAACTGTACCATAGAAATCAAAATAAACAGTAGAAAGGGTCTAGGTTATGTTAGCAGAAACTTCTAGAAAACATGAACTGTGAAACACAAGCCTAAAGAAACTAGGGGAAATTCAATTATGTTTAGAATTGCAGAAAGTCACAAGACCCCATCTCCCTCACCCCAACAATGAGAACAGTTGGCATAAGACACAAAATCATAGGGTTTTTTTTGGTCGGGTTTTTTTGGTGTATGTGTTTTTTTCCCTTTGAGACAGAGTTTTGCTCTGCTGCCCAAGTGCAATCATAGCTCACTGCGGCCTGCAACTGCTGGAATCAAGCAATCCTCTCGCCTCATCCTCCCGAGTAGCTGGGACTACCAGAGTACACCACCACGCCCAGCTAGTTTTTTTAATCTTCTTGTAGAGACGAGGTCTCACCAGTTGCCCAGGCTGGTCTCAAATTCCTAGGCTCAAGGGATCCTCCTGCCTCAGCCTCCTAAAGTGCTGGGATTACAGGTGTGAGCCCTGCTAAGAAACCTCCTGAGAACAGCTGTCAGCTCCTTCCTGGACTAGCTAGAACTTATCCAGATGTCTTCCTAATTGGAGTGGCTATCTCTCCTACCCCAGATACCTCTGCCCAGCCTCCTTTATCTTTCTAATCCATCAAAGAGCTAAGAAATAAAGAAATCTAAAAGAGAGAAACTCTACAAAGTGATGAGGCCTTCCTAGGAGAGAAGAGCCTCCTAGAGGTTTTCATTCATGGTAGACATGGGCTTCAGGAGGAGGCTGCCTAACCTGGAACAAACTTTTTTTTTCTTTTGAGACAGAATCTCACTCTGTTGCCCAGGCTGGATGGCAGTGGCACAATCTCAGCTCACTGCAACCTCCACCTCCTGGGTTCAAGAGATGCTCCAGCCTCAGCCTCCTGAGTAGCTGGGATTACAGGCATGTGCCAACAGGCAGGCTAATTTTTGTATTTTTAGTAGAGACAGGGTTTTACCATGTTGGCCAGGCTGGTCTCGAACTCCTGACCTCAGGTGATCTGCCCACCTCACCCTCCCAAAGTGCTGGGATTACAAGCGTGAGCCACCGCGCCCAGCTGGAAGAAACTTTTAATAGCTGCTGTGACAGATTCACATTCCAAAAATCCCCGGCTGAAGAGCACGTTGTACCCACCACTACTTTAGTCCTTAGACCTTAATTGGGTGCAGGCAGTTAGTACGGTGAAGGTAGGATAGGGCAGGAGAGCTGAGGGAAGTCCCTCTGAGACCCTCCCTCCATGGCTGAGGTCCCTTCTGCACCTGCTCTTTGAGGACTAGAATCAGAATGGAAAGAGACCTCCTGAAAACCCAGAAAACCATGGTGGAACTGGACAGAAAAAGACAGTGAGCAAAAAGTCAGCATGGTTCAGAAAGCTTGGCAGCTCCACTATAAAGCATAAAGACATCTGCAGAGTCTTCTCATTGCTCCCATCACAAGCTCTGCAAAACAGAAAGTCCTGATGCTACCCTCGAAATCTTTGAAGTGGCTGTGAATCAACTTCAACTAAAGCTGTAACAGAACTCCTATCCAGCTCAACTACAGATTACATTGCGTGAAAGCCTGACTCTAGTGCCTGGCAGGGGGATCCTGCTATTTGGTGCATACACTTTATTTATCTTAGACTTGCAGGGTTTTTTTTACATGTAGTATCTGGCATTCAATCAGGAATTATGAGAAGATGCAAGAAAGCAGGCCAGGTGTGGCGGCTCATACCTGTAATCCCAGCACTTTGAGAGGCTGAGGAGGGCAGATCACCTGAGGTCAGGAATTCGAGACCCGCCTGGCCAACATGGCAAAACCCTGTCTCTACTAAAAATACAAAAATTAGCCAGGTGTGGTGGTGGGCGCCTACAATTCCAGCTACTTGGGAGACTGAGGTGGGAGAATCGCTTGAGCCTGGGAGACAGAGGTTGCAGTGAGCCGAGACGGCACCACTGCACTCCAGCCTGAGAAACAGACAGAGACTCTGTCTCAAAAAAAGATGCAAGAAAGTATGACTGATATGCAAGAGAAAATTTCACAGAAGCAGACTTAAAAGATGGTCCAGATGTTGTAATGATCAGAATTTAAAATAAGTATGATAAATGTGCCAAAGGATCTCATGGTGAAATAGAAAATGTGAACAAATTGGTGGTTTGAGCAGAGATATGGAAATTATTTCAAAAGAAATAGTGAGACCCCCATCTCTACAAAATTGTGTTTAAAATCAGCCAGGTGAGGTGGCATGTGCCTGTAATCCTAGTGTTTTGTAAGGCAGAGACAGGAGGATCACTTGAGCCCAGGAGTTTGAGGCCACATCGAGCTATGATCATGCCACTGTACTTCAGCCTGGGCGGCTGAGCAAGACCTCATCTCTAAAAAAATAAAATAAAATAAAAATAAATGAAAATACAAGGAATAAAAAAATACATACAGGTCAGGCACAGTGGCTCATGCCTGTAATCCCAGCACTTTGAGAGGCCAAGGCAGGCAGTTCATGAGGTCAAGACATTGAGACCATCCTGGCCAACATGGTGAAACCCCCTCTCTACTAAAAATACAAAAATTAGCTGGGCATGGTGGCTTGCGCCTATAGTCCCAGCTACTTGGGAGGCTGAGGCAGGAGAATCTCTTGAACCATGCCTAGGTACAGCACAGACTGCCAAAAACTTGCAAAAAAATCTTAAAGACAGTCAATGGGAAAGACATACTACATAATAATCGCTGGGTGCGGTGGCTAACGCCTGTAATCCCAGCACTTTGGGAGACCAAGGTGGGTGGATCACTTGAGGTCTGGAGTTCGAGACCAGCCTGGCCAACATGGTGAAAACCCGTCTCTACTAAAAATACAAAAATTAGCTGGGTGTGGTAGTGTGCATCTGTAGTCTCAGCTACTCAAGGAGGCTGAGGCAAGAGAATCGTTTGAATTTGAGAGGCAGAGGTTGCAGTGGGCCAAGATCATGCCACCACACTCCAGTCTGGGCAACAGAGTAAGACTCAGTCTAAAAAATAAATAAATAAATAAATAAAATTTTAAAAAATCAAAAGACATACTATATAATCAAAAGTAACATTAAAAATATTTGTGACTGTCTCATCAGAACTACTGAAGGCCAGAAGATAAAATATCTTTAAGGTACACAAAGAAAAATCTGTTACCTAGAATCTTTCATCTGCACCTTTAAAAATAAGGTAAAATAAAGACATTTTCTTTAAGAGATACATGGATACCCATGTTCATTCTAGAGTTATTCACAATTTTGAAATTAACAAAATTTTGGGACCTATACCGCCTAACTTCAGGACTTAGCAGAAAAGTACTATCTTCAAGACAGTGTGCTATTAGTGTACAAAAGAGAGCAAAGAGATCCAAAACATAGAACAGATAATCCAAAAATGACCTGTCACATTTATGGTCAATTGATGTCCAATCAAGCTTCTAAGTCAATTCAGTGAGGAAAGAAAAGTCTTTGTAACAGATTACACTGGCTGGGCGCAGTGGCTCACGCCTGTAATCCCAGCACTTTGGGAGGCCGAGGTGGGCAGATCACGAGGTCAGATGATGGAGACCAAACTGGCTAATACGGTGAAACCCCATCTCTACTAAAAATACAAAAAATTAGCTGGGCGTGATGGCACGCGACTGTAGTTCCAGCCACTCAGGAGGCTGAGGCAGGAGAATCGCTTGAACCTGGGAGGTGGAGGTTGCAGTGAGCCGAGATCGTGCCACTGCACTCCAGCCTGGGTGACAGAGCGAGACTCCGTCTCAAAAAAAAAAAAAAAAAAAAAAAAAAAAAAGAACAGATTACACTTACAATAACTAAAACTTTGTACAGGGCAAACCAAACCTCAACTTCTACCACACTCCACATAGGAAAACTAATTTCTCATGGCTCACAGACCTAAAAGTAAAAGCTAAAACAATAAACCTTCCAGAAGAAAATGTAGTAAAATATCTTTCTTCTTCTTTTTTTTGGAATGCAGTGGGCTGATCTTGGCTCACTACAACCTCCACCTCCCGGGTTCAAGCAATTCTCCTGCCTCAGCCTCCCGAATAGATGGGATTACAGGCACCCACCACCAGGCCCAGTTGATTTTTTTTTTTTTTTTTGTATTTTTAGTAGAGGTGAGGTTTCACCATGTTGGCCAGGCTGGTCTCAAACTTCTGACCTCAAGTGATCTATCCGCCTCGGCCTCCCAATGTGCTGGGATTATGATATTTTTATAACATTGATGCAGGCAGAGATTTTTTTCGACAGGAACCAAAGAGCACCGAACATGAAAGAAAAAAGTGATAAACTGCATTTAATCAAAGTTTCAAATGTCTGCTCATCAAAAGATACTACAGTAGTTCCCCCTCACCTGTGGTTTCACTTTCTGCGGCTTCAGTTACCCTTGGTTAACTGGTCAATGCGGTTGGAAAATATTAAATGGAAAATTCCAGATATAAACAATTCATAAGTCTCCAACTGCACACTGTTCTAAGTAGCGTGATAAAATCTCATGCCATCCCACTCCAACTTGCCAGAGACATGAATCACTCCTTTGTTCAGCATATCCAAGCTGTCTATACTACCTGCCTGTTAGTCACTGCTGCCATCTACTTTTGACATTGTCATGGCTTCACAATGACCAGGATCACCTGAAGCACATGATCCTCTTTCTGACTTATGGTCAGAAGGTCAATAGCAGCCAAACGCTATGTCATTATGCGCATGCCATTCACCTCCATCTCATCACAGCAGCATTTTATCATCTGACATGATCACAAGAAGAACGTGGCAGCTCAAGCCTGTCATCCCAGGACTTTGGGAGGCTGAGGTGTGAGGATTGCTTGAGACCAGGAGTTTGAGACCAGCCTGGGCAACACTGCAAGACCCTATCTCTACAAATTTTTTAAAAATGTTTTACAAGAGAGAGTACAGTAGAATAAGATACATTGACAGAAAGAGAAATCACATTCACTTAAATTGTTTTAGAGTATATTGTTAAGATTGTTCTATTTTATCATTAGTTATTGGAATCTCTTACTGTACCTAATTTATAAATTTAACTTTATTGTAACTATGCATAGGAAAAAGCATAGTATATACAGGGTTTGGTACTATGTGCAGTTTAAGGCATCTACTGAAGGTCACAGGGCATATGCCCCTTGGATAAGGAGGGGTTATTCTATTAAGAAATGAAATGTAAGCCAGAGTGGGAAAAATTATTTGTCAAGGGACTACTTGGGGTAATAGAAATGTTTTATACTTTGTATTGGAGTATGTGTTTTACTGCTGTTTATAATTGTCAAAATTCATCAAACTGAACTCAAGAGCTTTACATTTTATAGTATTTTAACTATGTCTCACTTAAAAAGTAAAAAATCAGGTGGTACAGGCTGAGATGAAAAGGAGGCTGAAGAAAACAAAGCAAAAATACAACAAACTAAAATACCTCCTAGCAGAATTAAAATGCACAATGTAAATCTTCCCTCCAAAAACTGATCTAATACCACTATTAATCAAGACAGTGATATAATTATCTGGGTAAAAACAAATGTATAAGAAAATCATCTGAAAGTCGGGTTAAGAAAAAAGAGATTAAACAAAAATATATAAAGTTAGAAATTGCAAATATGGTGTATTTACAGAATTAAAAGGCACTAAAATATAAAAGAATGGCAAGTATACATTTATGTTAATACTTTTGAAATCCAAAAGAAATTAGTGATTTCTAAAATGAATAGATAATTGGATTCACTAAAGAAAATGATCACTTGTGTAAATTAATGAACATGACATAAACTAAACATTGTTAAAGAATTGCTCTAAACTGTTTTAAGTTTTACATGATTTCACAGAAATATGTGTTCAAATACTCAAAAATGGTTATTATGTAATCTTTTACAGTGCAAAAAAAATGGAAAAGTCCCAAATATCCTATACATTTAGCCTAACTCTGGTATTAAAACCCTGAAAATGGAAAGAAAACAAAATGGATCAATTATTGTTATTATTATTATTTTCATTGAGAGGAGCCTCACTCTGTAGCCCAGGATGGAGTACAATGGCATGATCTCAGCTCACTTCAACTTCTACCTCCAGAGTTCAAGCAACTCTCCCACCTCTGTCTCCCAAGTAGCTGGGACTGCAGGCGCACACCACCATGACTGGCTACATTGTAGTTTTTGGTAGAGATGAGGTTTCACCACGTTGATCAGGCTGGTCTCAAACTCCTGACCTCAAGTGATCCACCTGCCTCAGCCTGCCAAAGTGCTGGGATTATAGGCGTGAGCCTCTGTGCCCGGTCCAATTATTTTTATGGATATATTTGCAAAACCTAAATTAAAAAATAAAACAATAGTCAAACACAACAGGATATATAGAGAGAAACTCAGCTAAAGAGAAGTAAGCCATAAACTGCGGCAGTTTTTCGATTATTGTAAATCCAATTAAATAAGGGTCAAATAACAAAAGTCAAATAATAAAAGACCTGATTTCATCACAAAGTCAAATAATAAAACTACATGATTATCTCAATAGATGTCAAAAGTTATTCAAAGTTGTTATTGATTCAAAAAGAAAAAAGGGGTAAACCACAAGTAAGATATTACCCTAACCATAATAAATAGTGTCCATCTCAGACAACAATCGATGTAAATTTCAAGTTTAAACTCAGAACTCTGGGGATTAGTATCATTAAAGTCAGAAACAAAAGAGTGTCTGAAATAAGTTATTACTATTGTTTTGATCTAAAAGTTCCACCCACTTAAATAAGGCAGAAATGAAAAATAAGAAGTACCTCTCATAGCACAGACCCAAAACCTCAGGGAGCATTTTGTTACTACAAGAAACGTCTTTGGGAAGCCGAGGTGGGTGGATCAAGAGGTCAGGAGTTTTCAACTAGGCTGGCCAATATGGTGAAACCCTATCTCTCCTAAAAATACAAAACTTAGCTGGGCATGGTGGTGTGCTCCTGTAATCCCAGCTATTTGGGAGGCTGAGACAGCCACCACCAATCAATTGTCTGACTCAGCAACTGCCCAGCTCTAAAACAGATCCACCAAAGAGTGTTAGAAAAGTATCTAGTTTATGTCCTCGACAACACTGAAAAGATGTCACAACCAGATTAGAAAAAGAACAAGAGATAATTTCACAGAGAGGAGAAAGCATTGTTACAAAAATGAAATCCAGTGATCAGGAGACTAGTCACTGGAAAACCTCCAAGTAGTGAAGCAGAAAATATATGTATGAGAATATAAAAGGATGAGCAAACACAGAGAGAAAGAACAGCTATGAGGGGTATTGGAAGGCCATAGCTCAGGATCTAAGCTGTGGATATGGCTAGTAAGAGAGATTGAAATATACGGAGCAAAAGCAGAAAACAAAAAAGGGTTGAACAAATGTTTTCCAGAAAGAAAACTCGGTCTAAAAATTGAGAGTGTAGGCTGGGCGTGATGGTGCACGCCTGTAATCCCAGCACTTTGGGAGGCAGAGACAGGAGGATCACTTGAAACCAGGAGTTTGGAAACAGCCTGGACAACACAGTGAGACTCCGCTTCTACAAAAAAAAATTGAAAAAAAGTGCCAAGTGTGGTTGCACGCCTCTGTAGTCCCAGTTACTCTGGAGGATGAGGCAGAAAGATCGCTTGAGCCCAGGAGTTTGAGGTTACAGTGAGCTTTGATTGCACCACTGTACTCTAGCCTAGGACACAGAGTCAGACCCTGTCTCTAAAAATAAATAAGTAAATAAATAAAAACTGAGAGTGTGAATCATATTCCAGGGAACCACAACAACAACATAAAACCAAGGACCACCACTACTAGAACACAGAGATGAATATGAACTGGTGACATTTTCAAACTTCCTGGAAAATGATTACATCCTACGCCAAATTAGATTACTCACAAGGAAGGAAAAACAGGTTATCACAAACTTAACAATATTTAAACCGTAATGATAATGAAGGAGCACTCATAGACCTTTAAAAGAAAAGGGTTATAGGCCAGGCGTGGTGGCTCACGCCTGTAATCCCAGCACTTAGGGAGGCCCAGGCAGGCGGATCACCTGAGGTCAGGAGTTGGAGACTAGCCTGGTCAACATGTTGAAACCCTATCTCTACTAAGAATACAAAAATTAGCCAGGTGTGGTGACGCACACCTGTAATCTGAGCTACTTGGGAGGTTGAGGAACAAGAATCACTTGAACTCAGGAGGTGGAGTTTGCAGTGAGCCAAGATCACACCACTGCACTCCAGCCTGGGAGACAGAGTGAGACTCCATCTCAAGAGAAAGGAGAGGAGAGGAGAGGAGGGGAGCGGAGGGGAGAGGAGGGGAGGGGAGGGG